>NC_022030.1:35086476-35090767 GCF_000317375.1 Microtus ochrogaster
AAAAGTACTTCTTCCTTCTGTATGGCTCATTTTCACTGATGCTGAAATCCAACGCTTTAACTGGTTTTCTAGCTGATATTCTAAAATGAGATCATCTTTGTATTCAATATTTTCTTCAGTCTCCCCCCCTTTATTTCTGTCGACCTGAAATTTCTGTATCAGAATATCTTAAAAAAAAAAGATTTATTATATACAGTGTTCTGCCTGCATGTCAACCTGCATGTCAGAAGGAGGCACCATTATAGATCTCATTACAGATGGTTGTGAGCCACCATGAGGTTCCTGGGAAATGAACTCAGGACTTCTGGAAGAGCAGCCAGTGCTTTTAACCTCTGAGCCATCTCTTCAGCCCAGAATATCTTTTCTTTTCTCCATGTACTGGTAAAAGATTCTTTCACCAATATTCTGTCACTTTTTTAAATTAAATATTTTGGGAGGAAAAGAAGCCTGGCCTTGATCACAGGATATAAAGGGGGACACTCTCACTGTACCAAAGTGAGCCTTTTCTTCAAGGCTGTTTGATAATGGTGCACATTCTGCCCTTTCAGCCAAGGTGCATTCAGCTGATAAATAAGTAGCTGTGCCTGAGTATTTACTTGGTAACATTACCTGCAAGCGAAGTGTCTATTTGGGGCCATCAATATCATCAATGATTCTAATACAGAATATTTTGGCACAGCCATTAATGACACTATTCCTTGCCATAAATGGTTGTCACTTCAATTTCCTCATTTGTTTCAGAGGAATAGGAGTCCATCACCGTTTTGATAAGGAAGCATGGCAGCGGGCACTGGGGCACCAGCTGAAAACTCAAATCCCTATCTATACACCTTGACATAGTTAATACAAGGCAAGGGGAATTCAAGAGAAAATAATAAAACAGGAACAATGCATTAATAATCATTTAAAAATTTATACGGAAGATATAACACGTTCTGTCCAAATACTTAACTGCAGGCAGAACCATAAAGCAAAGACAAAGAAAATTACCAAGTCAACTTGATAAAAATACAGTTCAAACAAGGAAGTGTTAATAGGCTTTTCTTAGAATTGAACAGACTAAATAACAGTATTCCAAGGGTAGAAAGGTAATAATACAACCAATCGTGCTTAATTGATATACAGAGCTTTATAGAATAGGGACTAAATAAAATCACATCTTACATTTTGAAGGTATTAACAAAATGTGAAAACTTTAATTTACCTTTTAGGGTTTTGTTTTAGAGACAGTGTCTTACTATGTAGCCTTGACTGTCCTGGAACTTGCTATGTAGACCAGGCTAGCCTCAAACTCATTAGAGATCTGCCTGTCTCTGTTTCCAGAGTGATTGGATTTAAGGGTATGTACCACTATGCCCAGCTTTTTATAATCAATACTCTCAGTGCATGAACTGTTTAAACTAAGTGTGAAAAGAAACAAAATAAACTCTCAAGGAGCTGGAATAATTCTGAACAACTCTTGGATTAAGGAAAGCCCCAAAGCAAAACTCACAAGTTATATGCAGAAACCAAAGGAGATGGGTGGCCCCAGAAGAAGAGGGTCTTCAGACGTTCACATTTATACGAAAAACTCAAACTTGAGTTTCACATAGTTTTATCAGTAACATTAAAAATTAAGAAATATTGTCCCTAATAATATCCACAAATAACAAAAAATTCTAAAGAAATAAAGAGGAAAAAACGAAACTATGCCAAAAATACAAAGACAAGTAAATTTAAAAGCTCAATCTTTGAAACTAATTCTTGTTTGTTTTTGAGGCAGAGTCTCAATATGTAACTCTGGCTGTCCTGTAACTCAACTATGTAAATGAGGCTGATCACTGACTCAAAGAGATCCACCAGCCTCTTGCTTACTCAGTGTTGTGGTTAAAGGCATGTGCGACTATACCTGAAAGAAACAGGCACAATCAAAGATGCAGACTATAAAAAGGGCCACAAATTGAAAATGAGAGAAAAGAATACTATCCCCGGCACTATAAATTACCAAACTAGAACAAAAACTACAACCAGTGCCACTAAATAGCCCACTAAAGCTAGATAGCTCATAGGGTAAAGGTACTTGCCTCCAGCCTGAATACCAGGGTTAGATCTTAGAAATCCACATGGCAAAAAGAAAAACTAGGCTCCAGCAAGTTCTTCACTAATCTCAGCATACACAAGGATCATATGTCCTCACTCCCACCAAACACATAAATGTAAAACAAAACAAAACAAAACAACAACAAAAATCTAACCATAAAGCAACACACACATACATACCCTAAACTAAAAATGTGAATGGCCAACACCAGATGGAATTAGAGCAAAATAGCATGTGATTCCGAAGAGATAATGTCATTTAACTATTTCAAGCCATTACAGAAAAAGTGAACGTGAACCAACTTATTTGTGAAGTCAGCATAATTTCAAAAACAAATCCATAAGGGAAAGGAAGAAAGGGCCCTGCAATAAGAAAAGACCAGCAAACATCAAATCAACCTCATTCATGAATATAAATACAAAAATTTTTAACTATTTGCCAGCGATTAGATGATTCTAATACTGTATCAAAGGTACCAATATAAGACATAAAAAAATTAAGAGAAAGCCATATGATGGGGGGGGTCCTTCTGTCTATGTGTTACTTTCATTGGTTAATAAAGAGACTGCCTTGGCCTTTGATAGGACAGAAAATTAGGTAGGTGGAATAGACAAAACAGAATTCTGGGAAGAAGGCAATGAGGCAGATGCCTCAGGCAGACCTGATGACACTCCGGCCCAAGATGGCCGTAGGCTAGAATCTTCCCAGTAAGCCACCACCTCATGGTACTATACAGATAAGGGTTAAAGCAAGATATGAGAGTTAGCCAGTAAGAGGCTAGAACTAATGGGCCTGGCAGTGTTTAAAAGAATACAATTTGTGTGTTGTTATTTCGGGTGTAAAGCTAACCATGCGGGAGCTGGGTGGGACAAAAGCAGGCCTGCCAGCAGCTCCTTCTACAGCCATATATAGATACTGATGATGCATAAAATAAAATTCAATCAATATACATGAAAACACTAAGAAAACTGCTTAAATATAATTCAGGGTTGCTTCCAAGGATAATAGCAAATGCTATTCCTTAAACAATGGAATTACTTAAACTAGGGGCTGAAGAGATGGTCCAGGTGAAGAGCACTTACTGCTCTCTTCCTAGGGACCTAGGTTCGATTCCCAAAAATGAAACAGCAGTTCACATCTGTCTGTAACTTGAGTTCCAGGGGACCTGATGTCCTCTTCTAACCTCCCTGGGCACATAGATGTACATCTAGACAAAACCTTCATACACATTAAATATAATGTTTTAAAAGAGATACTAAACCTACTTGAATAGTAACTAATAAGATTTAAAATGTCCATTGCTCTCATAATTACTTTAAAACACAAATGAAAAACTTAAAGCACACACAAAAACATCACAATAAACCCCTCAAGTACTAACCTTTATTCAATTTCAATAATTAGCAACTCAAGGCCAATATTAGTTTATTTCCAACTTCCCTAATGACAGTGAAGCAAATCTTAAATACACACTTCATTTATAGTTCAGTATGCACAAGGCTCCTAAAAATGGCAAGCTATTATTTCTAGAGAAAATTAATTATAACTGTTTAATTCAATCAAATACTCAACTGCCTCATTTTCTCATTAGAATCAAAATGCAAGTAGGATCTAGATATTGTAGTTTTATTATTATTTAGTACTATCCTATAAGGATTAGTGAATTAAGAAAAATCATGAAACAAAAGTACTTTGCTGACAGGACTGAATATGCATAAAACATAATACCTGAGTTATAAGAACACAAAACAACAGTAGCCAGGCATGGTGGCTCACATCTTTGATCCCAGCACTTGGGAGACAGAGGCAGATGGAACTCTCTGAGTTCGAGGCCAGCCTAGTCTACACAGTGAATTCCAGGACAACCAGCACTGCATAAGAGAAAGACTCAATTAAAAAAAAAAAAAAGTCCAACAGTAAGGCAGGCTAAGAGGTACAGGCCTTCAATCTCAGGTATCTGAGTCACAGGATCATGAGCACAGATGTTCCAGGTCAGGCTGGAACAAAAAAAGAACTTTAGAATAAGGTAATTTATTTGGCCGAGTGCTAAAAAAAGGTATGTGATGAGTCAAAAGTTTCTTTCTAGCTGGCTGTGGTGGTACACTGCTGTAATCTCAGCACTCAACAGAGAGGAAGATTGCAAACCGGAGGCCAGCTTGGACTACACAGGGAGACAAGGTCTCAAACACTGTAAATTTCCTTCTGTGTGTG
>NC_022030.1:35090867-35113060 GCF_000317375.1 Microtus ochrogaster
AGAGAGAGAGAGAGAGAGAGAGAGAGAGAGAGAGAGAGAGAGAAACTGGTACTTAGAGGAGTAGACCCCTGGTTTCATGTATGCTAGACAAGTGTTCTATCAATGAGCTGCATGCCAACATTCAAAGTTTCTTTCTATACAGCATTAAACATTTAGGAACAGAAATAGGAAAAAATACTTAACAAGAATAAAATCATGAAAATCGAACCTCATGTGGTAGCACAGCAAGAGGTTGAGGCAGGAAGATTACAGATTTGAAGCCAACCTGGATTATACAGTGAGTTCTCAAATAGTATAGGCAACAAAGAAACCATGTCTGAAAACAACAAAACACTCAAATACAAAAGAATACATTTTAGGTTCTTTGTCTTTTTTGGTTTTAAGACAGTCTTTGTAATCAAAACTCACCTTGAATTGGCAATCCTGCTTCAGCCTCCTGATTGCTAGGATTACAGGGGTGCAATACTATCCCTTGGCTACAAACAGATTTGGGGGGAAGAGCTAAACATATTATTGTTTCCCCAAATTGGTATAATTAATTCAATTGTAAACTGCCATCTGTAAGGTATGACTTCTTTAAGCCCTGGGTAAAATAACCTTTGTGTTTACTCAGAAGGATAAGTACAGAACTGAAGAATACAATGATTCTTCAATATGGAGCATGCCAGGCTATGAAATCTTTACATGCAAACCACTGGATCCACAATGGTCTTCTAACAATTTAGTAACCAAAACAAAAAAGGGTTTTGGTTTTGTGAGGGGGTATAATAGGGACCCAGGACTCTTGCACTCAGGGAAAGCACCCTACCAACTGAACTATATATCCCCATTAATGCCAAAATGAAAGCTGCGAGAGGAATACAGAATTTCTAAAATACTTCGTTTTTAGTGAGAAAACCTTGATGCATTAACATACTGCCTTAGTACAAAGTGCAGATCAATTAAATCCCCCACATCTAAGATAGGTGAATAAACTAAATTGTTATTCTTTCACACCGTGTAAATTTCAGATGTCTTAAGTTATTTGTAAGTTCTTTATCTTTGACCCATAGCTTCTTTATTCCAGAGTAGGATTATCACCCCAAATTAGATCCAAAAAATGAACAGATTAACAAAAGTGCATTTTGACATTAGAAGCTTATTTTTGCAAGTGCCATTTATAGTAATGGAATACTTGTAAATAGAAAGTGCCATTCATGTACATAAACTGCTACATTTGTATGGATCACCCCTCCCATCCCCCATTGAGACTTCTCAACCTAGGATCCTGAAGAGCTTTCATAAAGTGCCTGAACTACCTTGCCATTTAGATTTCTTAGATGTGAGGATTGCACAAGTACATTGTGCAGCACAACGCTGGGAGCAGCACGCCACAATCAAAGGGAGCTGAATTACACTCATGAATGATAATGGAGGGAGGTCCCACCCCCTTTCCCTAGGCTACCCAACTAAACCAGAATGAGAATCTGATCTCATTTAAAAGGTCTTGATCTTTACAGAGCTGTAAAGAGGAAAAACAACTCAAGGTGGAAAAAAATTGAAAAATAGAACGTGACAAACTTTACAACTAAGAAAATCATCACCAAAATTAGATATAGCAGCACACACTGACAGTCTGAAAGTTGGGTACTGCAAAGAATCCCTGACCAGCGACTATGAAAATAAAGCCACTGAAAAGGATTAAATCAGAGGCATGATGAAGAAAGTTTTCATGACCTCTACAAAACCCTACTTCTCCATACGTTAGCAAGACTAATTCAGAAATGCATCCGAGGTACTAAAATCAGGCCACCCACCAACAGACTCGCCAAGGGCCTTGGGTGACCCGCTGCGCGGGACCGGTCCCCCACTACCTCTCTATAAATGATAACACTGCGGAAATACTTGAGAACCCGAGGCTTGAATTCCTTGCTATGCAGTAGGTACCCCAATACTAAACGCCAATGGAACACTTAATCCGTCTGATGGAAATCTCACCCAGAGTCCTGAATACCAAGCCGCGAGCAGGAACTAACACAACAGATAAGGAGAAGACGGAGAACGTGGGAGGTAGCTGTGCTCCAGAAAAGAGGAGCAAATTGGGCTAAGGCCAGCGCCAGAGACCACAGCGGTCTGAACTGTAAGTCCTAAGTATAAGAGTCTGGCATTCGTGTAAGGTAGGACAGGACATGGCCGAGAGGCACTAACAAATGAGGCCGGAAGATACAAAAAGGCCAGGCGTGGTCTGGGCTTAAGACCCGCTTCAGAGTTAGACTTCAACGCTTCTCACCGTCAGAGGCTTCCGCTCCCTGTCCCCTAGTCCCGGTCACTACTACTGTTCCAGTTCTTTGTCTAACATCGCACAACGCCGGGGAAGGCCACAGCAGAAAAGATCCCTCCTCCATACAATTATCCACAGTCTCCAATTGGGGAACCTCATTAACATCTCGGGGTGAGTGACTACTACTCCCTCACTTTCCAGGAACGAAAAGGCACCGTTAAGTGAGAAGATGGCCACACAAATAGAAGTGCTTCATAGATGGGAATCTACAGCTGCCTCGCCCAACTCCTCCACCCGCCACCACACAGCATTTGGACCGTGCGAGGTAATCTCACCGGAACCAGCCACGCCCGCCCCAACGCCCTGGACCCGGCCAGGGCGAGTACCCAGATGGGAGACGCCCGTCCAGTTGTCCTCGAAGGGACGACGCCCGCCTCGAGCCCACGGCCGGAGCCACGGACCAAGGGCGCGGCCGCCCCTCCCCCCACGCGCGCCCCTTCCGCACCCGTCACCACGGCCCGAGTAGCCGGGGCGACCGATGGAACCCTCGCCAATTCCTCAGGACGGCCAGCTAGACTGGGGCCCCCGCGACAGTGGGGACACAACGCCACTCACACTCACCCACTAACACGCCGGAGAACTCTCTTGTCGGACCACAGCACGGGCCTGCCCCGCCCCGTCCCGCCGCGCGCGCGAACCGATTGCGTCATCGCGCCGTCCCGCCCCATGCCAACTCCTTCCTGAGCCCCGCTAGTCCCCTCCCCCGAGGCTGCCACTAGAGCGCAAGCGTAGACCCGGCTGGCGTCCACCTCTGCGCAGGCGCTGTGCCCCTCCCACGGCGGTTGGCCATATAGAGGCTGGGGGCGGGGGGAGGTCAAGCGTAGCCTCTTCTCCTTTACCAAGATGGCGCCTTGTTCCTGTTTCGCCACAGTTCCTACCTTATGAGCTTGGTTTCCTCGCGCTAATAAGAGAGGAACAGGTAATGAGATGCTTCGCTTTGTGGGAAACTAGAGTTGGGGGAAGGATATTCCTTAGGAGGAATGAGGTGTCCACTGACACTGAAAGCCGATCGGGGGCGGGCAGGTGGCAGCGTGAGTGCGGAGCGGTGAAGGGGAGGGGGCCCTTTGCCTCTGCCCTTTCCTCCAGGAAGATGGCGGCAGCACCGAGCTCGGAGCGCTGAGCCGGGATGGACTGGCGCCTTTGACTTGCCGGCGGGCATCTCTAGCCGCCTCCGCGGTCGTCTCGATGGCGGGTCGCCGTCTTGCGATTGGCTAGGCGGTAGTCACGTGGATTCGCGGCCCCCAAGCAAACCATAGAGTGGTGCCTGTCCCTGGGGACGTGGCCTTCCTGTGCGGTCGTGAGCCCGTGCCCCGCGGGGGAGGGCGGAGCCGGCACGGCCCCTCGCCTCGTTTGGTCTAGGGGCGCGCGGTGAGATCCGCGGCACGCCCTGCGAGCCCTCTGGCCGCGACCGGCTCGAAGCTGGGGAAGATGCAGTGCTGGACTGCGGCCTGGCCCGGTTGTCCTTTCCTCTGTCCCGGGAGGTCCTCTGACAGGGCAGTGGCCGCAAACTCCCGCCTAGGCCTTGCACCAAGGCCTTTCTATAGGAAAACACCCTAGGGTACCCCCGCCTGAGAGAAAACAATAATCGCGCTACCCTAGTGAGTGATGTGCACAGTGTCGGTACCCCAAGCTGTTTTGACTCATGCCTGTTGTAAGGGGGTGTTTTGTGAGTATCTACTTTTGAAAAGTAGCCGGTTGCTACCTGCTGTATGTATCCTGTCTGAGTTAGAAGACCGGAGGGTCAGTCAGGGCATGGTGTTTGCATACGTGTAACTATACCAAAGGAGAAACTGACTTATGTTTTATTATCGAGTGTTTACAGACAACGAAACAGTATTGGGGGAAAACTGGACAATTACAATCTTCACTTACATCATGACTGACTTGCCCTTCAGATTTCGGTTTTTCTACATAAGCCCTCAAGCAATGACTTCACATATTTGTTGGTGTGCCCGCCTTTATTCCCAGCACTCAGGAGGTAGACCAGCCTGGTCTACAGAGTTCCAGGATAGCCAGGGCTACACAGAAACCCTGTCTCAAAAAGAAAAAAACAAAAGTCTCTTTCTTAGCAAGTAACTTTCAGAAACCCAATTAAGTCAGTGATTGTTTTGTTTGAGGCTAATAGCCACAATCCACAACTAAATATTTATTATGAAAGCATATGTGAATATGAAAACATGGGGCAGAACCTATTGCTTAGGCTTGTTTTGAACGCTTTAAAGTACCATAGGCTAAACTTGTTAAACTTGTTAGTTATGTTAGACACGGGGATACTTGAAAGCAGTGCTCTAAAGTAGCTGAAAGGGTCTTTGGTTTAAAAAAGTGTATTAATACTTCTGCTTTCAAAACAATCCTTAACTTATTATGGCAGTTTTAAACTTAGAGAAAATGGGGCATATCTTCTCCAGTGTCAGGGATAGTCTTTGAAAAAGTTAAGTAATTTCCAATGGCAGCCAAACCGTGTTGACTCATTAATTATGAGTCCTGCACTTCTTAGAGGCTTGTTTCACCTTGAGAACACCTGGAAGAGGCAGCTAGCTCAGAATGGACAGGGACACTTACACAGGTGGATACTTATCCTTTCCTGTCTTACAGGTTGACTTCTCAGTGGCCAAATAGACTTTTAAGTACATTTCTTTTAGTATTGTCTTAATTTTCTAATGTCAGCCTAATAATCCCACTTCTTTGGCTTTTAAAATAATGGGGCACAACATGCTGTTAAAATATTCTGGAGATGCAGATAGAAAAGATCTATTTTTCTCCTAGCTGTCTGTGGTCTAGTGTAGAAGATTTACTTGGAAAAGAAAGCTTATTTTACAGTCTGATGAGGGCCATAATGGATTATATAAATGAGATAGGAAAACATGATTAGTTGTTGGAAAGCCTTACATACAGCGAAAGGTTGAGAATTGAATAGTCATCAGCTGATTCCTTGAGCGGTAGAGGGCTTCGCTGAGACTGTATGAAGTCCTATCTCAGTCTGAATCAGGATAGGGTTATGACCACTGGGATGATCTGTGACATTCCTTACATTCTATCACACATCTATCTTACATATCTTGGTTATCTCCACTCAAAACTCTCCCCTTCCACTCTCTGTGGACAACACCCTTCCCCTTTTAAATAACACTGAGTTCAGTTAACGCTTTTAGCATGAACGTGGAGAATCTACCAGCATTCACTACCAGGAAGAAAAATGATACCACCACAACCCCTCAGCAGCCATTTATTGCCGGTAACTCCTTAATTGATGTGGAGCTTCATGAGCCCCTATCCTGTTCATAACTGAAAATGACTGGCTTAATCTTGTGCAGATAACTGTACTGCTCTGAGTTTGTTCCTGTAAGGCCATGTCCTGTCTAGCAGGCAGTACTTCATAGCACTTCTTCCTGTCTTCTGACTCCTCTATTACTTTCCACCCCCCTTCTGCGGTGTTCCCTGAGTCTTGCTGGGAACCAGACCCCATTTAGGACTGAGCACTCACAAGAATACAAGATTTCTTGAACATTTCATTTTGGATTTAAAAAATTCTATTATCTTAGAATTACAAAGAAGTGACTGTTCTTTAGTGTTATTAGAGACTGCTTTGATACACAGTTTTCATCATGAAGACATCAAAGACTAAAGTGGGCTCTCATTTTTAGTTGTGCAGGTAAATATTATTTTGGGTGTGTTTTAAAACTATTAAAACTAAATCCATAAGCTCATTCTTTTATGAATATTTTAAAAGCAGGAAATAAAATGTAAAACAAATTACAAAAACAAGCATGGTGAGAATTTATCATGTTTTGAAATGAGCTGAGGGTCTCAGACAAAGTCTGTCATCAGGGAGGTAAATATGAGTCTACTCTTCTCTTTGTACCCAATGTATTTTATAATTTAAGATCTAAAAAAAGCTACAGGACTAGAGAGAAAGCTCAATGGTTAAGAGCACTTACTGCTTTTGCAGAGGACCTGGATTCAGTTCCCAGCACCCAGATGGCCATTCATATCTGCCTGAAACTCCAATATCAAGGAATCCAACACCCTCTTCTGGATCTTAGGGTACCCGGCCAAAACATGGAGTCAATACATAACATTTAGGCAACTTTTACAAAAATGAAAAGAAATAACTATAGTTAGGAATGGGGGGTGCATGTCTGTAATTCTAGCACTTGAGAGGCTGATGGAAGTAGCTGAAAGAAGAGATTCGAGTCCTGCTCTGGGTACATGATTGCCTTCTCACTACTTTTTATTCTAGAAGCTGTTTTGATGAACAGAGAAAGACGGAAGACTCTTGATGGATTGTAGCCACACTCAGTCAAATGTTCTTGTCCAGTTCTTACAGACAGTGGAGGTGCTCTGTAATTGGCAAAGTATAATCTCTTTTGGCTTCTTTCCTCTGTTCCTTTTCTTCCCCCCATGGCTCGTGCTTTTTTGTGATAACCTGTTGGCTGGCTCATCATATACTGCAATTAGATGTCCTGTCTGTGTCTCATTCTGGAGAGCTTTTGTGTGGCAAATTTAACATTTCTCCTGGATTTCGAGACTCCATTGTAATCTGAAGTAGGATGGCAAACTGATATTTGCCCTTTTGAACTTTTGTTCTTTTGGCTGCTTTTGATGAAATAGGCCATCTCCACATATTCCACATACTCCATCCACCTAGGGTGCATTTGTATACAAGTGTACACAGGATAAAAGGCTGTAGTCCCAGCCGGGCAGTGGTGAGGCATGCCTTTGATCCCAGCACTCAAAAGGCAGAGGCAGGCAGGTTTCTCTGAGTTCGAGGCCAGTCTGGTCTACATGAGCTAGTTCCAAGACAGGCTCCAAAGCTACAGAGAAACGCTGTTCCCAAAAACAACAACAACAACAAAAAGGCGGGGGGGGGGGGCCTATAATCCTAGCACTTGGGCAGTAAGAAGATCAAGCTTTGTTATTCCCAGCTATATGTTGAGTCCCAGGAATCTTGGACAACATGAGACAGTCTCAGAAAATGTTATAAACAGTGCTTCAGTAAACAAAACAATCTCATGTTTAATCCAAATATAGATAGAAAAGGGCAAAAGGGTTATTCTTTACATGTTATATAATTACTTAATTGGAAAATTGAGTAGAGCTATTAGTAACAAGATTTTAAGTTGACCAGGTACAAAATATCTGCAAATCTAGACTTATTTATTTATTTTATTTATACGTAGGATTTCTCTGTGTAACAACACTGGCTACCCTAGAACTCACTCTGTAGACCAGGTGGCCTTGAACTCAAAGAAATCCACCTGCTTCTGCCTCCTAGTGCTGGGATTAAAAATGTGCGCCACCACCACTGGGCTAGATTTATTTATTTGTTTGTTTGTTTGTTTGTTTGTTTGTTTTTTGAGACAGGGTCTCTCTGTGTACCCCTGGCTATTCTGGAACTCTCTATGTAGACCAGGTTTACCTGCCTCTGCCTTCTGAGTTCTGGGACTAAAGGAATATGCCACTATACCCAACTTTAGATTTCTTCTATGTAGAAATAATCAGGTACAGAATAACGTAGAAATAAGACATGGTGGCACACCCCTGTAATCTCAGTACTCAAGAGACTCTGTCTTGAACGTATGCACACGTGCACACACACATACCCTCAACGAGAAAACTGATCTGATTACCTACCACAGATATGTATGAACATATAAATGTGCACAAATACATATGTATACATGCATGTGGATTGTTGTACGTGTGTATGTGTGTGTGTGTGTGTGTGTGTGTGTGTATACAGGCACACGATAAATCTATAGCACTTAACCAAAAAAAACCTAAAAATTTATTGAAAAGCTTTTATTAGACGACTGTATTGTAATTCCTCCATAAGTTGTAACTCTTGGTTTTTCAAAAGATGTTGTTGTTATTACTTGGTTTGGGTTTTGGTTTTTCGAGTCAGGGTTTCTCTGTATAACCCTCACCAGCCTTGAACTCGAGATTTGCCTGTGTCTGCCTTCTGAGTGCTGGGATTAAAGGCCTGTTCCACCACTGCTTGTCATGATGTTATTATTTTTAAGTTATGTTTATGAGGGGAGATGAGCATGTGCTAGTGAGTGCAGGTGTCTGTGGAGTGCCCTATCAGCACTGGATTTCCCTGAAGCTCCAGTAGGCAATTGTGAGCCATCCAATATGGGTGCAAAAGCAGCACACACACTTAGCTGCTAAGCTATCTTTCTTGTCCCTTGTTGTTTTGGTGTGCCTGTGTTTTAGTTTTATTTTATATGTGTGGGTAGTTTGCCTTCATGTATGTCTGTGCACACATACACAGTGCCATAGAAGCCAGAAGAAGGCATTAGATCCCCTATTGTTGAATTTACAAACAGTTGTGAGTTGCCATGTGGGTGCCATAAACAGAACCTGGGTCCTCTGGAAGAACAGTCAACACTCTTAACAACTCAGCTATCTATCTCTCTCTTGATATTTTTAAGTAGAATACCTTATATTTATTCTTTTACAATTTCATTCGTGTAAATAATCCATCTTGATCGCATGCATCCCCCAGCCTTCTACTCAATACAGGCACTGCTAATACTTTCCTGGTCCCTACTTTGCATTCTTTCCTTTGCGGCTATTTTATTTATTAATAATGCACTGAGTCCAGTTAGTGTGGCCTGTTAGAATGTCGACTGATCTTGTGCAGGTAATCATAGCTGCCCTAAGTTTATGAGTGTATTGGCCGTGCTATGCTCTGAAGACAGCATGTCATAGTAATCCGCTCTGTCCTCCAACTTTCTGCCCCTTTTTGTGATGTTTTCTAAGCCATTGTGGATGGGGTAGGGCTGATGTAGATGTCCCCATTTAGGACTGAACCCTGAACAGACACTGCATCTCTGAACTTTGACTAGTTATGAGCCTTTCGTTAACTGCTGATTACTGCAGAGAAAGGTTCTCTGGCCACGGTTGAGGGCAGCATTAATCTGAGTATAAATACAAATTTTTAAAAGACAACTTGACAACACATTGTTTTTTCAAGACAAGGTTTCTCTGTCTATTCTAGGCTGTCCTCTGCCTTCCAAGTGCTGGGATTAGTAGTTGGTTTAGCAAAGCAATAGTAGTAGGTTCCTCTGTAGGGCCTGTGACCATCAGCTTTTGACCATGTTTACTTTATCAGTCCTGATTTTTTTTTTCCTATGGACCAGACCTCAGTTGAATCCAAAAGTTTTTGTTGTTGTTTTTGTTTTGTTTTGGCCTTTCGAGATAGGGTTTCTTTGTGTAACAGCCCTAGCTGTCCTAGAACTAGCTCTTATAAACCATGCTGGCCTCGTTTACAGAAATCTGTCTGCCTCTGCCTCCCAAGTGCTGGGATTAAAGGCATGTGCCACCACTGCCTGGCAAATCCCAAAATATTTGATTACTCCCATAGCCTCTGTGCCACTGTTGAGCTAGTGCATGAATCCTCCTTGGCAGGTTGATATTGTAGCATGCAAGGTTGGGTGCAGTGATGCCTTGGATGCTAAGGATTCCAGATGTTTACAGCCATACCCAGTACTTCCCTTGGTTACTGATAAGAATTTTTAAATTAAAATCAAGTTTATATCTTCCTATATTTTAAATGTGAACTCCTAGAAAAACCAAAGATACCAATACTCTACCCCATTTACAGTTCCAACCTCTGTAAAGAGCCCACGAGGTAAATTATCTTCATTTTCCAATTTGGAAGTGCTGTCTGATATTGTTTTCCACCCATGTTTCCTATATTTTCTCTTCACTTAACTGAGAGTAGATGAGAAGTTTCTAGTCACTCCCCACCCCATTCTGTCATTTTTATGCAGACAGATTGGTAGTTGCTTAGAGTAGGTCTGTCCATAATTTGGTTAGTTCAGTATTTAATGTTTATATTTTAGTGCTTAATGTGATTCACAACTAGGTCAAATGGTGTAAAGTGAGGTTATCATACATCTTGTTTGCTGAACTTTCTTAGTTTTCTTTATATTTGTCACTAAAACCTAATTTCACATTCTACACATATTGTTGAAATCTTTTAATAAATGTAATCCTTTTTACCTGATGAAGTGCAGTATTCTGCCCATTTCAGTTTTAAGGTTTAATGTATTTTTATGTGTATAAATATATACCTGTTTGTATGTATGTGAGAGAGAGACTGAGACCTTTGGAAGCTAGAAGAAAGAATCAAGCATCAGATTCCTTGAAACTGGAGTTACAGAGAGGATTGTGAACAATCATGTGGATGCTAGGGACCAAACCCAGATCCTTTGCAAGAACAAGTGCTTTTAACCTCTGAGCCATCTCTCCAACCCACCCTGCTCTGTTTCATTTGGTGTACTGGAGAAATGGGATCCCAGGTCCTAGAAGACAATGCAGAGCATAGTCAAGTGTGTGGCCAGAGAACTGGAGATCAAGGAAAGATGAAAGCAGACTTTAAGGCCCTTGGTTATTAAGTGCCTTTAGAGACCTGCGACAGAGTAACCACTAATGGTGGTCATAGTTTTCCCATCAGTCTGGGAGTCAATACTTTACTCTCTCCTTCTGAGGGAGACTCAAGGGTGAATGCAGTTGGTGGGGAACAAACAAAACATGGTCTATACCTTTGCCTTTTATTTCTTGCTATAACCTAACCTGCCACTATCTCACATTCTACCACTTATCCAGAGGGCTGCATACCCTCCAAAACTTATCATACGCGTACAGTTGTAACTTCCTTGCCATTAAAATTACCTTTTATCCAGCTAGGACAAGTTGGTGTTTTTAAATGCAATAGAGCTCTAGCAGGTTTAGGCTTCTCAGATGATCATCCTAAGCTACTTTGTGACTAGTCTAAAAGGATGTCTTTTTCAATGGAATGATGTTTTCTCAAGTTTTGCTTCTGTCTTCTTCAGCAGCACTATTTTAAGCTTACAATTTGAATTTCATGTCAGATCATCAGTCCTCTGTTCACTCCTGTTCTGTTGGCTGACTGGATATTGTGATTTTAAGAAACGTGTGTTGCATCACTCTGATGGAAGACTGGAGAGAGGTTATGAAGAGTGTGGGCTTTATAGTCAAGAAATTCAGATGAAGCTAGAGAGTTGACTTAGTGGTTAAGAGCAGCATGCCTTCTGGGCAGTGGTTGTTCATGCCTTTAGTCCCAGCAGTCGGGAGGCAGAGACAGGTGGACCTCTGCATTTGAGGCCATCTTGGTCTACAGAGCAGGTTCTGGGAAGGCTTCAAAGCTACAAAGAAACCCTGTCTTGAAAAACAAAAAAACTGGGGGGCTGGAGAGATGGTTCAGCAGTTAAGAACACTGGCTGTTCTTCCAGAAGACCCAGGTTTAAATTCCAGCACCCACATGGCAGCTCACAACTGTCTGTAACTCCAGTTCCAGGGGATCTGATACCTTCATACCAATGCACATAAAATAAAGTTAAATAAATTATAAAAGAAAAAAAAACTTGAGTTCAATTCCCAGGCAACTCACAGCTACTTGTAATTCCATCTGCTATAGGATCCCACTCCTCTGGCTTCTGTGGATCCCTGCATTCATGTGTACATAAATACATACAGATACATACCCATAAAATAATAAAAAAAAATCTTCTATAAAAATGAAAATTCAGATGGCAGATAAGCTAAGTGATATTTCAAACTAACAGTAAAAGAATTGCCTTAAAATTACATTTTCCTCACATCAGACTGGGAAAAATAGACATGATAATCTTAGTTATTGTCAAGAGTGACAAGGAAAGTTCACAGATTGTTACTGGACACTTGAGCTCATTAGAAGATGGTTTTCTTCTGACAGTACAAATTTCTGCATTGCCTGGAAAAAAAATGTATTTTTCAGGAATTTTCCCTAAGGCGGTTCAGACCCAACTAATCAGAGACCTTCCTTCCTCCCTTCCTTGTTTTTACTCCTTCAGCCCTTCCCTTGGAAGAAACTCACAGAGTAGCCCCAGGCCAGCCTCAAATTCTTAATACTCCTGCCTCCTCTCCCAAATGCTGAAATTAAAGATAGGAGCCACCAGGCAGCCAAAGAATTTTCTTTTCAGCATTTTTTGGTAGATAGTAGCAAGATGAACAAACAAAATACAAGATAGCTTTAATACATACCTTTAATCAATCCTAGCACTTGGGAGACAGAAACAGGTGGATCTCCGAGTTCTGAGGCTACATAGTGAGATTGTGTTTCCAGAAAAAAAGTACAAGATACTCAGGAGTTCCATCAGTGAGGGATTAATGTTATGTTTACTCAATATGACATGCAGTTGTTAGAAATGATTTAGATTTGTGCATAAATCTTAGAAAGAAAGCCGTGACCTATTTATGTATGGAAATTGGTATGGCAAGTGGTAGATGTATGTAATGAGATCTTGTTTTTATTTAAGCAGCATGTTAATGTTTGTACAGAAAATATCTGTAAAAGATTGAACAATGAATTTGTAAATGTTTTCTTAAAGAATAAACCTTGAGCTAGGTGTGGTGATGTACTTCTTTATCTTTAATCCCAGCACTGGGGAGAGGGAGGCAGGCAGATTTCTGAACTCAAGGTCAACCTGGCCTCTGTAGTTTAGGACTGCCAGAGCTACATCGTGAGATCCTGTCTCAGAAAACAAAGGCCAAAACAAAAAACAAAAAAAAAAGACTTAATTTTTACATAGTTCTGTTGCATAGTTTGTATTGCTTAGTGATAAAATTTCATTCCTTGTTAGACCATTTTTATAGCAGCTGCACATTAATACCAGTGAATTAATTTTACCAGTATTAATCAAACCAGTATTGATGTACCCCCTCCTATCCCATCTCAGGCCCTGCTATGGGCAGAAGACTCAGAGTAGATGGAGACTCTGCTGTGACAGCAGGCTGCAGCTGGAGTGACCAAAGGTAGGAAGTTGCTGGTGTAGAAACCAGTTTTTTGCAAGTGGCTGTGAGCAATCATGAAGGAAGTTTCTGAAAATACTCTCAGCTTTGCCCTTTATTCCCTTGTGATGGTTTCCAAACTTCCTAAAGGTGGGCACTGAAAATATGCAGCAGTATTGGCTGTCTTAGGTTCAGACTGCTAGACCTCCATTCTTCATCCCTGACTGGATCAAAGTTTGAGGTGTTTCCCCTGGAAGACCTACCTTTAAGCTTTGCAACTGTTATTTTTTGTTAGCCTTTAGAAAAGGTTTCACAGTATATACCATGCTGGCATTGAACTGGCTACACAGCTCAGACTGGCCTTGAGCTCACCTGACTCAGCAAAGCACTGCTGAGTGCTAAGATTTACACGTGAGGGCCACAGTGCTCAGCTTTTGGAATTGGTAGGGTTTTTCTTCTTTTTTTGAGACAGTGTCTCACTATGCATCCTTGGCTGATCTGGAGCTGTCTATGTAGACCAGGCTAGCCTTGAACTCAGGTCCTCTAGCTTCTATTTTTTTGAGACAGGTTCTTTTCTCTCTCTACCTGCATCACACAACTTTGCTAAAATGGCTGGTCATAGTGCTCCTGGGATCTGCCTGTCTCCCCATTCCAAACCCAAGTGCAGTATATGTGGGTGTTAGGGATCCACACAAAGTTCTCAGGCTTCTGTGGTGAGATTTGAATGACTGTACTTTTATATTTTTTTTAAAAAATGCTGCAAGATCCCCGGCAGCAGTAGGCAGCAGAAATGCTGTAGGTCCCAAATGGTGGTAGCGGGCCATGTGGTGGCAGGCAGCAGTCCTTGTGAGCAGCCAGTCCCTGAGCAGTGGCTGGTCCCAGGCAGGGAGACACATGGCGGGTGGGCAGGAGACAGAGACATGGATAGACATGACATGCAGAGTGAGGTTGAATATTTATTCAGGGGGTTATGGAGGAGGAAGGGTAAAGGGGGGACAGAGAGGGAGAAAGAGACAGAGAAGAGGGGAAGCAGAAAAGTGGGGAGAGAGGCAGAAGCGAAGCTGCCTCTCCCAGAGGAAGATGGAAAAGAGAGCAAGCTCAGGCCGGAAGCTGAAGATCAGCCTGCCTCAGTGGATGGGGGAGGGAGTGGGCGTGGCTTGTCTCTTAAAGAGACAGAAAACCATAACATGTACCATCTCCCTAGATTTTGCTTTCTAGTTTAAAGATGAAGAAATTAGTCTAAAAGGGTTTATTTTTTATAGCCCTGGAATATCAGAACATTTGATTGACTCTGTTCATTAGAAATTCGGTTTTTAAGATTTAATTTGTTTAATTGGTTTTAAGAGTGATACATTATTAGCTAATTGTATAGAATTCAGCATTGTGGGCCATTTCAAGAATGTAGCTTGGTGTATCGGCACACGTCTTAGCATCTGTGAGGCAAAGACTAGCTTAGTCTACATAGCAAGCTCTAGGATAGCCAGGATTATATAGAGAGACCCTGTCTCAAAAACCGGGGGCAGGGGGATGTGCTGGAGAGATGGCTCAGAGGTTAAGAGCACTGGCTGCCCTTCTGAGGTCCTGAGTTCAATTCCCAGCAACCACATGGTGGCTCACAACCATCTGTAATGAGATCTGGTGCCCTCTTCTGATCTTCAGGCATACATGGAGGCTGAACACTGTGTACATAATAAATAAATTTAAAAAAAAAACCGGGGGAATGCATCAGTGATACAGAAAGCCTCATTTACTATACATAATGATAAACACTTGTAATCCCTATATCTTGGAGGCTGAGGCAGGAAGATTGTGAGTTTGCAGTCATTCTAAGCCACAACGCAAAGTCTTGTCTCAGAAATAAACAAGGCAAGACAGAAAATACCTTACCTGCTGAAACTTGTGTTCATTGTTTTCTTTACCTCCAGTAGTGGTTCTCAGCTGGGACAGGTAAGTTGTCTTCAATGGCCATCTAGCAGTGCCTGGAGACCTTTGGTGGAATGGGTGCTTCTCAAATCTAATGGGTAAGACTGCCCTACACTGCACAAGATAGCCACATAAAGATTGTCTGACCCAAATACCAGCAGATCTTGCAGGGTGAGTTTGTAAAGTTGTCATCACTGCCCCTATTTTCCAGCTTCAGGGAGTAGAGGCTGGTGGAGTAAAGCCTGTTGCCGGTATGATTTAGTGTTGTGTTGCCTGCGATATAGATGCTCTCAGGGATGATGTTGGTAATAGAAAATCTGCACTTCTACCTGTGCTAAATATGGGTTAAGCATCATATGGGAGCACATTTAATCCTCACAGTGACACCAAATGAAACAGGAGAGGAAACAAGTATACAGAGTCGAGACTTGAAATTTTGGGGGGGTCTTGTTTTCATCCTTTTTTGGGGGGGAGGGGGATCTGTGTAGCCCTGAATGTCCTGGAAATCAATCTGTAGAGCAAGCTGCTGTCCAGTTCAGAGATAACCTGCCTCTGCCTCCTGAATGCTGGGACTAAATGTGTGCACGACCGCCACCTGGTTTGTCCTTGCTTTTAGAAGTTAACATTTAAATACTCAGTCACAGTTACTGAGTGAGTGTCTGTTGAGCCTCTTCAAAGTTCAAGGCTTAAAAGGTAATATCCACATCATTCTTTCTAGTTCAGGAATGAGGACAGTCAGGTCCTTGTCTTTGCATAAAGATAGATTTTCAATCCAAAGATAACCACTATTGAAATTGTACTTTGTCCCTAAATCAGTACACATTTATTTTCACCAAGTGCATATTCCCTAAGTGGATTTCTGGTAGGGAATGAACAATTTGAGTCTCAGTCCTAAAACCATCCATATACTCAGCTCATCTTTACAGTAATCTGCTGTTGATTAACACGAGAACTAAGACCACTTGTGGCTGTCTTCAAGAGATGGACTTTCTAGTCCAGACTACCTGCCATATCAGTATTTCTGTCATTCTGTCAGTGATCTAACTCCAAAGATTCTTAGCATCATCCTGCTGTCTAATGAAGGCCCGCACCCCAACTCTAGATTAAGGGCAAGCCATTGATGAACATTTTTTGTTTGGGACCCCCTATCTTAGCTGGGCAGTCAGATTATCAAGGGTACCAGCACATGTTTGGGACCCCCTATCTTAGCTGGGTAGTCAGATTATCAAGGGCACCAGCACATGTTTGAGACCCCCATCTTAGCTGGGTAGTTAGATTATCAAGGGTACAGCACATGTTTGAGACCCCCATCTTAGCTGAGTAGTCAGATTATCAAGGGCACCAGCACATGTTTGAGGAGATGAACAAGGTATTGTTGGTTCGTTTGTGTACACTTGTCTTTTAACTGATTTTTTGATGAATTATATTGGACTTCCCGGATCTAGATCCTCAGTTTCATGCTCTGGGAAAATGCTTGCTATATGTAGGAATATAGTCTGAAGGCCATCAAGTGATGTCAGTGTCCAGCTTTCTCTGGAGGTTTACATGTGCTGGGATTAATAGACTCTTGACATCAGGTTTACTTGAGTCAGTGCATTCTGTGTCTGAGTTCAAGTGTTTAGGATCTGCTGTTCTTTGACACTATTTTTGTTTGTTAGGAACTGTATTACTTGATGGCATATGATGCTTTCTTCTCTCACCTCTTACTTTCTGTACTGGTCACCTTTATTAATACTAATGTCTTTGCCCTTGCATCATTCTTTTGCAGGGGTGAGGAGGTAGGGGGCACCTCAGTGGGGCCAGGGAGCAGTGGTTTATGGGTCTGCCTGTAACAAGCTTTTTTGTCTGACTGTCTTTGGACCACCAGCCCGTAAATAATGACCCAGAGACATATTATTAATTATGGAAGTTTAGCCTTTAGCTTAGACTTGTCTCAACCAGCTCTTATAATTTAATTAACCCATATTTCTTAATCTGTGTTTTGGCTCATGGTTTGGTTACCTCTGATCTGTACCATATGTCCAACTTCGTTAAAGTCTCATTAGTCTCTCCATCTCTTCCCAGAATCCTCTCTGTCCCTGGAATTCCCACCTAGCCTCTTCCTGCCTAGCTATTGGTCATTCAGTTCTTTATTAAACCAATCACAGCAATATATCTACACACAGTATGCAAATATCCCACAATATCTGACAAGTAAAAGTGGACATGGATAATACTGAGCTACTGGAGGAGTCTCTGCCCCTCTGAAGTTGTCCTGGACAGAACAGACAACTTTTCTTTCACAGCTAGTTGGACTGACAAGACTCAGTGCTAATTCTGGTTTCTTTCCAGAGATGGGAAAGTAGCTTGAACACAGTCTATTTGCCATGTCATCTTTACTGCAGATGCTGCTAGAGGTACATTGAAGGACAGTCTCTAGGGTGCACTGACACTTGTGTGTCAAACCTTCCCAGGACTTGATCCCCACACTGGGATTGAGTTAGTGGAGATTGGAAAGCAAATTCTGTAAGCAAAAATCCTCTTACCTTGAGTCAAGCAGATAAGGACACTTGTTTGGGTTCCTGGGAGAGGGAAAGTGGCCCTCTGTGGGTTCCTTGGCATTACCCTGCAGAAGAGCTCAGCCAGTGGAGGTTTGAAGCCTGGAGGGAGGCAGCTACAACAGTGGTTGCCATGCAGAGGCCTTTGGGAAGTGGTAGCTGGAGAAAGGGCTCTGATCCACCAACAAGTAGAAGAAAGGAGGGAAAGAGAAACAGTCATACAAGTGGAGAACTAGTAGAAAGTTTTTGAAACAGGTTTAGTTGGTTTGACTGTTTTTGTAATTAAGATAAGAGGTGACTTGCTAACAAATGTGTTCTCTCAAGGATTCCTTTCCTGTATAAAATGTGTCTAAATCCCAACTTTACTTGATAAGGTTTCAGAATTGATAGAATGTGTATGAATAGAAAACTTACAATCGTTTCAAAAGTAGGTGTAGGGGTTTTTGTTTGTTTGTTTTATGATACTGGGTATTGAACCTGAGACTTGAAACATGTAAGGTAAGCACTCTAGCACTTAACTATATCCCCAACTGTATTAGTCAGTGTTCTCTAGAGTAACAAAACTCAAAGAATGAATCGAGAGGGGGGGGTGAAAGGAGGGGAGTGAGTTTACTTACAGGCCACAGTCCAACTAATCCAACAGTAGCGGGCTGTGGATGGGAAGTCCAGGAATCCAGCAGTTGTTCAGTCTACAAGGCTGGTGTCTCGGTTCATCTTCTCTACATGCTGGAACCCTGAAGAAGTCTGCTCTAATGCCGGTGAAGGAACAGACACTTGCTAGCAAAGCAAGAGCAGCAGGCAAAGAGCAAGCTTCCTTCTTCCTTGTCCTTATATAGGCTTCCAGCAGATGGGGTGGCCCAGAGTAGAGGTGGGTTTTCCTATCTCAAATGATCTAGATTAAAGGTGTGTCTTCCTATCTCAAAGATCCAGATTAGAAGCGGATCGTCCCACTTCAAATTAAGCAGATATCCCTCACGGTGTGCCCTCACGTTTTAGATTATAGTTGATTCCAGATGTAGTCAAGTTCACAACCAAGACTAGCCATCACACCAACTTTATTTTTTTTTTATTTGATTTATTTTGTGTATGTCTATTTCTTTATGTGTGTACACAATTCAGCCAGATTCTTCTCTGAGGCAGAGACAGGAGTCCTGATCTCTGTAAGATTGAGGCTAATCTGGCCTAGAATGAGCCAGGGGTCCATAGTGAAACCCTGTCTCAAACCAACAAACCTTACACACCCCACCCCTACCCTCAAAAAAAGACAGATTCTCACTAATCTGCCCAGGTAGGATCCTCTAGCCTATAGAGTAGCTGAGATTGATTACAGGTATTCCTCGGCAGACCTGGCTGCTTTGTGCCCTTGCTGGATTTTGCACTAAAGCCAGAGTGTTTCTCAGGGACTCTTCTGACTACTGTGAATAAAATCAAATGTGCTACATTGTCCTCGCGTATTCTGTTTTATATAAGCTCTTGTTTAGCTGTTAATTGATTATTTATTTCAGGGCTAGAGAGATGGCTCGGTGATTAAGAGCGCTGGCTGCTCTTCCAGAGGACCTGGGTTTCATTCTTAGCATCTACATGGCAGCTTGTAACCATCTGTAACTCCACTTCTACGGTACATAACACCCTTTTCTGAACTTTGTGGGCCTCGAGCATGCATGTGGTGCACATACATATTTGCAAAAACCTACACACATAAAATGAAATATTTGTAAATATTTCAAGTAGAGTTATGGATTGTTTTTGCTTTTCAGTTTTTAAAAATTTAAAAAAAAAAGGTGATTCACTAGGTGGTATTACAGTCTAGACTAAATCTTATGTGAGATATCAATTTGAAGGCACTCTTCTTTTCTTTTGAAACAAGGCTTCTATTTTGATACATTTGCTTCTACTGGGAGCTGCTGACATGCCAGCCTCGGGGGACTAACGTTCCCTGTTACCTCTGTTGCCTGCACGGTGAGTCCTGTGGGATTGTAGGGTGGCCTCACACAGGACTCTTACTTAGCCTTCCTAGGCTTACCCTGGCAGTTTGGGGGACATAGTAGAAAGAGCCAGATTAATCAGGCAAGAACATCCTTAATTTGCATAGATTCCAGAAATGGTTGTCATCATATCCCTTTGAGATTGGTAAGTGCAAGGGGGGTGGCGATGATATTACTGAAGAAAATCAACTAAAGTCTGGTCGTCTCTTTTGACCCTATGAAACATGAAAGATGCTGTGTTGCAGAGCAGTGATTTCAGTGTGCTGGTGCTGCTGTGGCTGTCCTCATCTTCCTGTCCTTGACTAGCTCTGATTAGGGTCTGCTTAATTAAGGAGGAAGGAGCCCTGAATGGGAGGAAGGGAATGTGTTATTCCAAATGAAAACTTTTTCAAGTTATGCTGTTAATTTTACAGCAAGATCTTCATGCAGATTATGGCTGCAAAGCACAGATATGATAATAGTTTTTTCTCCATCAAATCTCACTAGTTAGCTCTTATCGTAAATTTTGCTGTTTGAACTGGACTCCATTGAAGGTTGTTTTAGCATATTAAGAACTTAATTTGGCTTTCATTTACAAATCTGAAATATTTTAATTCCAATATGTAATTGTGCTTGTCTCATTAAGTTCTACATCCTGATTTGGTAGGGATGTGATAGCAAAAGTCACAAAATAATCCCACACTAGTTCAGAATTATGAATAATAAAGGGTTATTTATTTAGGGGAGACTTACAGATCACTGTCGTAGGTAACAGTCCTCTGTACAAACGGGGAGCAGGAACACAGTATGGCAGCCAGAAGTGAGAGCTGGAAGCAAGAGAGCAAGTGCATGCTTTACAGCTGCATTCATAATGTAAGAGACCACACCCAAGTGGACTGGTATCTTAAAGGTTGTTGGCTGAAGGAGCGGAAGGAGCTCCCACAACAGTGATGTGTGTCTAAGGGAGCAAGTGTGCCTGTATTTCCCTCTTTTAGCCATTGCTGATTGACAGTTGCTCCCTTACCTTGGTCCTTGGCCCATGTGTATGTCATGTGTTGACCAATCTATAAGCAGTTTTTTGAGTTTTTCATCTTGCTGTGCTTTAGGATAGTCTGTCTTTGGATCCTTAGCACTGGTGATTCCACTGCTTCTCGTGGAATGCTGATTTCTGGCTGTTCCTGGGTGGGGTGGGTCTTCATGTAGGCCTTGAAGCTGTCTGGTGTGTGTCTCTGAACATACCAGGCTGAGCTCAGTAGCTTACTTTATACTTTCAAATAATATTTAAAGAAAAAAAACCCAAAAAACTGCCTTGCTTTCAGGAACTTTTGACAATATGAGTAACAGGCTTGAATATCGTTACTTCTTTTTTACAAAAGATTTTTAGGTAGGTGGGTGTGCGTGCATGTGCGTGTTAGCAGGACTCAATTCCCTCTCTGGGCTTTAGAGAAGAGACTGTGCTTTGCTTCTTCCAGCTTCTTAGTGGGTACCTTGTCACCCCATTTCCATCTCTTTCTGTACAGCTTGCTCCTTTCTCTTACTGTTCTGTATCTCTCACACAAAGACACATATCATGAACTTAGAAGAGAGCATCTTTTGTGATACAGTCTCCTGGGCTAAGGCTTGACATCTCCCTTAGCCAGGTTTTTCTGCCAGCATATACATATACAGTATACATATACAGTCTATTGAATGTGAAAAACACTTCAGTTTTACCAGCAGTCTGAACTCTTCCCTTCAGTGCTCCTAGGACTTCAGTACAACAAAAGAGGTTTTTCTAGACAGGTCATTTGCAAATAGTACCATTTGTCTTCCTGCTTAGTTGTATCTCCTTAGATTAAGTGTTTGCCAGTCTTTGATGATAACATCTTGTAATTTTGTTGCTCATTTTAGTGTAATTGTAACTCTTCACTAAATATACTAGTTAACTTCTGGGAACAATTATACATGTAGACATTTCCTAAGGTTGAAACTGTAGGAAGCAAGGAGTAGATGTGAAATGTCCTTAGTATCTGGATTTTCTTTTTTATGTGTATGTGTGTTATATGTTTTTTATTTTTTTAATGATTCTTTGTCAGTCTGTGTGTTTGTACTCCTTTAAGCTACAGATGCAAATTTACTGGAATTAAATCATTTCTGCATGTAGAATAGATCTACTGAGATATAATGTTTTATTTTTTTAAATGTTGTGATTTGTTAAGCTAGTGTACTTAAAATTTTGCCTGTTTATATATGGTTTGAATTGATAATCTCTTTGCGACATCCTCCTTGTTTGGGGAAGGGGAAAGCAGAACCATGTTTGCTCTGTTTTCCTTTGGGGGACCATCCTTTCCACCAGGTAGAAATCATGTGTTTGGGATAGAATGGCTCAGCTGTGTAGGTAGATGTGACTGGTTTGCCATGGCCCATTCACTAGTTATTGGTCCCTTAATGGTTTCAGGACCCAATTACTGCCAGTGAGATACCAAAATAATTAGTGAGGCCCCATGAGATATGGAAGCTCTTATTTCCTTAGGAGCTAACAGATGATATAATTACTTCTGTTTGTAACACTGTTCTTGTTCAGAACCAGGCATAGGTAATTTTCATATTCTCTCTCTGTCTCTGTTTCTCTCTGTGTGTTTCTCTCTCTCTCTCTCTCTCTCTCTCTCT
>NC_022030.1:35113199-35114986 GCF_000317375.1 Microtus ochrogaster
AACTCACAGAGATCCGCCTGCCTCTGCCTCCCAAGTGCTGGGATTAAAGGCTTGCGCCACTACCACCCGGCAGTTATTTTTCTTTTTAAGAGAATCTGACACTTGAGTTTGAGTGGCTGGGGAAATAGGATTTGTTTGTTTGGCTTTCTGATATAGGTTCTCAGTGTATAGTCCTGAGTGGTCTACAACATCTCACTCTGAAGTTACTAGAATTATAGGCATATATGACCCCACCTTGACCTGACTTGCATAAACTAAGTTTTGTTATTGCTTTTATTTTCTCTTTGGCCAGTTCTTTTGTTTATTCCTCTGACTGTATTAGTTTTTTGTCTTGCCTTGAGTACTTAATTCGTTTATTTTCATTTGTCCCTGTAGTACAGTTTTAGTCATATCCTGAGGACTTTGGTAAATAGTGAGTGCTCTTTGTTCCTTTTCTTTTAAAAATATTTTTCCTTAGTAAAACCTTGAAATTTACAACAAAAAGGGGGGGTATTTGAAATTCTACCAGCCAACTTTTAACAGTTGTCAGCGTTTTGTCTCTCCTCTTCACATCTCTTTGCATTAGTTTTTGCCTTTAATATTTTAAATCAAATTTCAGACATTATATCATTTCTTAATACTTTAGTGTACTACCCTTAGTAGATGTGAGGCTTAAATCATAACCACGTTAGCATTGTCAGTGTTATTAATATCATCTAATATATATCAAATATTCAATTTACCAGATATCACAAAAAATAGTATTTTTATACTTGGATTATGAATCAACTACAAAGATCTTATCTCCCCTCCTGTTTGGCATAAACTGACTCTTAGAAAATCTGGAAAAATACATTTCCTTGTTATAAAATGTCCTTTATACAGTTCATTTAAGAAAGTGTAGGGCATCTTTACTGTGGGGTGTCAACAGTGTGTGTTTGGTTCACTTGATTTTGTACTCTTCAACATGATTTCGCAATCCTTACATTTCCTATAAATTGGAAGCTGGAAGCTAGCTCTAAACAATTTTTTTTTATTTCAGATATTTCCCCCTACCCTCCTTGGAGGTTATCAGAAATATTTCATGGGACTGGAAAGATGGTTCAGTCATTGAGAGCAAATACTGCTCCCCCATAGGACTCAAATTTGTTTCCCTGCACCCACATCAAGAGACTTATAACTGCTTCTTAACTCCTCCCGGTGGACCAGGCACCTTTGACCTCTGTCAAAGCACAGGCACAGACACAAATACAGATGCGCATGCACACAAATACACGCAATTAGAAATGAAATAAATCTTTTTATTAAGAAAAGAATATTTCTAGACATTGCTGAATGTTTATTGTGCTTGATGAGGAGGAGTGGTACCTGACTTAGGATAGATCAGTAGATACAGTGCAGTGACATCGGGGATGATTTGTGAAGTTCTTTGTCAACCAGTTATCTAATAGGCTTAACAGTCGTTTTGCTTGTTGCTTGGGTCCATTGTTTCACTGGAGTATTGGTTTTTTGTTGCAGCTGTTCAAATTACCAGATTGTGCCTGAAATGAGCCTTGCGGAGCTAGTCAGAGGTCACTGGATGGCTCCTGGAGGTGCCTGGGGCTCCCTGCCTTTTCCCTTTGTAGAAGCCATTATTTAGCTTGTGGACCCTTCCTCCTATAGATATACCTTTAGATGCATAGATACAAAATATCCCAAATGATCCCAGCACTTGGGAGGCAGAGGCAGGCAGATCTCTGTGAGTTCGAGACCAGGCTGGTCTACAAGAGCTAGTTCCAGGACAGGCTCCAAAACCACAGAGAAACCCT
>NC_022030.1:35115086-35118575 GCF_000317375.1 Microtus ochrogaster
AAAAAAAAAAAAAAATCCACATGAGGGTTTTAGGCATTCAAGGCCAGCACTCTATCATTTGAACTATATTCTCAACACCTTTGATTTTTTTATTTGATTTTTGAAACATATCACCTAGACTGGCCTCCAGAATGTAGGATGACCTTAAACTTCTGATCTTTGTGCTTTAGTGACAAGTGTTGAGCTTACAGGAATAACCACATCTAGTTTTATTAGATGCTAAGCATCAAACCTAATTGTGTGCTAGAGAGAATGCTTGATAATTAAGAGCACTTGCTCTTGTAAGAGATGCTGGTTCAGCTTCCAGTACCAATATGGTGGCTCACAACCGTCTGTATCTCCAGTTCCAGGGGATCCTCTGATACCCTATTCTTTCCTCTGGAGGCACCAGAGTGCACATGGTGCACATATGTACATGCAGGCAAAATATTACTACATGTAAAATAAATAAAATCTTTTAAAATTGCAATATTTAAAAAAACCTGGTCCCTACTGGGTGAGTATTCTCTCAACTGAGCTATATCCCCAGACCAACTTCTTTTTGAGCTAGGTTATCTTTATTTTTATTTAAATGTGTGTTGGGAGAATAAGTGCAGGTGCTCATGGAAGGCATTGTGTCTCCTGGAACTGGAGTTACAGGTAGTTAGGAGCCTCCAGATGTAGGTGCTAGGAATCAAAACTTCAGTCCTCTGCTAGAAAAACAAGAACTCTTGATTGCTGAACTGTTTACCCATCCCGGAGATAGGATCTTAGTATGTTGCCCTGGCTACCCCTAAACTAAGAGAATCTTCCATCTCAGTATACTTAATGAAGCTTTTACAATTACATGTAGACAGACTTTTCTTTTGAGGCCACCATCTCACAAAAAACAAAATGGAGACTTATTAATTATGCAAGCTTGGCTGATAGCTTAGACTTGTTTCTAACTAGCTCTTATAACTTAAATTAATCCCCATGTCTTTTAATCTATATTCTACCACATGGCTTTTATCTCTATTCCATTTTGTGTGTCTGACTCAGTCCACATCTGGCTGGTGACTCCTGATGTGTCCACCCTTCCCCTTCCTAGCATTAGCCCTGAAAATCCTGCCTAACTATTGACTACCTTTTTATTAAACCAATCACAATGACATATTCACACAGTGTAAAGAAATATTCCGCAGCATTTTTCTTTTTGTCTAAATAAAGAGGTTTTAACTCTTAACATCATAAAACTATAAACAATAAGAGCAATTATCAGAAAAGAATTATATTTACAATGTTATTTATTTATAATTACAATTATATTTATTTGACTTATTTGGATTTTTCTCTTGATGAGTCCAAAACTCTACCTAGTTTACCTTCTGTCATAACTAAGGAAAACTGCAAATAAAACTAACTAGTCTTCAACTTCATCAAAGGATATAATGTAACCTGAGTAAACAGGAAGTGCAGAGCAAACAGCTTCCAAAACTATAAAATAACAGAAACATCTGTAACATTGAGGCATCCATTTTTGGCCTACAGGCCAGAATATCTGACAGACTTTTCTGTGAAGCAGGGATTTTTAAGGACTATCCCACCTTGTCTTGACTTGGTGTCAAGACAGTTTTCACAGCATAATGTCAGTAGTTGAGGCAAAGGTAGTTTTTTGCCCAGTGGCTAACTTTTGCCATAAAGAAAACTCCAAGCCAGGCGATGGTGGCGCATGCCTTTAATCCCAGCACTCGGGAGGCAGAGGCAGGTGGATCTCTGTGAGTTCGAGACCAGCCTGGTCTACAGAGCTAGTTCCAGGACAGGCTCCAAAGCTGCAGAGAAACCATGTCTCGAAAAACCAAAAAAAGAAAAAAAAGAAAAAGAAAACTCCATATGGAAGTTCTTTGATATCCATCATCTTCTCTGAAGTAGATTGGTGCTGCCAGGAGCAGACCTGTCTCATTGTCATGAAAAGTCTTATTCTATAGGTCTTTGAAGTGTTTGAAGATCACCTATCTGAAGCAAAATTAATAAAAAAAAAAAAAACCAGAGACAAATATTGGCATTCAACCTGAAGACCAGAAAAGCAAAGCAGCTAGCCACTGGCTCTTACCCCAACCTCAGTCCAAAAATGGTGATCCTGCCTCCAGGAAACATCAGAATGAGACTTGAGACTGAGAACTTTCTCCTCCCATCTTATATTCCTCTCTAGTTCTGGGATTAAGGAATGCACCACAACTGATTGGTTTCTATGGCAAACTAGTGTGGCTGCTGGGATTAAAGGTGTGTCATTACTGTCTGGTCTGTAAGACTGGCCAGTGTGGCTGTTTTACTTTCCTGACCCTCAGACAAACTTTACTTACTAAAATCAAAAGAAATGCCACTACACCTACATGTCTAAATGATCTCTGTGTGACCTTGAAAACAATTAATATACGTTATGAGGACTCTATAGCCAATAAGATTTATCATGTCTCCTATCAACTCAGAGCTGTTCTCACGTAAGGGATATACACTTACACATTACTTGTCCTGTAGTCTCTTGACTTCCTCCCCCTTGTCTGTAGCCAAGATAGTCAGGAGGTCTCCCCCAGTCAAATCTGATCTCTGTTAATCTGGAAGGAATCTACAGCCTTGCCTTTCCTGTGGAAATAAAAGCATAACCTCCTCCCCAATGTAATACATTGACTTCCATTTTGAAAATATGTAGGATGGTTTAATTTAGCATTTTCTATAATGTAGTATCTCTCAACAGCTGTTGTTTTTTTGTACATTAGCATTTTAAAAATTCAAAGTTAATGAGACACCATATAGGATCCAGACTTTTTGTGTATTTTCCTTGTTTTTTTTTATTATTTTACTCTCTCTTTAAAGACTTTATTTAACATTTATTTAACTTTATTTAGAGGTTTTGTCCATCTGAACTTGCTTTACTGTGTCTGTATGAGCAAAACCTTAAACCTGCCATGTAACTTAGGTCATGGTGCACTGGAGCTCAAGCTCGCAGGCAGCTAGAGAAGTGAGAGACACTCTAGCTTGCTAGAGACTAGGAAGCGCCACTTTTTTAAGCTTTCTTAGATCTTATGTGGATATATGTGGATGGATGTCGGGCACCATTTGTAGGTGGATTTGTCTGTCCCTCCAACCAGCTCCCAGAAAACCACACATAGACTTCTTATTAATTACAAAAGCCTGGCCGGTAGTTTAGGATTGTTTCTAACTAGCTCTTATAACTGAAATTAACCCATATCTTTTAATCTATGTACTACTTGCTTTTACCTCTATCCCATTTTGTGTGTTTGACTTGTTCCGCATGTCTGGCTGGCAGCACCTGGTGTCTCCACCAGCATTGTTTCTGCCCTGAAAATCCTGCCTTGGTATTGGCTGTTTAGCTTTTTATTAAACTAGTCACAGTGACATATATTTATACGGTGTAAAGTAATATTCCACAATAGTTACAGGTTCTGGGAATTAGGACTTGGAGAAAGACTTTTCTTTATTTTGGTTTTTCGAGACAGGGTTTCTCTGTGG
>NC_022030.1:35118675-35127673 GCF_000317375.1 Microtus ochrogaster
AGGCGTGTGCCACCACCGCCCTGCTTGAGAAAGACTTTTCTAATTTGATTTGTACATTTATTCGATTTTTATTTACTTACATTTTAGTGTATTGCATACGCGTACATACATACATACATATGCTGTAGTGTACATATGTAGATCAGAGGACAACCCACAGGGTTCTGGTCTGTCCTTCAACCATGTGAGTCCCAGGGATCAAACTCAAGGCAGCAGGCAAATTTATCTCCTGAGCTCTCTGGCTCTATTAGTTGTAATTTTTACAGAGATTCCTGTGCCATTTGCTTGTCCTAAAATATGATTTCTATAAGAAAAATAGACGGTTTCTCTATCATATTAAAACATATTGGAACTAACAACTTGCAAGGATGAAATGTGGGGTTTTTTTGGAGCTTCTCGCCTCTAGAATTGATATGTAGATAGTTGCATGTCAGTTCACCGTAACCATTTTAAGAAGCTTGTATTGTCCAAGTTGATTTCTCTGTACCTTGCTCTTTAACTGCTTCCTTTTTTGTTGTTAGGGGTTTTTGTAGTTACTTTTATTTTATTATTTTTTTTAATTTTGTGTGTAGATGTTTTGCCTGTATGTATATAAAGACACCACAAGTTTGCAATGCCTATAGAAGTCAGAAGAGCGTGTTGACTCTCTTGGAACTAGAGTTAAAGATAAGTGTAAGCCAGCATTTGGGAACTGGGAATCAAACCCAGGTCCTCTGAAAGAGCAGCTAGTGTTCTTAAGTGCTAAACCATTTCTCCAGCTTGATTGTTGTTTTACTTGCGTGTCTGTATGTGTCCTTGATGGCTTTCCAGTTTTAGTCTCTCACTGAACCTAGAGTCTTGCCTCAAGAGATTCCATCTCTGCCTCCCCATAGCTGGGGTTATGGAGTGGTTGTCACAGCTGCCTGGCTTTTACATGGACTCCAGGAATCCAAAGTCCTCACTCTTTTGAGGCAAGGCTTTTTTATCCACTGAGCTATTTCCAAGGCCCTAGGACTCCTTGCTTTCTGCTATGGCAGGATTGACAGTACTGTCTAAATCTGTTTCAGGCCTAGAGCCATTTCTCAATGACTCCTGGCCCAGTGGGAATGTGGTAACTGCCATCAGGTTACTTCTTGTGCAAGCAAACATAGAACTGTATCCCAAGACCAAAATGAAAAGGCATTTACATATTTCCAGTACAAATAACTTCTAGAGTTTTTACTATAGTGTATATCTTATTCTGAAAATTTCAATTCTTAGGGATGTAAAGTTGATTACCAAGACACATAAGGGTATAATAAACATAACACAAGACTATGTATATCGTTAGTATACATAGTCCATATCAGAATAAGGAAATGCGTCATGTTTTATAATTTGTTTTACAGTTCTCTGGTTTGTATTGTTCTAAAAGTAAGGTTTTGAATCAGTGTGTTTAGATGTTCTTAGCTTGACTTTTATCCCTGATTCCCCTTCTGTTCTTTGTTCCCTTCCTCCCTTCCCATGGCTAGAAAGATAGAGCTACTAAGGTCTTGGGTGTGTTACATGCTTGCTCTCTATTTTTGAAACTGTAAATTAACTAGATAATATAATAGACCTTTGCAGTTTTGCTTTTGTGCAGAAGATGTGGTCTCAACTGTACCATTACATTTGAGACTGGACTATGATACACAGTGTAGATAGAATAGCTGCCAAGAAACCACATTTCCTTTGACTGTCTTGAAAATGCTGCTATGCACCACAGCCCTCCATGTTGTGTGTTGCCTCTTTGTGGACTTATGTTTCCTACTGGTAGTTGTTTGCCTCCAAACTTTTACACTGTTTCTCGCTGTCTCTGCTCTTGTCTTTGAACATCATTGTTCACTTGCTATCTTGATAGCCTCTTGGTCAAATTTTGAAGTTTACCATCACCACTCTTGTCCTACATGGTTCCTAAGATCTACCTGTTAGTTCCAGTAGAGGACACTCCACATCCCTTGTTACTGATCTTCAGCTAGTCTGCTTGGCTCCGTCTGGTTTAGAATCTTTGATTGTCTTCATCTTCCTTCCCTCTTTGTGTGGTTCTGGTTTTCTAGCAGAAATTATACTTTGTGAGCTGAAGAGGTAGCTCAGTTCATAAAGTACTGACCTCATAAGCAATAGCGTGAGGATCTGAGTTTGATCCTAGACTTGGCCAGGTGTGGTGGCTCGTGCATTTAATCACAGCACTCAAGAAGCAAAGGCAGGCAGGTATTAGTGACTTCCAGGCCAGCCAAGAATACATAGTGAGCCTTTGCTCCACTCCCTATCTCCAAAAACCAAACATGAAATTATAATCAAGAGCACTGGGGAGGCAGAAACAAGCAGAGATCCTGAGGTTCACTGACCTGAAGATTGTTCTCTTTGCCAATCATACAATACACACACGTACATGCGCATGCACAAATTATACTTTGGGTTTTTTTGCAAAAAGCATTCTCACTTGACAGATGAAACATCCAAGTTCTTGGTAGCCAGATGTGAGTCCGTTTTTCTCTTACATTGTGGCATCCTAATGTTAAATTGTTTTGACTATCTAATTTAGGATAAAGGAAAATGACTTTATTCTTGTATAAGCATGATAGTTGTATGAATGCAGTTTTATGTTGAATTAATTCATTGCACAGAGAGGAAGTGTTTCCAGGAAGTCTGTTTGTTTGTTTGTTTGTTTGTTTGTTGGTTTGTTTTCCGAGACAGAGTTTTACTGTGTTACAGCCCTGGCTGTCCTGAGGCTTGCTCTGTAGACCAGACTGGCCTTGAACTCACAGAGATCCACCTGCCTCTGCCTCCCAAGAGTGCTGGGATTAAAGGGTGCTTTCAAGGCCTGTTTTTTGTTTTTGTGGAGGAGGTGACTTCCAGATGGTGCTGTAGTTTGACAGGATTGAGCCTGTGTTGCTCTCCAGATTCTCAGAGCAGTTCTATATCATTTTCCCAATGCCCACAGGCCTGTGTTTTTATTTTTTGTTGTTGTTGTTTGTTTGTTTTTATTTTATTGGTGGTGTTAGGAATTGAATTTACTTGTTGGCACAGTAACCAGTTCTACCATCTTTCCTTCTCCAAAGCTGTCTTTCTAAAAAATGGTTGTTATTTTCTGTTCCATGGCCCTGGGTGTAAGGTTGAAGTCCTATTTATTACTAGACTGCTAGACTGTAGTCAAGGCTCTGATGGCTGCCATTTACTGAGTGCTACGTAGAGCCCTGAGACCTTGTGCCTCACGCTTGAAATAGGTCTGCCAATTAGGTTCCATTTGCTTTCTTAGGTAAATCAGACATTAGCTTCTAGAATCTTAATTTTTTTTTAGATCCAGAACTTCAGAAACTTAAAAGCAAATAGAATATACTGTTCTTTGAGATTTTAAAGATAGTTTTTTTTCTCATTGACATAATTTTTGAAGCTTCCCCTAAGCATTTCATTATAGTAAACTTAATGTTCAAGAACATTTACTCTTGCTTCATTATTTGTACTATTTTTACATGTGGTTACATTAACAACCAGGTATGAGAGTAAGCCCAGTGGAGTCTCTCTAAACTACAACATCCCTGGTGGGAGCCATAACTCAGGGCAACCAGAAAGCAGGCTGTTAACGGGATCTGACATCATCTGACTTTCACTGGGGTGGAGGTTTGCTCTGTTAGGATTGAAGAATAGTCTATTCATTTCTGTAGAAATCTGTTAACTTACTGTTTGGTTTTGGATCTAACATTTCTTCTACCATTTTTTTAAAAAAATTACATGTTTTATTCACCTGACATACATTCTTTGAATATATCTTAAATACATTTTTAAAAAAATGTTCTTTGTTTTATTAGCTGTATACATATATGCTGATTACTTCAGTGTTTATTGAATTAGAGTCTCACTGAAATTTACTAAATGTACTCATTTAGTGGATTTGCTCACTTAGTGCTAGCATTCTAAACAGCAAGATACTATCTAGGCCAAGTTCTTTAGATGTCACCACAATGGACAGAAACCCCACCCACCCACCCAAATCTACAAACAAGACAGGTAAAAGTTAAGCTCATAACAGTTTAACCAAGATGACCTGAATCATATCTGAGGAAGATTCTAAACTCAGGTATTATGGCAGCACATGTGGTGTGTGCACTTAGCTCAGCACTGCAAAGTGCATACATATTTTCACATTACCAAGAAATAATCCAGAATAACCGTCATTGAAGAAGAAATTGTTACCCTATCTGTCACTCTCTGAAGAGAAACTGATAGAATTGGGGGTGAGAGGGAGACAAGAGATTGTGGCTGAGTGAGGTGTCTCAGTGGGTAAAAAGTTTGGCAAAACAAGACTCTGCCTCAACAAGGTATAAGGTGAGAACCATATCCTTCAAGTTATCTTCTGACTTCCACGTGTACTATGTGGCGTATGAGTGCCCTGAGTTGACAGAGATTTCTGTCTCACCTGGTCCTACTGCCTTTCAGCCTCAAAGAAACACACAGAGGTCTACATTAATTATAAACTGATTAGCTTATTAGCTTCTTATTAACTCTTATAACTTCTATTAGCCCATAATTTTTGTCTGTGTTAGCCATGTGGCTTGGTACCTTTTTCGGTGAGACAGTCACATCATGCTTCCTCTGCTGCTGGATGATAGCTCAGTCTTTCCTCTTCCCAGAATTGTCCTGTTCTCATTGTCTCGCCTCTACTTCCTGCCTAGCTACTAGCCAATTTGCATTTTATTAAAAATAATACAAGTGACATGATAAAAGACCATTGTCACACAGCACCCTCCCCCGTTTTTAAAACAAGACCTCTGAATCTAATATCTTTTTTTAGCTTTTTGTCCAACCATTATCCATGACATATTGTAACTTTAAACAAAGATAAATATTCATAATCCATTTTTTGGGAATGTGGGTGTAGTTTTCCAGGCTACTTTCTGCAGATTGGGAGTGCTGATAATCTTATGGGTACCTAAAGAAAATTTAGGATTATGGTCAAATTCTGACTGGAAAAATCTGTGAGGCTTGATCATCTCAGCTGGCATTCTTGAAACTGTTCTGGATGTAGAACTCAGAGGAAACTCCAACAGAAGTCCTCTGAAACGTTGGATCATCTGGACCATCCACTCCTATCTGAGATTTCTTAGGGGGTCTTCCTTAATCAAACCTGATTTTTTAGCCCAGAATGAATCCACAGCCTCTAATTTCCTGTGGAAATAAAAACAAAAGCTCTTCTCCAGAGAAACATATCTTTTGACTTAAATTTTGGAGTCAAAGTATTTTCAAAATACGTATATTGGATTAATAATCCAACATTTATAATCAAATGTCTTTTAGCAGCTGTTTCTCCTTCCTCATCAGTCAAACAATTCTAAGACAACACAATAATATACAGTATCCAGACTTTCTGTGTATTTTCCACCTTTACATGGCTTTATTTTAAACTCTATTTCTTTTATTTTTACTTATAATTTTTTGGTTTTTTGAGACAGGATTTCTCTGTATATCTTTGGCTGTCTGGAACTCGCTCTGTAGACCAGGCTGTCCCAAGTGCTAGGTAGGATTAAAGGTGTGTGCCACCACACCCAACTACTCTGTTTCTTTTTTAAGGATTTTATCCTTTTTCTTTTCTCTCACAAGCCTACATATATTTTTAAGTCACACTGTAAACCATTTAGAGGTTTTCTTCATCTGAATCTATCTTTATAGATCTTTTTCTGACCACATGAGTCTTTAATTTACTAGACAGTATGGCTAGGATTAAAGCCAAGGCTTTTAGCTTTCTGAGAGCCTAGCTTCATGGCAGAGGTAGTAGCTGGAGCCATGTTTATTGCCACAACTCTATGGAGTTTCAAAGTCCCTGACACCACTAAGAAGCATGCTGTCAACAATTCATAAACACCATTTAAGTGTTTGGTGACGTGGCCTCTTAAAAGTTTCGCAGCTAAAGTTGAGTCAGGAAGCCTGTCTTAAATGAGATGTGCTTGCCTCTAGCAAAGAGAGCAAACCCGAGAAATTGCTGCTACCAAGAAGCCATGCTCAACACTCTTATTTTGTGTCTAGAATTACTTTCCAAGCTCTCTCAGGTTTTCTGTGGATGCAGTTGTCCACACGTTGAGCACCTTTGTTGACAGAGATTTCTGTCCCACCCAGTCAATCAGCATTTTATTAAAAATAGTACAAGTGACAGGATAAAAGACCATTGTCCCACAGCAGCCCTGTCGCTCTGTGTCTCTCTCTGTCTGTCTCTCTCTCTCATACACATACACACACCCTCAATTCTGTGTAGCCCTGGCTGTCCTCAAACTCCTTCTATAGACCAGGCTGACCTTAAAGTTCTGCCTCCTGTGTGCTGTAATTAAAGGCATACACCACCATCGCCAGACATAATTTTATTTTTTAATGAAACATAAACACAGACAAGGTGTCTCAGTGTGGGTAAAGATGCTTGCTCCAGTTCTTGTGACTGAGCTCTATCTCTGGAACCCATATGTTGGAAAGAGAGCACTGACCAAAGAGAGGGTGACCAAAAGTTGCCCTCTGGCCACCATGCAATTTGTGGCATACCTGCATCCCACAGTAAAAGTTATTTTTTTTTTTTACTTTTAAGGAAAAAATGTTGAACATTTACTATTTTTTAGGCAATATGAAAGAAACTAAAGAGTTATTTGATTCTCTTCCTGAAATTGTACTAATTTGTTTTAGGCTCCTGAATTGTGTATGCATATGACAACAAATATCAGTGAAAGAAAAGTCAATTTTGATACATTCATTATTAAGATTATTGCTGCAAGTTTACCTAAACTTTTTTTGTTATTGGGTTTTGTTTTCCAGGCAGGGTCTTGCTGTGTAGCTCTAGTTGTCCTGAAAATTTACTCTATAGACCAGGCTGTCCTAGAACTCACGAAGATCCACCTGCTTCTACTTCCCCCAAGTGCTGGGATCGAAGGCATGAATCACCAAGCCTGGCTTGCAAGTTTACTTAAACATAGTCATAGAAAGGGTTTACACTAATAAAAGTATAATATGGGCCATATATATTTACAAATTTTTAGCTATCGAGAAGGATGAAAGCATTTCTTTTCCTAAGCTGGTCACCAATCTCAGTATGAGTGATCAAACTGTTAGCATTGCCATTCCTTGTTGATAATTAGTGTAGCATGTCTGGTGTAGGCCAGTTTATTCTGTGATTTTTTAGGTGGGGAAGTGTCACTACTCTAAAGGTGGTGGGACCTGGGAGAATAGACACAGTAAAGAGACAAATTGCAGTCGCATGCAGTCGCCATCTCTATCAGAGTATGAGACATTTACACTCTGAGGTTAGGAAGAGTCACCCGTGTAAAGGTGCAGTCACAAGGGCAGGCTGCACATGACAAAAGCATGTTTTCCCTAGAATCAGAAAAAGGGTAACTTAAGGACTTAATAACAGCAGCAGGCAATAATGAGTAATCCGAAGTAAACTCACTCCTGTTCTCTATACCTGGGAGGAGCACAAAAACAGTCCAAGAACAATTCTGTGTTTTGAAAAAACTGGGGTCACAAGACTCTTGTTTTCCTGGAGTTTTCTCATAAGCACTCAGATTCTCCTCACATGACGCCATTTGTGAACCATATTCTCAACAGGGGGACATGTTCCTTAAGTCCTGAAATATTGTCATTTTTCCAGTTTCTGTTCGTGTTCTCTTGCTTTATGATTCCTCTTAGAATATGTTAGACTTTATTACCCTCTACTCCATGATTTATTTTTTATATTATTTTGCTGGGCTAAGAATCAAACTAGAAGCTTGCTCATGTTGAGCAAATGATCTACCACTGAGCTACATACACCTCTGAAATTCCACTCCATGATTCTTAACCATCTTTCTGTTCATTCTTATGTTCGCTTTATTTGTATTTATTTATTTATGTTGAAAGCCCAAATGATAGCAAGGTGTGGTGGTACACAACTTTAATCCCAGCATTTGTGAGGCATAGGCAGGCAGATCTCTCAAAATTCATGGCCAGTGTGGTCTACAGAGTGAGTTCCAGGACAGTCAGGGCTGTTATACAGAGAAACCCTGGTTAGGGTTTCTATTGCTGTGAAGAGACATTGTGACCACAGCAACTCTTCTTGTTTGTTTGTTTGTTTGTTTGTTTGTTTGTTTTGGTTTTTCAAGACAGGGTTTATCTGTAGCTTTGGAGCCTGTCCTGGAAATAGCTCTTGTAGACCAGGCTGGCCTGAACTCACAGATATCCACCTGTCTCTGCTTCCCAAGTGCTGGGATTAAAGGCGTGTACCACTACCACCCGACTAGCAACTCTTATAATAGAAAAAAATTTAATTGCAGTAGCCGCTTATAGTTCAGAGGTTCAGTCTATTATCATCATGCCAGGGAGCATGTGGCCTGCAGGCAGACATGGTGCTGGCTACATCTTGATCACAAGGCAACAGGAAATGGTTGGGTCACACTGAGCGAAGCTTGAGCAAAAGAGATCCCAAAGCCCACCTCCACAGTGACACACTTCCTCCAACAGGGCATACCCACTCCAACAAAGCCCACCCCCACAGTGACATACTTCCTCCAACAGGACATACCCATCAACAAAGCCCACCCCCACAGTGACATACTTCTTCCAACAGGGCATGTCCATTCCAACAAAGCCACCTAATAGTGCTACTCCCTGAGATTATGAGGGCCCATTGCATTCAAGTTATCACATTCCACTCCCTGGCTCCCATAAACTTGTATTAGTATCATAATGCACCAGGCGGTGGTATTGCATGCCTTTAATCCCAGCACTTAGAAGGCAGAGGCAGGTCTCTGTGAGTTCCTGGACTGGCTCCAAAGCTACACAGAGAAACCCCCATCTGGGAAAACAGACAAACAAACCAACGAAATTATAATGCAAAATTCATTTAGTCCAACTTCAAAAGTCCACATAGTCAACCGGGCATGGTAGTGCACACCTTTAATCCCAGCAGGCAGATCTCTGTGAGTTAAGGCCAAGCCTGGTCTACAGAGTTCCAGGTCAGCCAAAGAAACACAGAGAAACCCTATCTCAA
>NC_022030.1:35128276-35145380 GCF_000317375.1 Microtus ochrogaster
AAATGCATTTTCATGTCTTATATCAGAATTCTCTTCAGATCTCCAACTCCATTCAGCTTTGTTCACTGCAACACACTTCTTTCTTTTGGGCTGGTTCCACTTTCTGTTCGCAGCTTTTCTCAGCAAATATCCCACAGCGGTGGCATCACTAACTTCTTGGGTTCTTTAAGGCAATTCAGGCCTCAATTTCACAGCTTCACAAAATGGGCTCTCTAGGCCTTGATTCAGGGACACCCCGATATATGCCTGGCCTCTGCAGAAGCTAGACTCACATGGCTGAAGCTGCTAAACTCTGCTGCTTGCTGAGACTGGACTGTGGGCCCCTCGTTCAATTACATCTTCACCCATTTGTATTTGTTTTTATTGTTTGTGGTTTATGTCTTTAATTATTTCAGGTTTTTTTAGTAGTTATATCACATCAAGTTCTTGTATCTGTCTAATCCTATAATTTAAAGTTTTTAATTAAATTTTTTCAATTGTAGGTTGTTTTTGGTTTTGCTTTTTTTTTTTGAGACAGGGTTTCTCCATAGCTTTTTGGTTTCTGTCCTGGAACTAGATCTTGTAGACCAGGCTGGCCTGGAACTCACAGAGATCCGCCTGCCTCTCCCTCCCGAGTGCTGGATTAAAGGCGTGCGCCATCACTGCCCTGCTTCAATTGTAGTTTTACAAATTTTCGTAGCAATAGAGGACAAAGCCAGGGTATGTGTATGCATGTGTTTCCTGGATATATGTCTGTGTACTGCATAGAGCCTGGTGCCCAGGGAAACCAAAAGAGTACACCAGATACCCTAGAACTGGGGTTACAGACAGTTGTGAGATTAGATTTTGATGTTCGGGATCAAAGTTGGGTCCTCTGCAAGAGCAGTGAGTGCTTTTTAACCAGTTAGTCATCTCTCCGCCTTACCCCTATTTAAAGAGGTATGTTTTATACGGGTGTTTAAGGGGGTGACAAGTGAGTTACATGGGTGCTGGGATCCAAATTCCAGTCTTCATGATTGCAAAGCAAGTGCTCTTAACTGCTGAGCCATCTCTTCAGCTCCACTGCATCTTACTCTTTGAACTTTGGACTTTCAGCTTCTATACTGTAGTTGATCTGTGAATATTTTATCCTGTTATAAAATTTATTCCTTCTTGAGTGTGCCTACTTTTTTCTGTTCATTATTTTTGTTTAGGGTAGGATTTCCTGGACAGAAAGGGTAGTGGGGATTTAATTAAACCCAAACCTTTAGAGTTCTATTCTCACGTCTCTGAGCTTCCCCAGAGACGCTTTTATCTCACAGCCTAGCAGAGTCAGAAATTTACAGCTGTTTGTTGTTGTTTCTGGTCTTCTGCTTCTCCACTTAGATCTACTTTCTGCTTAGGGTACACCCTTTTTTGGTTTTTCAAGACAGGGTTTCTCTGTAGCTTTGGAGCCTGTCCTGGAACTAGCTCTTGTAGACCAGATTAGCCTTGAACTCACAGAGATCCACCTGCCTGTGCCTCTGCTGGGATTAAAAGCGTGCACCATTTAGGGAATCATGATTTGAGAATTCAGAGAATGTGTCTATGTTCTAAGCTTTTACCCTGAGCAGTCAGGAAGCTTATTTATTCCCTGTTCCTTGAGGTATGAAAAACCAGGCCAGTGGTCACTTTTTGACACTTCTCATGTCATGTCATACTCATCAGCACTCCAGGAGCATCTGGGATATGTTGTGGTGCACATTTAACATTTGTATCTTTTTTTGTTTGAGATAAAGTCAATTGATAGGCTAGGTTGGTCTTGAATTCCTTAATCCTCATGGCTCTTTCTTCTCTTAAGTACTGAGATCACAAGCCAATGTTACCACACCTTCCTTGGTTTAATAACTTCACTAATTCCATGCTTTGTTTTATTTTTGAGATATCATCTTACTCTTTAGCCCACTGTGACCTCGAACTCCCAGTACTCTCTGCATCAGCCTCTTGAGTACTGGGCTTACAGGATGTCACCCACACCTAGCTAACCACATTTTTTAACCAGCTCTTTGAGGTCTCCTTGTACAGCAGGCACTGGGCTAGCTTGTACTTGTGTTGGCTTCCTAACTCCACTGGCAGTCCCTAGACAGCAAACATGTTGACTTGTGGGTCCTTACCCCTTTTAGCCTCATCTCCCTCTCCGCAGCACTGAGATCTCAGTAACAACAACAACAACAAAAAAACTTTTGTTCTAGTTACTGGTTGATTCATCTCCAGGGAAAGGCACCCTACAGACCACAGTAATAACACAGAAGGGAAAGGCAACTTGGTGCCTACAGAGAGGCTTTAGGAAGCTGTATCACTCGGTGGCTGCTGGCAGTTTGGAGATGCCCTTGGATCTTTCAGACACTGCACATTCTGTGCCTTCAGTGATTTATGTCATGAAGGGCTGTGATGTTCTTGCCATTTGTGTTGCTAGTTCTGGGGCTTCTGAACACTGACACCACAACTTGCATATACTTTCCTATTCAACAACCCCCATCCCCAGCCTGAACTCCTTATTCTTTGCATCTCATTCCTCTTTCTTCCTTGCCCTGTCTTTAGTGTCAACCCAATTAGAGCAGCTCTTCCCAGTCCCTCAAGCCAAGAACTTGAGTGCTGTGCTGTTTGTAATACCCAGCACAGTGCTACTACACTTCTAATCATGTGTCAAGTCTTTCTGCTTAAAACCTTATGAGCCTTAGACTGAAAACTGCAGAAAGCCTCTCGAGCCCTTTCCTCCTATCAGTGTCACTCTAAAAATACACCTGGGAGGCACATGTTATCCAGACTTGGTGGCCCAGCTGCGACCAAAGAACCTCTAGTTCTATACAGTGAAACTTGGTCAAAAGTGAGGTGGGGAACACAGCTGGTTGATTGGTTTCTAGCCTTTAGTCATCCTGGGTAATATCCATCTCATGGTCACAGCCAGTGCTGATGGGTTTCATTGACCTGTCTGCTCTGCCTAGGTCAGAAGTGTGTTCATGTCACCTCAGTACAGGTTCAGAATGTCTACAAATTCTTCAAGTAGTTGTCACTAGACACAATAGGATAGAACTAACCTGCTTCCAAAGAAGGAAGCAGCAGCCTGAGAACAGAGGTCCTGCATTGTCCAACTCAGCATAGGTGGGAGAGGAGCACACTGCAGGCTGCTCTGTGCAGATGGGACCCTAAATAAAATTTCGTTTTCGGAGTTTGTTATGTTTGTTGGTCATTGAGTAATGAAGCAGCCGGCTGTAGTAGAGGTGGGGAGGAGGAACAGAACCCTTGAGATGTGCTCCACCAGAGAGTGCTCTGGGGGATGGTAAAATGGTTTTCTCGGCCGCCCGGCTACTGTGTGAGGTCCTCGGAGCTTTTCTCTTTTGGTGACACTGTTGCTGGTGGCCTCGACTTGTGCACCCTTGAACCCTTATATCGGGGCCTGCCTGCACAGTGTAAGTAACTAACTTCCCAACTCGCCCCCTCTCAAGCCGCAGAACTCTTATGAAGTTAGTCGGCTCCCGGGCGCTCTAGGGACCCTGCAGCGGGCGGGGCGGGCGGCCGGTCTGACGTGTCTCGGCGGGATTGGAGCCGCCGCCCTATATAGCAGCGGCGGCCCGAGCGCCGCGCCTCGGAGCGTCCCGGCTTCTCCCGCGCAGCTGCAGCGACAGACGGACAGGCTCTTGGGCGGTCACACTCACTAGTGAGAATCGGGCGAGTTGGTGGGCGGGCCAGCGGGGGGCTTTTTGCTGGGCACGGCCGGGGTCGGTTCCCCAGCTCCCCGGCCGCACTGGCGCCTGGTCTCCGCTACCGCGACGGGCGGGGGCCGCTACGTGTCACTCTGCGCATGGCCGCGCTGGAGCGCAGAAACTTTCCCAAGTCCGCCACGCGCCGCGGGTCTGCTTGCGGGCCCGGGTAGCCTGGACTACTGGCTCTCCGAGCGAGCCGCCGCGGTGGGGGAGGGGAGCGACCTGGCCAGGTTGGTGACGTGGGCGACCGAGCCGGCCCCTCCCCCGCACCCCTTCTCCCCAGCGCGGCCACACGGGCCCTACGGGCTGTGGACAGGACCTGGGTCAGTGGCGCCCTAGTTCGCGCGGCAGGCTGGGATCTTCACCCGGGGCCCCTATGTCCGGCGCGGTGTCTCGCTACACCTCCACCTGCGGCGTCCGGCTACGTGGTCACTGGAGGACTCCAGGCCCAAGTACTACTTGGATGTGCCCCAGGGTCCATGGGTGAAAAATACATTACGGAAAAATACCGAATTTGGATAAAAGACTTGGAGGCCGAGCAGGATGCTGTCCCTTTAAGCCTGTCCCCGCCCGCGGGCGCTCTTGGCCGGTGGGAGGGCCATGCTGAGGTGGCATCTGCGAAAGTTCCTCCCAGGCTGGGTCTCTGACTTCCAGTGCTGGGTAAAGCACTAGGCCGGCCTTGGTGGTCACAGACTGAAGAGTTTGATCTCAGCAGAGCCTGGTTTTATTCTTAATTTTGAAGTTTGTACTCTTGAATATTATTGTGGGGGGTACCTTCGCAAGACTTCAGAGGACTGTAAAAGTAAACACTTTCAACTTTGGAAGAGAAACCTGAATCCCAGCTGAAGGTTTTCACGCTGGAAGTTGTTGGTGCCCTCCATGAGGACTGGTCTAGAGTGTAAAAGAACTTGATTCTCTCTAATAGAGGTTGATAGGATATTCTTTCTGGAGCGTGTCTGAATTCTCTTCGCAAGTTGTTGGCCCTTACATAAGAAGTTGGCACAACTTAGCGCAGGGGAATCAATTTAAACGCTTCCTTGTTCAGAAGCAAAAAAAAGTAGAATTCTTCACTTACAGCCTTTTCTGTTTTCTAGATTAACACATGGTTTCAAGCTGCCACAGCCTCACCTTTCTCTTTTGCAGAAGTCCCTGTTGCTCCTTGGTTCTTGGAGGAGTAGAAGAAGCTGTCCCTGGCTTCTACTTATCTTGCTTTATTTAGTTCTGTGTTGAGAACTGACGTTCTGCCATGTTCTTTTGTCTCTCGGAAAGCAAATTGTAATATCAAAGTTGTAGGTTAGCATTGGGTACTAACTCCAGCGTCCAGTGGCAAAGATGGTTGAGATGGCCTCGGTGCCAGGGAGAGACTGGAGACTCTGGAGAGGAGGGGCTGCACCCACTGTAGGAGACATGTAGCAACCAGAAGAGGAAAGAGTACAGATTTCATCCTGTCTCGACAGAACCTTTACAGGGAGGCACGGGAACTGGGCTCCCAGGAGCACTCTTTCTTTTCTCTGGTGGTATTTGAAAATTAGGATAATACTCAGTGTCTTTCAGTCCTAACATATGATTCACTCCACCAAAAGTCTGAGCTACCAAATCATGGGCTCCTGTACTCCTGAAGGTTTTGGCAATGGAGATGCAGAGTGGAGGGCACATGTTCAGCTGTAGTGGCTGCTGCGCAGTGTGGACAACCAGGTGCAGCAGGTTAGGCCTGTGAATTTTGTCAGTAGAGGTAAAGCAGGTGGGTGTAAAGACAGGGGCTGTTGCGTAGGTTCTGCTGGTAAACCAGATGCAGCTGGGCTCTCGGGCTGTGCGCTACTGGAAACTGGAAGGCGTGCACTGACCTTTACTTCTGGAGTAAGTAAAGCTTCTTACTCCAGAGTCTACAGTGGAGATGAAGTCTGTATTTACAAATGGGCATTAGGTATTTATTTTAAATTAAGACTTTAACAGGGTTTTGAGTTAATTTTTAAAAAGCCTTACCAAGTGATAACCTGAACAGACTCTGTTCAGTATATCTTTAATTGTGATCTCTATGCCCCAAGCTCTGACAAACTTTAAAATCTAGAAGCTAGACCCCAATAAGTCTTGTCAACTTGTCTGGAGTTTTCTAGAAGTCCACTCTGCTGTTCCTGGCTGCCAGAGGGTGTCTGTAGTTGTCCAGGGCTCTGGAAGCTCTGCTCCAATTTCTTCCTTGGCAGTGACAGCAGGCTTAGACATGGAGGTGCTTTCGGCAGTCACTTGGTTTGTTGTAAATACTCCTGGAAAGGGATGCTTAAGTGTGGGGGCATGCCTAAGAGTCTTTGCAGAGACTGTGTTGCAGTCTGCACAAGGCAATATATGGTGTAGGCTTGTATATTCCTCTGTATCAAAACTAACCTTGTCCTGGAAAGCAGGGGCAATAGTCAGTGGCAGCACAGAGACAAAAACATATAGTTAGGGTCACATGGATGAACCTGGTAAAGTGGGTGGGCATCAAGGTTTAAGAAGTGATAGCAGAACACACTTTAGACCCAAAGTCAGGAGGCAGAGGCAGGTGGATCTCTGAGTTCAGGGCTAACATGGTCTACATAGAGAGATCTTGTCTCAAGACCAAAAAAAGGTATTTATATGTAATTTTTGGCCTCCTTTGGTGGCCTTGGAATCTTGAAGCTTTATGACTTGATTTTTAAGTCTTTGTAGATTAGAAGGGACTGAAGGACTTCTACAGGACAATAGCAAGAAAAAAGAAACTGTAAAGTTAACAAGCATTCTTTTGGTTTTGATGTTTTTGAGGCAGGTCTCGCTTTGAAACCCCGTTTGATCTTGAACTCACAGAGATCCACTTGCCTCTGCCTTCCAAGTGTTGGGAGTGTGCCACTCCTAGCTCTCTCTGTCAAGGAGCCCTTGGGCACTCTGATAGCTCAAGCACAAGACGTGCATTCTGCTTTACAGCAGAGTCAGTCTAGCAGGTCACAAGGACCCAGTGTACAGATCACTTCTAAGATCCCTTGAAGAATTGTCCTGAGAGTTCTAGATGATTCAGGTTTTACTGTAATGTGTCTTATTCAAAGTTAATGGCCTAAGACCAGAGCTTTTGTAGTTGTTTTTTTCCTAAGAGATTTGCCTAACTGTTGCAATTACTAGAAACTAAATGTAAAGAATATTTAGTTCCGTTGTTTCTTGAGGTGAAAGGATCTAAATTATAAAGCATGGATAAGTAACCTTTCTGGTTTTTTTGTTTGTTTGACTTTTGTCTGTTTCTCTCTCTCTCTCTCTTCCCTATACTAGTAAAAGCTGGCAGGCTGACAGAGGCAACCTCAGGACGGACTTTCTGGCTACTGACCATTTTGCTGGTAAGTTTGAGTGCCCTTTCTGAAGACTTCTGTGCCTAGGACACAAAGATGTGTGAGTTAGTTCTAGCCTGAACCACCTCCTCTTAGGCTTCTTCTGTGCCATAATAGGCACATCCATGGCTTCATGTGCCCTTCAGCTGTGTCCTGCTTTGCATCTGTTTTTAGTCCTTTTCATCTTAATCATGAATTATGTTTTATTTTGTTTTCAGAATTTGGGTCTTAATATGCTTTAGGAATACTTTGTAAAGTTGGGAAGAGGTTTTTACATTATTGTAATAAAGTAAGATTTTTGTTTTGTTTCATTTTTTTAGTGTTTTGTTTTTGATACAAGGTTTCTCTGTGTAGCCCTATCTGTCCTAGAATTCACTCTGTAGACCAAGCTGACCAGAGAGATCTTCTTGCCTCAGCCTCCTGAGTACTGGAATTAAAGGTGTTTCCATTGACAGCCAGCTGCATACTTTATTGAAGTGCTTGCATTTTACCAAGATGTGATATACGTAAGGCACTGGCATAGTGGTGTAAAGAAAATGAGTGCTTCCTCACTCTGGTGTTGTGAAGCTGCCAAAAATTACAGAAGGGCAGAGAAGCTAACAACTGTGCCTGAGAACGCTGCAGTGCACCATAGATTACAAACAGGGAGCTGGGACCTTCAGAGCCAATGTCCACGGCTGTCCTGGAATAAGGAATGCTGTGCCTTAGCCAGTTTCCTCTCGTGAGTGACTCTCCTCCACACTGGGCAAAAGTGCCCTGTGATAATCAGCAGGTTGAGGTACTTGGCACAATATGTGGATCTCGTTTTACTGACAACATGAAGCACTGTGAGGTTTCTCCCCCTCCCCCAATTTTCCTGAGATGTTTGAAATGGTTCTTTATGGCCTCTGGATAAGTATCTTACATGTCCTAGTTGTAGTAATTGTCATTTTTATGGTTCTTAAAAGCATCAGGAGGCATATGTTATATGAACAAAATAAGATGGAGATAGCTATTAAAAGAATGATCCTGGATTGATCTGTAACAAAGTTGGGTCAGGCAGGTGGCAGGTTCCAGTAATCCCAAAGTACCCATGATTTTGGGTGGGGGAGGGAGTAACAAGCTGTTATTGAAGCCCTCTCACTGTGGCTTCCACAATGGGTAGGTGGTACAGATTCTAAGCTTTGGGCTTAGGTCTCTTAGCCAAATCTTGTCTACTTTGTGACAGTTTCTGAGAAAAGTTAATCAAATGGGCTAGAACCCTACTTTACTTGAATTTGCCATGTTCACTCTTCCATTGAAAGTCTGAAGAATAATTTACATCAAGCTTGTGCAGAAAATAAACACTATAGTTTTCAGTAAGAAGATAAAAACCTTGACTGAAACATTTAAAACAGTACATTACTGAGTTAGCTGTACTTGGGTTGTCTCCTCCTTGATTACCTTTCTCTTGTAGTGTCTTACTAGGATTGTGTGTGGACGTGAGATCAACCATGAGCTCCGTTGCAGTTTTGACCCAGGAGAGTTTTGCTGAACATCGAAGTGGGCTGGTTCCACAACAAATCAAAGGTGACAGACTACTTTACAAGTTTTCCTTATTAACTTTGGAGACTGGGCTTCTGCTAATTTATGTTAGTTGGTTGCAAGTGGGATTGGACAGGTGTGAGGAATGACTCCAGAAACAGATCTAAGTATGGTCAGTTTCTTAGAAATTCAATTAATATGGCAATTGGCAATGACTGGGATCCTTTACAAAATTGCTGCTCTAATTATGGGGTGCTGAAATACTGACTGAAGCATCCTGAGCCTCTGAGGATGAGGGTGAGATGTGACGTCTGTGCTCTTTAAGGCCATTAGTCAAGATGGAGACCAGCACTGTCCAGTGGATTAGAATGCTAGTCACATAAGCAATTTGGAAGTTTTCCAAACCCAGGTTAAATAAAAGGGAATGGGTAAATTTTTTCCCAAATATTTTCAGTCAAAAGTTTTGCTGTTTAAACTAGACCAATCTCAAACTCATGATTCTTCTGCCTCTGGGATTGTAGGTGTATACCATTACACATTTAACACATTTAGCCTAATGTATGTAAAATATTGTCCTTGCAACATTTCAATATAAAGAATATGTACCTTAAAGCCAGCTACTTTATGTTATTTTTCTTTAAATTTTAGTATATATGTTTATGCAGGGCATTTGATTTGAATGCTAAATTTTTGTACAAACGTCTTTGATCAGGGCTAACAAGACAGCAAATAGGTAATGGTGTCTACTTGCCAAGCCTTTGACCTGGATTTGATCCTAGCACCTACACAGGTGAAGGAAAGAACTGACTCCTGCAAAGTGTCCTCTAACCTCAATATGCAGCTCAACATGCATATACATGCACATATACAAATAAACATAGATAATATTTTTAATTTATATTTAGATTTTATAAAATTTTTGAATGAAAAAAATAAGTTGTTCTAGGTTGTTAGACCATATTTAAGTTTTCCCTAGAATGGAAATGAATATCATTTCTTAAATTTAGAATGAATTAAGCGTTTAAAATTCACTTCTTGGCTACACTTTACCCACTCATTCCCAGTGACCACTGTATTGGTCATTCCTAAGACACTGCTGGTTGTCTGGAGTCTAAGTGCAGCTATCTGTAGTTTCTCCTTTCTTAAGAGGGAAATGGCACTTCAAGAGTCCTGCTTCTGTTTATCCCACCATCATCAGGCTCAGAAGTAGTGAACTTAGACTAGAGTCCTATCTAGTTCCAAAGGTCGTCTGGTCCTCTCCATATCTGCGTGCCCCATTGTGTTTTTATTGGGCCCTGCTACTGGTAGATACTGCTTAGCCTTAGGGATATGGGATTATCTAAAGCATCTATATAGTTGTTTTTGTGGAGATCATGGTTAAACTAGACAAAAGCATGAACAAATTTGAGCATCATGGAACATGAACATGACTAATAGTCAGGCTCTGATTTCTCCAAGTCTTGCTGTTCCTGTCTTGGCTTGAGAGGCCATCAGAGACAGTCCCCATGTGAGTTAATTTCACCATTGTACATTACAAAGGGAAATGTGGAACCTTTCTAAAAGCTAATTCTTCTGGGTTTTTTGTTTGTTTGTTTGTTTGTTTTTAGAACAGGGTTTCTCTAGCTTTGGAGCCTGTCCTGGAACTAGCTCTTGTTGACCAGTCTGGTCTTGAACTCACAGAGATCTGCCTGCCTCTGCCTCCCAAGTGCTGGGATTAAAGGTGTATGCCCCTGCCATCCGGCTTTAAAAGGTAGTTCTTAAAAGCAGTATTTAAATTTGTGCTATGTGCCAAGCATTTATAATCATGATTTACTTTTGTACTATTAGAAAATATGAGGACCTAAAAACCTGTCAGAAGCTTGCATTCAAGGGTTTTATACATCTCAGTACTAAAATGGGACTTACTGTCTTACCTTTCATAGTGGGACCATGTAGAGGGCAAAACATTAACATATCTGGAACTGGGAATCTCTAGCCCCATCCATTTCGCACACTCAGGGTGCTGGCCTGGTGACTACCTGAGGTTTTTTTCCCATAGCTATGAATGAGGATAGTGTAACAGTAGCCTTGCTCACTCACCACGTTTTAGTGGGGGTTCCTGCTACCTTTCTGCTGTGTTTGTTCATAGAATGTTTAATTATAGTGCTTTCCTCCTAATCTGTGTTCTCTGGTCTAGTTGCCACATTAAATTCAGAAGAGGAAAGCGACCCGCCTACCTACAAGGATGCCTTCCCTCCACTTCCTGAGAAAGCAGCTTGCTTGGAAAGTGCCCAAGAACCTGCTGGAGCCTGGAGTAACAAGATCCGGCCAATCAAGGCCTCTGTCATCACTCAGGTAGAAACACATTTCTTTTTGCTTTATCTGTTCCTTGTAGGAAGCAAGAAGAACTTATAAAGGGTTTTTGAGTCTGCAGTCATGAGTACATTTTGGGTATGTAAAGTGGAGGAGTCTAAAAGGTTACGATTCCTCCTGTGGCGCACACCCTCCATGATCCTCCCACCCAGCCTCCCTGGCACTCTGGACAACTGGCACACAGTTTGAGATAGGCCATATTTGTCAGATTCATGGGGCCATGTACTTTTCTATTCATTGTTGCCACTGGCTGCGAAGTCTGCCTTTCCTTATCCATATGACAGCCAAAAGCTAATCTGTTGCTGGGCTTTGTGACACCTAGCTAATCTATCACCCAGAAGCAAGAGGCAGGCAGATCTCTAGAGTCAGAGGCTAGCCAGAGCTGCATAGTAAGAAGGATTAAAAAAAAGGAAAAAAATAAAAACATAAAAAGTTAATAGTCTGTCGGTAACAACTAATTTATTTCCTGGTTTCCTTTGGCTTCAATCCCCTTCTCTCTTGAGCTATTGGGCTAAGAGTTGAGTGTAGAACTGATGCCTGGTTATGATAGAAAATTATCACCCATGTAACTATAACTTCCTGCCCTCGTGTGCATAAGCAGCTGCCTCTTGATCTTTTCTTTGTGACCTTTTGCTATCTTGTCTTGTTAAATGTATCATGTCTTGTTAAATGTATCATGTCTTGTTAAATGTATCTTTTGAATGATTCAGACCTCTTTTAGGGATAATTGATCCCTCTTGCTTCCACCACTGCTCCTCCTCAACTCTCCAGAAACCCTCCTTGCTCTTTTAGCAGAATTTATTAAGCTTAAAATTCTTGATGTCGCCTATGCCCCTGCCTCCTGCCTGCTGCTACCTCTGCTGTTTCCTATCATGGGTGCACGCTTTCTCTTCAGAAAGGTTTTCTATTATGTCCTTGGTGGTTTTGACCTAGGCACTTGCCTCCCTTTAAATTCTTAACAGGCTTTTTGTTTCTGGTGCTGTTCATTATTATCTGTACCACATGCCAGCCTCCTATCTTGGAGGATTTCTCCTTACTACCTTGCCTACAGCACTGCTTAGTGGGTGAAGGATTAATAAATATATATTGCATGTGGTCAGTCTTCCTTTTCTTTGATGGTTTAACTTTGTCTTTGGGCGTCTCTTCTGAACAGGTATTTCATGTACCCCTGGAAGAGAGAAAATATAAAGACATGAACCAATTTGGAGAAGGTGAACAAGCAAAAATCTGCCTTGAGATCATGCAGAGGACTGGTGCTCACCTGGAGCTCTCTCTGGCCAAAGACCAAGGTCTCTCCATCATGGTCTCAGGGAAGCTGGATGCAGTCATGAAAGCCCGGAAAGACATTGTTGCTAGACTGCAAACACAGGTGGGTGTCGCTAGGCCGGGCATCAAGACTGATCCTGGTGCAGGCCAGAGGACAGCAACATTTAGAACCTTTCTGATTTTATTCTAATCACTAAATTAATGATAGAACTGGGGTACCTGTCAGATCAACCACTGAGCTAAATGTACTGAAAAATGAGGCTTTTTCCAGATTTGAGACACTTAACAGCAGTGAGCTTGCTAGGTAGGTAGTGATCTTCAATTTCTAGACCTCAAACTTGGGAAGTAAATGATCAGATCTTTTTCCTCTATTTCTACCAGTCTGGTGCCAGTACTTGGAATTATTTGAGAACGATTAGAATAAAAGGCATTTCTCCTTAAGGCCAAGAAAAGGCAGAGAATCTTACTAACGTGCCATGTGATAGGTGCCATGCTGTGGGGTTTGTTCAGAGATAGGGGCTACTCCCACTTACTGCTGAGCCTCTAGACAAGCTAGAGGGGAGTGATCCTGCTCTGCCACTGATGTAGCCAGCACAGTCTAAGATGGTTCTAAGTCCCAGGTATCATCGTGGAATTACACATTGTAACTCATATATATTGGGCCCTGAAAAACTGTTAGGAGAATTTTTAAAAGCAAACTCCAAAAATATCATTTTACTTCTAAATAGTATACTGTCTAATGATTGTGCTATTATCTTACTTTATATTTATAAAAGATATGCTAAGGATTTCATATTTGACCCTTGGTTTAGACTTACGTCTCTGATATCTTTCAAGTTGGTTGTTGTTTAATTCAATGTTCATTTGATTGTGGCATCACATGTCTCCTTAACAGTATCTCCCTACACACACACACACACTTAATGCCATTGATTTGTGAAACGGTTAGTATTTAATTGCTCTGCTTTCCTTTGTGAACTGTTACTGGGTGCTAAGAGCTTGACTGCTTTATTTCTTGGTTTTGGGGGTTGTTTTGTTTTGGTTCTGAAACAAGAACTGGATGTCCTGGAGCTTGTTCTGTCTCTCAAGTACTGGGATTAAAGCACTTGCCACCATGCCTTGAGCTTGATTACTTCATATTCAGCTTGTTTGGTGTGGATACTTGTTATCACAGATGGATTTTGTTGTTGTTTTCCCATGAACTGATGGTGTGATTGATTACTAGAGTGGGTGTCATCTGCCTTATTTGTCCTTCACTCATAGGATTCACTGATGATCTGGCTAAATTCATTAAAAGTTGAAAATGGGAAGGGGGGCGCTGGAGAAGTGGTTCAGAGGTTAAGAGCACTGGCTGTTCTTCCAGAGGTCCTGCGTTCAATTCCCAGCAACCACATGGTGGCTCACAGCCATCTGGTACCCTCTTCTGGCATGCAAGCATAAATGTGTAGGCATACATAGAGGCAGAATGTTGTATACATAATAAATAAATCTTTTTTTAAGAAAATAAAGTTGAAAATGGTGGTTTTCAAATGTATGGTGGTGCTGGGGAGACGGTTTTGTGAGGAAAAATACCTACCTGCTGGCAACTTGAATTCAGTCCCTGAAACACACAGTAAAAGGGAAGAACCAGTTCCCCCAAGTTGTCCTCCAACAGCACACACATAAATGCTCATAAAATAAATAAAAATGTAAATTTTAAAATAAATCACTCGGTCTGGGGGTGCTGTCAGTGATGGGTAAAATGCCCTTTTTTACTGTTTTGGCTTTTTTTTTTTTTTCTTTTTGGTGACAGGGTCTCTGTATAGCCCTGGCTATTCCGAAACACTCTATGTAGACCAGGCTGACCTCGAACTTAACAAAGATCCACCTGTCTCTGCCTTCCCAAATGCTGAGGCTAAAGGTGTGTACCACCACCCCTGGCCTGGTAAAGTATGTTTAAGACCCCTAGGTTTGATCTTTAACATAAATAAATTAAATAGTTAACTAATTAAAAAAAATAATAATTTTTCTCTTTACTATTTTCTGCCATCAGTCTTCAGCAGGTAATTGTCACATTTTAGTACATCTTTGAATTACTTTGTGTTAGAATGTTTGAGGGAAGCGGGCAGATCTCTGTGAGTTCGAGACCAGTCTGGTCTATGAGAGCTAGTTCCAGGACAGGCTCCAAAGACACAGAGAAACCCTGTCTTGAAAAACAAAAACAAAAAAAAACCACGAATGTTTGAGGGACTGAGTTTAGTTTTGGTTTGGTTTGGTTTTTTGCTTTTTCAAGATAAGGTTTCTCTGTGTAGCCCTGGCCATCCTCTAACTCACTCTGTAGACCTGGCTGGCCTCTAATACCTGTCTCTGCCTCCCGAGTGCTGGGATTAAAGGTGTGTGCCACCATCACCCAGCTAAGTTTAGTTCATTTTTTTTAAGAAATGTTAAATAAATTTTGAGCAAAATTTCCAGCGTTTTTCTGCAATGGCTATAAATATGCTTTGCCATTTGGTCCTACATAATCAGTAAATATTTAACTTGTATACCTGGAGTATAAGAATTTCTTAGGTACAAAGAAGTTGCTGCTGCTGGTGACTCCTGGTCCAGACCATATTGGTTCTCTGAGCACATCTTCACTGCTGATGAGAGAACCAGGCTGTCATGGAACCATGACAGCCATGCAATCCAGGCTGGTCTCTAACTCATGGTCCTGTCTCAGCTGTTATGTTTCCCCATACTAGGGAGTTTTCATAAAATGTCATTGTGAGCTTGGAGAAGTTGATAAATAAGCTGCCTCATCTTTGATCAGAGAAGTTCCTCTGGGTTTCTCCTTGCAGGCAGCTTTCTGTTGTCACCCAATAATATGAATTTCTTCATTTCTAACATAGAAAGTTTTCTCAGGTTAATCTCAGATAGAAATTTTTGAGTAAGGAATATGACTCATTCAAACTATTTCTGTTTAACATGAAGAAAATATTATTTTTAAATCAATAATTTTCTTTTTTGAGTTTTCTATTTAAATTTATTTCTATAGAAATTTATTTCAATTTTTCAAAATTATATCAATATTTGCATAACTATGTCAAGCTGAATAGAAATCTTCCTAGCTTACGTAACGTGCTCCTGTCCTTTCCATTATCACCTTTATACACCACTGTGTATGTTCTTCATTGTTTACATTTACTTTTTATTTTATTTTTTTGTTTTGTTTTGCTTTTACTTTTTTGAGACAGGGTTTCTCTGTAGCTTTGGAGCCTGTCCTGGAGCTAGTTCTTGTAGACCAGCCTGACCTCGAACTCACAGAGATCCGCCTGCCTCTGCCTCCCAAGTGCTGGGATTAAAGGCATGCACTATCACCACCCACCTTGTTTACATTTACAAATAGAAGCAGAATACAACTTGCCATCATCCCTGATCTCTACGTTGCTTTTTTTTTTTCTATTTTCTTTGGTGTCTTGTGTATCAATAGATAATGATTTTCCTCATTGTTGTAGAAAGCAGTGTGACTCCATATGTATGCTGTACTTTAAGCTCTTAAGTGGTTTGTAGGCTCTTGTTTCTATGTGACCACAAAGGGGCTGGGGGTCATGTGCATAGGCTGTTTCTTTTTAATGGTTTATCTTTAGGGATAATCCTGGAAATGATATGGCTAGGTGAAAAGATTATCTACTTTGGCTGCCAGCAGCAAGTAAATTCCCTCCCTTAGAAGTTTATGTCTTGCTCTCCCATCTGCAGAGTACAAGAGCCACAGTCACCTAATACTCAGGGTTTTGCCAATCTGAGGCATAGTTTAGTAAACTTCCCAGTTTGTATATGACAAATGCTTATATAGGTGTTTATGTGGGTGTGTGCTTGTGTCTGTGGAAGCTAGAAAATGACACCCTGGTGTCTTCCTTTTTGAAATGGGGTCTGCTGCTAACCAGCGTGGTGGGCTGGTCCTTGAATTCTACAAGTCCACTGTCTTCCTCTCTGCTATTAGGATTACAGACTAGTGCCACTGCAGCCAGACCTTAACTTAGCTGGCAGGCACTTTACCAACCAAGTCAATTCCGACTTCAGGAATATACTTTTCATTTGCAGCAGGATTTGTGTGAAAAGTCTGTTATTCTGTCCATTTTTGATGTCAGATTGTTTACCTTGCTCAGTTTGGGGTAATTAACACTATAGAAGGACTTCCAATCCCTTCATCGGGCATAAAAAGTAAATATTTTTCAGTTTATTGTTATTTTTAATCTCTGTTTTGCTCTAGATATTTGCTCCGTTTAGTTAACATTTACTGTTTTTATTATGTTGAATCATTGTTAGAAAAGCATTTTCTACTTCCAAATCATAAAAATATTTATCTTTTTTTTTTCTTCCTGCACGTATAAGGGTGTCCTTCTTTGTCAGTTTCTGACTATTTGGGTTGTATTCCAGTCTTGTGAAATACTGGCCCAGGTTCTCCTCTTCCCACAGGACTGCTTTGTCATCAGCACTGTTTGCAGAAGGCAGTCCTCCCACTGTGGCCAGAGGCTGTTCTCATCAAGTCCTAATGCCCACAGTAACCTAGGTCTTTCCTGGGCGCCAGGTCATGGTCCATTAGTCAGTCTTTGTACTAATGCTTTCTCACTTTCTCTAGTGTTCACTATTGCTTGGTTTTCTGGTTTCCCCATGCAAGTTTGGGGTGAGAGGGGTGTGTGTAATGTGCAGGTGTGAGAGAGGGGTGTGTGTAATGTGCAGGTATGTGCACATGTGGAGGTTGACATCAGGTATCTTTCTTCACCTCTTCCTGAGACAGGGTGTCACACTGTTCTTAGAGCTTACAGATTACCTAGACTGATTGGCCAGCCAGCCCCCAGGATTCTGTCGTCTTCACTTTGCTAGCAGTGTAAGCCCATGGAAGTTTATGGTCAACTTTATGCTCAAAACTCTAGTAATTTTTTTGTAATTAGAAAAATTGATATTTTTGGCCGGGCGGTGGTGGCGCACGCCTTTAAT
>NC_022030.1:35145480-35151736 GCF_000317375.1 Microtus ochrogaster
AAAAAAAAAAAAAAAAGAAGAAGAAGAAAAGAAAAATTGATATTTTTGTTATTTAAGCCACCTTTTGTAGCTTGTATGTGATGTTGTAGTAATCTTTCTCATGGTGGGAAAAAGCCAGGGTTTGTAGACGCCTGTCAAGGCGTATACCACTGGACTACACACCCCCATATTATACCTCGTACCTTGCAGTTAAAGTTGTTTTTAAAAAAAGACTCCAGAAGACAGCTGGAGTCTTTTTTCTTTCCTTCTTGTTATAAATGGAAAGAAGAATTTAATGAAATAGTGATTTCCCCATGCAGTCAGATGTTTTCTTCTGTCTCATAATAGAGAAGTCTGCATAATGGTGTGGCCCTGGTTTGGACCAGGGTAAGCTCCCTGTGATCATGACATGGTGTTTTAGCTCTCGTGTTTATAAGGGGTGGATGAGATAGCTTTCTCGAGCATTCTAATTAGGGAATATCCTAGAAGAATGTGCTTTATCAGAACCGTAGGTAATTTTTTTTGTTTGTTTAAAGTTTTTGGTTGGTTTGTCCTGTAACAGGCCTCAGCAACTGTTACCATTCCTAAAGAGCACCATCGCTTTGTCATTGGCAAAAACGGAGAGAAACTGCAAGATTTAGAACTAAAAACTGCAACCAAAATCCAGATCCCACGCCCAGATGACCCCAGTAATCAGATCAAGATCACTGGCACCAAAGAAGGCATCGAGAAAGCTCGCCATGAGGTCCTTCTCATCTCTGCTGAGCAGGTGAGCCCTCTGAATGGTCATACCCAGCACCAGCCTTGTTTCTAGTGTGCTACCACTTTCAAAATGAACTAGAGGCGCCGTGTATATGTGAGGCCTTGACTGTGACTTTGGCAAGCTCTGCTGTTCCAAGGTGTTCTTATCAGTTCATTCTGCCCTTCCAGGACAAGCGTGCTGTAGAGAGGCTAGAAGTGGAGAAGGCCTTCCACCCCTTCATCGCTGGGCCGTACAATAGACTTGTGGGCGAGATCATGCAGGAAACAGGAACACGCATCAACATCCCTCCACCCAGTGTTAACCGGACAGAAATTGTCTTCACTGGAGAGAAAGAGCAGCTGGCTCAGGCTGTGGCTCGTATTAAGAAGATTTATGAAGAAAAGGTGCAGTATGGAGGTGGCAGAACTGGGGGACAAGAACAGTTAATGGGATTTTAGTGTGCACCCTTTTGCCCTTGAGCACAAAGCTTAGTATCTGTGTTCAGTACTTGGTGGCTACAATTCCCTACTGTAGGGTATGCTGTAGGCTGGTGTCCTGGTGTTCTGTGTGTGTCCTTTCTCGGGATCTGTGACCACACTGGTAGGTTGCTGCCATAGGATCGGCGCATACTTTTTAGAGGTGACTTGTAGCTTATTCTGACTTTTAGGTATGAAATTTGGAAAAAGTAGGGTGGGAGTATAGCTCTGTGGTAGAGCACACTTGTCTAACAAGGAAAAGGCCCTAGGTCAAATCCCCAACACCAAAAAGAAAAAAAAGAGAAGGAAAACGGGGAAAGCATTTATTTACTCAAGTGTTCAGGGTTGACATTAACATCCTTGAAGGTGACCAGACTTGGGAAGTCCAGACACCTGAGAAGTAGAATTTCTGGGGGAGCTGGTTATAGTCTTCACTTATTGAGAACCACATCTAGGTCCCCAGCTGGCTTTGTTGGTAGTGACAGACTGTCCATACTGCCTGTGTCTCCTATCTCTCCTGCTGACCACCTTTATGGTGCTCTTCATTAGAAGAAGAAGACTACAACCATTGCGGTGGAAGTGAAGAAATCTCAGCACAAGTATGTTATTGGGCCGAAAGGCAATTCATTGCAAGAGATCCTGGAAAGAACTGGAGTTTCTGTTGAGATTCCACCCTCAGACAGCATCTCTGAAACTGTGATACTTCGTGGAGAGCCTGAAAAGTTGGGACAGGCATTGACTGAAGTCTATGCCAAGGTAATTCCCTCTAAGTGTGCTTGGATAATTTCTGGGGGCCCATTATGGACTGGCTGTTTGTTGATATAACCTGGAGACCCAGACACAGTCAAATGTGTTAAATTGGGAGTGGGGGGATGGAGTCACTCACCACTGAATTCTTTGTGTGTTCATGTGCATGTGTATGTAGAGGCCAGAAGACTGTCTTGGGGTCATCACTCAGGAGGTGAGACAGTCTGTTGACATAGAACGTCCAAGAGGGCTGGGCTGGCAGGTGACACAAGCCCCAGATTCTTTACTTCCACGATTCTACTAGTATGATTACAAACATGCATTACCCTGTCCATCTCTTGGGACCAAAATAGGTCCCTGAGCTCATACAACAAGTACTCCTGACTGAGCTGTGTCCCCAACCCCACCTCTACTTTTTTACATGAGCAGTTTGATAGCTTTGGAGCCTGTCCTGGAACTTGCTCTGTAGATCAAGCTGACCTTAAACTCACGTAGATCCACCTGCCTCTGCCTCCCGAGTGCTCGAATTAAAGCCATCACCACTTGGCGACTTTTTGTTTGTTTTTAAATAAGGTCTGACTGTTAGACCAGGCAAAAAATTTTAAAACATCTCCCTGCCTCAGTGTCTTCACTGCTAGGATTAAGGGAATGCACCATCACACCTGATTTGACCTTTGTTTTAACATAAAGTCTACAGACCCATAACATACCATAAGATCTACAGACCCATAACTGTTTTTCTGTTTTTGTCGTAGGCCAACAGTTTTACTGTTTCCTCAGTCTCTGCCCCTTCCTGGCTTCACCGTTTCATCATTGGTAAGAAAGGGCAGAACCTGGCCAAAATCACTCAGCAAATGCCAAAGGTAGGAAAACATTTTTAACCTGGTATTTTGAAACTGCCTGTCATGATTTTGTTTTTGCTATTTGTCTTGTGGGTGCTTTGAAGACTATAGAACAATATCAAGCTTCAGTTACCCTGTTGATACAGTCAGCTTCCACTAATAACTATGGGAAAGCATGATAAATGTCTTTAGGTATATGTATCATTTTCCCGTCTTTGTAACCAGAGACTGAAGAAGGGCACTAAAAAGAAATCCCACACTAGCTCAGAACTGAGTATAATAAAGGATTATTTATTTAGGGGTAGACTCACAGATCACTAGCCTCCTCATGAGCAAGGAACAGGAACTGAATCACACCACCAGAAGAGCGCAAATGTGTGCTTTACATCAGCATATATAATATAAGAGGCCACACCCAAGTAGGCGGGTAACTTAAAGGCTACTGGCTATAGGAATTCCTACAGCAAGAGATGGTTTTTTCATTAATAGGTTTAATAAGTGTCTTAACTGAATTTAGTAATTATGTTATGATTTCATGATTTGAAGAGCAACACTTGGAAAGGGACTTAAGTGTGTCATCATCTCTCTTATACTGTTGTCCTTACCAAGAGGCAGCAGAGAACTTTATTCCTAGTTTGTTGACATGAGTATTGTTTGCCTTACCTGTCATTTCAGTCTTTCTAGCCTAAGAATCACTAATGATTTACTTAGATGTAGGCAGACTGCTCTCCCTTTCCAACTACCTTACCCTTTGTGTGTTACAAACAGCACAAGATACTGACCTGCTCGAGTAAAAAGTGAGTTTTATTCCATCACTTCGTTTTCAGAACATTTGTCCTTGGGCTGAGTAAATATCTTAGCCACTAAGACATTTGCTGAGAAAGTATGAAGACAAGAATGTGAATCCTCAGAATTCCTATACATGCCATCGAGGCATGGCAGCAGTTCCTATAATTCTAGTCTCAGAAGGTAGAAACAGGATCCTCAGAGCAAGCTCTGGGTTTCATTGAGAGACCCTGCCTCTTGAATAAGGTGGAGGAATCATCAAGGATGCTTCCTGACATCCTTCAGGTCTCTACAGACATATACTCACATGGGTTTATACACAAAAATGAAGAAAAGAAAACAAACAGATACTGTCTTTGCCATCTTTTTCTCTTTATACAATCAAAGTGAAGTCTGCCTTCCAAAAAGGAAAACAATTCCTGAGACCATGAACAGTGGTGATGTCTGTACATACTGAGGGCAAGCACACTGTGAAGGGCTTCCCAGCTCCTAGTCTCAGCAAAAAGAAGGTATATCAGAGCTTGGGCCATGATGTATAGTGCCATCCTTCAACCCTTCATTTCAGTTCTTTGTGTTGGTGGATGAGCCCTTACTACCTGTGCAGTACATAGCAACTGTGTTATTTGGCCTTGGCCGTTCCTTCTCTCATTTTGGTCTGGTAGGTTCACATTGAGTTCACAGAAGGTGAGGACAAGATCACCCTGGAGGGCCCCACGGAGGATGTGAGTGTAGCCCAAGAACAGATTGAAGGAATGGTCAAAGACCTGGTAAGTAGAACAGGGAAGGCTCTGTCTGGTAGGGTGGAGACAGGTAGAAGTCTTGTCATTCAGGACTTACATGGGTGTCATGGTGATGGAAGAGTAGCCTTGTTGTGTGTATAATGGGTTCTGAAACACAAGATGACTGAGGTCCCCTGGGTGAAAGAAACTTTTGAGGTTGGGACCTTGGAGGGTGCAGCAATTCTTGGTTGTTGAGATAGGGCAAGTCTTGCTGGGTACGTGGTGGTACAGATGGGTCTCTGTGAGTTGGAGGCCAGCATGGTCTACATAAAGAGTTCCAAGACATCCAGGGCTACATAGAGAAACTTTGTCTCAAAAAAAAAAAAAAAACAGAGAAAGGAGGAGAAAAAAGGGCAAGAAGCATTCATCTGTTTAACTTATACTTCCCTTGTAGATTAATCGGATGGACTATGTAGAAATCAACATCGACCATAAATTTCACAGACATCTCATTGGAAAGAGTGGAGCCAACAGTGAGTAAGGCTGATGGGTGGTGGCGGAGCTCTAATGCACTGAAGCCCTGAGAAGGAGATGAGGACCCTCATGGGTTTCCTGCATTAGCCTCCTGGGTGCTGGGTGAATAGGCCAGGCTGGGTGCTGCTGTGAATAGAAATTTGATTCTGCAGCTTCGTACATTTTCCTAAAGAAACTGCCTTTCCCTTTTGCCCAAGATAAATTGTCACTTTCAGAATCAGCCCTCTCTAGCTAGAGATTGTATTTTTACTTTTCATGCAGTCTGCTTTACTTAGCCCACCAGTGTTTGTGGGACTCTAATACTTACCTCCCCAGACTTGCACCCAAGTTGTTCACTCAGGAGTTTTGTTAAGTGAGTAGTAGTAGTCATACACTGTCTAAAGATTGGGGTTTGTGTGGTGTGTGTTTGTTTGGTTGGTTGGTTGGTTGGTTGGTTGGTTTGGTTTGTTCTTTCGGTACAGGGTTTCTCTGTGTAACAGTCTTGGCTGTCCTGGAACTTTGTAGACCCTGCCCCTGCCTTTAAGGCGTGTGCCGCCACCACCCAACCTTCAAGCTCGGGTTTTAATTTGTTGATTGATATTACAGGAAGAGCACAAGAATGCACTGACCAGCCAGGCGAGGGGGTGCACACCTTTAATTCCTGCAGAGGCAGGTAGACCTCTGTTGAGTTCAAGGCCAGCCTGGTCTAAGACAAGAGCTAGTTCTGGGACAGGCTCCAAAGCTACAGAGAAACCTTAGTAATGTGTTAAAGTGAATCACACACACAAAGATTGATAGGTTGAGGGATAGAAATTAAATCTAGGCCAAAGAATCCTCTACCCCCCAGATAGGATATCTATATTGCCTAATTGAATTCATGATCTTTCTGTCTCAGGGTCCTGAGAGCCGGGATTATAGTGTATGTCAGCACTCAGGTTCTTTTTTAATCCATCTTTTCTGTATGACTACTCATAACACATGTTAGCATATTCTTGAAACAACTCCATGGTACAGGGGTTCAACAAATCCTTTTGCATTTCATTTTGACTTGGACCCATTCATTATGTTTTTGTTGCTTGTAAATATAAGCCTCTCTGCTCCAGTGATGGGTGAATGATGCATTCTGTTTGGTAGTTTTGATTCTGTGCCATTTTCATGACTGTGATAATTCCCCAGCTGAATGACCTCAGTTGGCACTTATTTCACATGCAGCTTGAACCTTGTATGTGCACACCAGGAACTTGGTTTTATGGTTTTGCTTTTTGTTTTAGTTGACTGTAGAGTTTACTTAATAGAAATAGGTTGATTTCTCCTTACTAGGAGTCACAGAACTGGAGTATGGTCAAAAAACTATAGTCTAAAGCCAGGCGGTGGTGGCGCACGCCTGTAATCCCAGCACTCGGGAGGCAGAGGCAGGCGGATCTCTGTGAGTTCGAGGCCAGCCTGGTCTAC
>NC_022030.1:35151851-35182301 GCF_000317375.1 Microtus ochrogaster
GTTAGAAACCTTCATTTTCTTCTATATTCTGAAATCTGCTACTTATTTCCCCAACCCACCCCATCTCTTATTCTTGAATTTAACCTGGAACAGCTGGTCACATCAGTTCCTACCAGATTACTTTCTCTGATCATATACTGTCTGTGGAGCCCATCTTGGTCTTTGGTTTTTCTTACTGTACAGTGGACAGTTCTTGAATGGGGTTACCATGTTCTGTCCAGAGAACATGATGGAAGATTTTTGCAAATTTTGCCAAACAACTCTGTTCTGCTAAAGGTGTAGTCTCCTAGCATATTACCCCCAAAACCATGATTCCTTGAGGGACCCCAAATTAAATGGCCCTAGTGTGGTGGTACACTCAGGAGACAGAGGCAGATAGATCTCTGAGTTGGAGGCCAGCCAGGGCTGATAAATGAGACTCTGACTTTGCCAGGGCAAATCAGTTCCCTTCAGTGGCTATGTCCTTATTTAAAAAATGTAATTTGCGGGCTGGAGAGATGCTCAGAGGTTAAGAGCATTGCCTGCTCTTCCAAAGGTCCTGAGTTCAATTCCCAGCAACCACATGGTGACTCACAACCCTCTGTAATGGGGTCTGGTGCCCTCTTCTGGTCTTCAGGCATACACACAGACAGAATATTGTATACATAATAAATAAATAAATATTTAAAAAAATGTAATTTGCTACCTGAATTGTAGATTCCAAAATTACTTGCATATTAGTAGTACCTGTGATAATTTAGATAGTCTAAGACCATATGTATACTCAAGACCAGCTATGTTTCATACTAATTAACACTGGTCATAATTAATTTGAAGCTCTTACGACAGTTGCAGCTTCTATTCAAGGCTGGAAGACAATGCCCTAGAAATTTTGCTATCTGATAGAGAGCTCAGTCAGGTTTTTTGTGGTTTTGCTTTTGTTTTTTAGACACTACAAATTTTAATTAATGGGAATGACTCAATAGCATATTGAAGCTTGGTCCTTATCCCCTTGGTTGTTGGTCATTAGTAGGCCACCATACCTTTTGTGTTGAAGATGTGTTTGTATTTCTTTTTGTCCTAAGTCAACAGAATCAAAGACCAGTACAAGGTGTCTGTGCGCATCCCGCCTGACAGCGAGAAGAGTAACCTGATCCGGATTGAGGGAGATCCACAGGGCGTGCAGCAGGCCAAGCGGGAACTGCTGGAGCTCGCCTCTCGAATGGTAAGCCAAGCATCCAGACCATGCCCAAGAGTGCTGGCTTGTGCCTGTTGGCTGCCACTAAGGAAAAGTATTGTTGGTCCTAGAGCCATGCTCTGCTACCTTCTCAGATCACCAGCGAGGCTTGTGTCTCTTGACCCCTGAGTGTCAGAGAACAGAGGTCCCATGTGCCTGGCTGTCATTTCTAAACTTGAACGTCACTACAGTCTCACTCCCTGTGGGCCTGAGGCATCCAGTAATGAGGATCATGCTTCAATGATTCCTGACTGGCTGCACATACAAGTTACTGGCTTGATAAAGATCTGATAACTATGTCTTACTGTGTGATGGTCCCAGTTCATGTTCTTATCCTAGTTCCCACACTCGGAACCTCAAATTGGAACAAATGTTTTATGGGGAGTGGTTCTTTATTTCCTGTAACCCAGGGTCTAGCCTTTGGCTTTCCTCTGACATTCCTGGGCTCAGTCTCCAGGCCAGGGTCTGCTGTTGGCATCCTTGCCTCCTGCCTTGTGAACCTTGCCCTGGAGTGTGTTCTGCCTATTCTTGAATCACTGTCATCAGATCCTCCAGAACTCCTGAAAATGTTTTATAGGCTGACGGTGTTCTTCCTATATTCCATCACTGCCTGCGTTCTTGCTGTGGGCAGTAGAGGACATTGAGACTGGTGTGGATTCAGTGACCTGTGATAAGGCATTCTTTCCTAATTATCCATGTAGGGTATGTGGTCCAAGTCCATTGTACTCAAGGAATGCTTCCGTGCTATGTGGGATGTTGCAGTTCTGGTGGAAACACATGCTTCAGGCTCAGTTTAGGGATTAGTGCTACTGTGACTGCACTCAGGGCTGAAGGGCCAGCCCTGCAGTCCATTCTTTAACTGTGCTGTTTAGGAAGATAGCTCACCAGCAGCATAACGTAATTTGAAAGATTAAGCAGGTATCCTAGAATAGGCACCCCTGGAGACATGTTGTTTCTGGAGGCTGCCACAGACAGCTACCCGGGCACCACCTCATGGTTTTCGAGGCGTTAGTAGTAGCCTCTTGTGATTAATGGCTTCATCCACTTTAATTGTATTTTAGGAAAATGAGCGTACCAAGGATCTAATCATTGAGCAAAGATTTCATCGCACAATCATTGGGCAGAAAGGTGAACGGATTCGTGAAATTCGTGACAAATTCCCAGAGGTAAAGCTTTCCCCAAAGCACTCTCCCTTCTTTTTCACCTTCTGTTTTTTTTGGGGGGGGGGGTTGATTTTTGTTTGTATGCTTGTTTTTTGTTTTCTTGTTATTTGGAATCAAACCCCCAGGGCCTTGTACAGTCAACTGAACTACACTGCCAACCCCAAAAGCATTCTCAGACTTCTGGGAGTGATAATAATCTTCGCTTAAGGAATTGTCAATATTTCACTTTAAAAACATAGACGCTTCTAGGCATACAAACCACAATGGGTATCTAGTTTGAGGTCAGGGAGCAACTTTCAGGAGTTAGTTCTCTTCTATGTGAGTTCTGAACTCAGATCATCAGCTTTGGTGGCAAGCACCCTTCCCCATTGATCCATCTTGCTGTCCCCAAAGTTTAGTATTACAGTAATTGTACACTGTCCCCTGTGATTTGTTTTAGGTTATCATCAACTTTCCAGACCCAGCACAAAAAAGTGATATTGTACAACTCAGAGGCCCCAAGAATGAGGTGGAAAAATGCACTAAGTACATGCAGAAGATGGTTGCGGACCTGGTAGGTGACTGCACCCTCTGGGGTTGGGGAGCAGGGCTCTCACAGTCCCTGCAGGAGTTCTGCCTTTAGGGGTGGTCTGCTGTGTCAGGGGCTTGGAACAAAGTGGTGGTAGCACCTCTCTCAGTGCCTTGGTGTTTAGTTTTCATTGTCGGAAATTATCAGCTTGTTTGTGGTGGAATTAAATTGAACCAGAAAGGGAGCTATAATTGAACCTATCTGTAATCCTAGCTTTCAGAAGCAGAGTCAGGAGGATCTTGAATTCAAGGCCATACTGGCTACATATTAAGAACCTGACTCCAAAATGAGAGGGGGAAAGAAAAATAATTAGGGGGCCTGGAGGGATGGCTCAGTGTTAAGAACACTGAGCTCTTTTAGAGGACCTAGGTTCAATTCCCAGCACCCATATGGCAGCTCACAACTGTCTGTAATTCCAGTTCCAGGGGACCTGACACCTATGGCAAAACACTAATGCACATAAAATAAAAATAAATTGTAAAAATACAATAAGCTGAAAGATTTAGAAAGTGTGAAAAGGGGATTGATGGTCACATGAGGGGTTCCATTGTAGTTTCTGTCTCTCCTGAGAGTTAACATTGAACTATTGCCATAATGCTACTAGGTGCTATGCTTTGTAGGGTACCAGGGCTGACAAGCCTTGACATCAATTGTTGCTGAAGCTATATAGACAGACTTGTTTGTATCTATATTGAAGAGCTACAATCTTTGGACTGCCACTTTATAAAGGGACTTTCTGTAAATTGATATGCCAAGTTAATTGGATGGTGAACAGTTTATATAATTTTTCCTTAAGTAGGTGGTGGGGGAGTAGGCACTTTCTGTTTGCCGACAGTATGTACTTGAGTTCATGTAGCTTTGAGGGATAAATAGGAGACTTCATCCTCTGTCTGGCATGAATAGTTATTGTGCCATTCTCTTGTCTTTAAGGTTGAAAATAGCTATTCAATTTCTGTGCCGATCTTCAAACAGTTTCACAAGAATATCATTGGGAAAGGAGGCGCGAACATTAAAAAGGTGATCAATTCATCTTGCCCAGCCCTAAAACCTTTGTGGATTAAAAGGAGGAACTGACCTTCCTTCCCAGCCCTGTGCTCAAATGTGTCTACTGTAGGAAAACGGTTTATCTTATATGCATCTCCTTTAGATTCGTGAAGAAAGCAACACCAAGATTGACCTTCCTGCAGAGAACAGCAACTCTGAGACCATTGTCATCACTGGCAAGAGAGCCAACTGTGAAGCTGCCCGGAGCCGGATTCTGTCTATCCAGAAAGATCTGGTAATGGGAGATGTTTCTTGGTGGAACTCCTTATCCATTTCCTATGCTGTAAAATCTGGGCTCGGCTTTAAACCTGGAAAGTGTTAATCATGTGATCAGCAGCTCTCTACTTAACAGCAATGATGCCGTTTGTCCTCATGTTTGGCCCAGTGCTACTTTAGTAGATTTGGTTTTTTGAGACAGCTTTCTCTGTCTAGCCCTGGCTGTCTTGGAATTCACTTGGTAGACCAGGCTGGCTTCAAACTAAGAGATCCACCTGCCTCTGCCTCCAGAGTGCTGGGATTAAAGGTGTGTACCAACATAACTACCACCCTGCATAGACATTTCCCTTTTGTTAATTTTTTTTTTTTTTGGTTTTTTGAGACAGGGTTTCTCTGTGGTTTTGGAGCCTGTCCTGGAACTAGCTCTTGTAGACCAGGCTGGTCTCGAACTCAGAGAGATCCACCTGCCTCTGCCTCCCGAGTGCTGGGATTAAAGGCGTGCGCCACCATCGCCCGGCCCCTTTTGTTAATTTTTATGCCACTTGAATATCATTTCCGGAGCTGGAGAGATGGCTCAATGGATAAAGTACTCACTGAGCAAACTTGAGGACATGAATCTCAGAAATCATGTTGAAGCCAGGCTCAGTAGTATACGTCTGTGATTACAGTGTGTGGACATACATGGATATGGAACTGAAGACAAGAGAATCCCCAGAATCTGATAGACTAGTCAACTTAACATATGTAGTAGATAAAAAGAGGCCCTCTCTCCCACAAGGGGGAAGATGAGAATGATACACCCAAGATTGTTCTCGGACGTATACATAAGGTTTAAAAAGAAAAGCAAACTGTATCTCAAAGTGCCCATCGAATTTTGTTTAGCTTTTAAAAAATGAACACGCTATAAGTTAGAAATGTTTTCATTGTGCAGTTTGGTAATCTTGGTATGTATACACTCCTGGAATCATCTTATTGTGTGACTTCTCCTAGGGAGACCTATCTTTTCATACTAGATAGGGCACGAACAACACAACAAAGTAACCAGTACACCAAAGTCCAATTTGGTAACCCAGTGAGTTTATTGGTCATTTTACAGAACATAGATGAGAGGTTAGTTACAGCTACATGGGTGACCTCAATGTAACACTTGGAGACATCTTAGACAGTTGGAAACGTCCTCTCTCTGCAATTATTACTTCATGTATAACTGTGACGAGGGTCTTCCCAAGACTTTGGAGGGGTTTTTAATTCCTGAACTTTATAAATTTAATTTACTTGCTGAGACAGGAGCCTTCTCCAGAAGAGAACTTGCTTTTGTTTGTAGACTGGGTCTGACTACTTAGCCTTGCTTGGCCTGGAACTCAACAGAGATCCACCTGCCTCTACTTGGGACAAAAGTTATGTGCCACTACACCCAGTCTAGAGAGATTAATTCAGAAATCATTATACAGCACATCCCCATAAGTCAAATTAGTGTCTAATTATTGTTGCATGCTTTCATATACTTTTGAACTTTAAGTTACTAGGAAACCATTTACTCCTTTCGGGTTGTTAGACAATATCACACCTGCCTGTATCTAGTTTATGTCCAAGTACCTTCTGCTGAGGTTGAAGTACTGTGATAGTCTTCCAGAAACTCGGCACCATGTCATCTACTGAAGGTGGTACTCTGGGCTATGACTGGGATACAGACACCATCCCTTTCAGTCCTAGGTTCCTCCTCTGCCCAGGGTAATGTGTATGTAGACCAGTATTTGAGTGGCCTCTATTTCTCAGGTTTGTTAATCCATCTTCCCCCTTTAGACTCTGGTCTGTGTAGTCAAACAGCCTCATCCCTGGCTGATAGCTGTTTCCTCACTTCTTGTGACTCAGCTTGCTGTTTCTCATCACCAGTATCTTTAAAATACTTTTCTGGGTAAGGAGTAGATTCAGTCTTTATTTCATCTTGATAAAATCAGAATCTTGGTTTTGATAAGCCACCTGCAGAACTGACTAAAGCAGCAGGTCCAGCATTGCATAGTCTAAAGTCATGGCTTTCCTATAATGCTCTGTATGCCTTCCTGCTGCCCTAAACTCGGCACGCCATCCTGTTTCTTCAAACATCCTCAAGCTGGAGCTGCATTCTTTTCTTGTGGGCTTTTCTCACCACACAAATTGTAACTTCCTCTTAATGTTGTATTTGATTTCAGGCCAACATAGCTGAGGTGGAGGTCTCAATCCCTGCCAAACTTCACAACTCTCTCATTGGCACAAAGGGCCGTCTGATCCGCTCCATCATGGAGGAATGTGGTGGAGTCCACATCCACTTTCCTGTGGAGGGTTCTGGAAGTGACACGGTTGTCATCAGGGGTCCGTCCTCAGATGTAGAGAAGGCCAAGAAGCAGCTCCTGCATCTGGCTGAGGAGAAGGTGAGTCACTGCTGACACTCCCTTTGTCAGTCTGGAAAGTCTTAAGTGTTCTTCCCTTGTGGCAGGTCAGAAAACAACTTTAATAGGCACTTGTGTGTACAAATGTCCACACATACGAGCAGAAGGTAGGTACTTTGAATCACTAAGGTGGTGGGTTAAGGGGAAGCAGTTAACATTTCAGAATGGATTAAAATATGATTTACCGTAGAACTCAAAGTTCTTTTATCTGTAGTTCTGAGATTTGACCAAGACAGTCCTCTAACCGCCACTGCCATCAATTTATTAACTACCACCTTTTTCCAAAAACTCTCCATTGGTCCTTCTGTCAATCCCCCAGGGGCTGGTGTGGTGCAACATGCCTTTAATTCCAGCAGTGCAGTCTGAAGGCAGAGGCAGACACATCTCTAACTTCCAGGCCAATAAGGGGTACATAGTAAGAGCTGTCTCAAAAAAATTAAGCAAACAAAATCTCGGTCTGAATATAGACCTTTCTACTTGGACAGAACCACAGATTTGGGATGGCCAGCCTTACAGACCGGTATGTCAGCTGATGGGGACTCCTTCCTTCAAGTGTAGTTTCTCTTAATTTGTAATTATCGAGGTGAGGAGCACAGTAGGGATAGCTTGGTGGTTAAGTACTGATGGACTAGGGACGTGGCTTACCACAAACCATTAGGATTGGAGTTTGGATCCTCAGAACCCGTATAAAAGCCAGTTGGATATGATAGCCCATCTATATCTTAATTCTTGGGCAGCAGAGCAAGATGGCTAGTCATGGGCTGCAGAGATGGCTCAGAGGTTAAGAGCACTGACTGCTCTTCCAGAGGTCCAGAGTTCAATTCCCACCAAACACGTGGTGTCTCATAACCATCTGTAATGATCTGGTGGCTTCTGGCCTGCAGGTATAATATAAAATAGAGGGTAATTAAACACTCAATGTTGAGCCTAAAAACACACACACACCCTAAAAAAAATTTTTTTTTATTAAAATTTGCTTGAGCTAGCCGGGCAGAGGTGACGCATGTCTTAACCCCAGCATTTGGGAGGCAGATGTAGGCAGATCACAGTAAATTGCCTGGTCTACAAAGTTAGTTCCAGGGGAAAAAAAATTTGCTTGGACTGTTCTGATCTTTTGTTTTTCTACATGGATTCAACTATTATCTCTGTTTTTAGTCATACTATAAATAGGTATTTTTAATTTTCTGTGGTTGACATGTAGAAATATATTTATTTATACATACTAAATACTTATCAATTCTCATAATGTCTTGGCACATTTCTGTCTTGTATGTAAAACTCACAGGTCTGTGAGTAGGCACATTAGTTTTTAAATAATGTTGATTATGAACATCTTTATCCAAGGAGTAATCAATTTTTATGGTAATATTTGGTGAAGTCTTCTTCCTCATATTCTTCATGCTGTGGGCCAGGTGGCATATCCAAAGGCAGGCAGGCTGTAATCTGCCAGGCACACACCTGTAAAGAGATCACAGTGTCCAGCTTTTGTTGTGCCCTGCTTTGTTAGTGCAAAACAAGGGCTTTGGGCTACTGTTAGTTGAGGGCCCTGTCTCTGCTGTGGCCTTTATGGCTGGTGGTTCTCCAGACTTGAGCTGGTGAGTTGCTGTTGTGTATTGGCTAGTCTGTGGTGCTGGGAAGGAACAGGGCTGGCCTTTGGAACACTTTTGATGTGTTTGATCTGGAAGATTATGAAAAAGTGGGAGAGCCATGGCCCAGTAAACCCTGCTCTCCTCAGGGCTTGCACTGTGCCTGTTTGCCCCCACACATTAGCACACCTCTAGTGGGTAACAAATGGCTTGGAGAAGTTTAGTCATTGCTGATAACTAACTGGACCAGAGTTATTTCTGTATTTTTCTGATGGCTGTGGAGAAAAATGACTGTCTAGGTGTTCTTGTATGGGGTATAAGATGTGATAATTCTATTGGGTGTGGGGTGTTAATAAAACACAGGACACTGCAAATGCATAAGGAGAGGCCACCCTACTTCTCAGATCTCATCCACTGTGGCCCAGGCAGGCTGTGAGGGGCAAACATACATGAAATTTATTTCTGCAGCAAACCAAGAGTTTTACTGTGGACATCCGAGCCAAGCCAGAATATCACAAATTCCTCATTGGCAAAGGGGGAGGTAAAATCCGAAAGGTGCGTGACAGTACTGGAGCCCGCATCATATTCCCAGCTGCTGAGGATAAGGACCAGGACCTGATCACAATCATAGGAAAAGAGGATGCTGTCCGTGAGGCCCAGAAGGAACTGGAAGCACTGATCCAGAACCTGGTAAGTTGCAGGCCTTAGCTGTCAGTGCTGCTCATGCTATGGTAGGAGAGTAGATCTTCTGCAGTTCCTTTCTTCACTACAGGATAATGTGGTTGAAGACTACATGCTGGTGGATCCCAAGCACCACCGCCATTTTGTTATCCGAAGAGGGCAGGTTTTGCGAGAGATCGCTGAAGAATATGGAGGGGTGATGGTCAGCTTCCCACGCTCTGGCACACAGAGTGACAAAGTTACCCTCAAGGGTGCCAAGGACTGTGTGGAGGCAGCCAAAAAGCGCATCCAGGAAATCATTGAAGATCTGGTGAGCACCCGGGGGCTCTGATTGGACTCTGATCACCTTTGTGTGTCCTTGAATCCCACCAAGACTGTCCTGAGAGTGTCCCCTTCTTCACATGTCTTATAGTCTTCCTTGCAAGGCCTTATGCCCCGTCTGCTAATAGTCAGCTATGTCTGATGTGACTGCCCACCAGCAGACAGTGTCTCATGGGCAGCTTGCTTCAGTGAGGCAACACTTGTATGTAAGGCAGGTATTATATATTTATATGAGTCTGTGTAATAAAAACTTTCTGTGGGTTGTGGGTATCTTTTTTACTAGACTCCATTGCAGGAAGCCATCCCCCCCTACCCTGTGTACCCCATCCACCACTCATGCTGGGATCTCTAGGTTCCCTTCATAAAAGGTGGTGTGAACTAGTAGGGAAGATGGGTAGGGAGAAGGCTATACAGTGACTTGTATTTGACCTTTGTTCGTTCTTGTGTCTACCTTCAGGAAGCTCAAGTGACGGTGGAATGTGCTATTCCCCAGAAGTTCCATCGATCTGTCATGGGCCCCAAAGGTTCGAGAATCCAGCAGATCACTAGGGACTACAATGTTCAAATTAAGTTCCCAGACAGAGAGGAGAACCCAGGTGAGTCTACTTAAGCTTAGCTCTGGTGATCACATTGGTGGTGACCATCACTACCCATGGTGCTGTCAAATGAGTCAAATGGTGGTTCTTTCTTGCCTCTTGTTAGGCACTGGAATGGTGCTCGAATGCTAGCATGGATTTCATCCTCCTGGTCTGTAAAGACAGGACAAGACCCCTAAAAGGGCCAGGAGCTTCCTTTGTCTTACCTAGGAAATTGCTGAATCTAGTTTCACTCTTTTCTAGGACACTACTTGAGTAGTAGAGAGGTGTCTGCTCAGCCATAAAGAACCCTGTGTGCGTATATGCACGCACTCTGCAGATAGATCCTCTCCAAACCTCTTACCTCTGCCCGGGGGCACCGTTAAAGTACCCCATATCTCTTCCAGAAAGGCCTTAAGCCTAACAATGCTTGTTACCTTGTCCTACTTGGGTAGTTGGTAATAGGAGACTTTGGTTGAAGACAAGAAGAGTTAAATGTGGTCCATTGCCAACAAACTGTCATGTATGAACTTTGCCTGCTTTGCGTGTGTGAAACACAGGGTGTGGGCTTTAGTGCTGATGAGTCCTGGTTGATCTGCATGATCTAGAAACACCCTGCACCCTGTTGTATATTTACTACTGTCATTGGCTTGGTGTCCATGGCATTTGTCCAGTCCATTTTCCTAAGGATGCAGGCCACTTATTAGGAATCTTGACCATACTGCTCTTTGGATTTCAAAGCTGAGTAATCTGTCTTCAGCAGTTTAGTGTTGAAACACTTATCAGAGGAAAAAGTGCATGAAATAGCATAATGAGCTGTAGTGTGTTTTCTTTTTTTTTTTATTTATTTATTATGTATAAAATAGTCTGTCTGTGTGTATGCCTGAAGGCCAGAAGAGGGCACCAGACCCCATTACAGATGGTTGTGAGCCACCATGTGGTTGCTGGGAATTGAACTCAGGACCTTTGGAAGAGCAGGCAATGCTCTTAACCTCTGAGCTATCTCTCCAGCCCCTGTAGCGTGTTTTCTTAGCCGTCCCCATCCCCCAATTATCAATACATTTTCTAACTTTGAGTATGCATTTATACAATTATTTTATCAGTGAATGTTTCCTAAGAACCTTTGACTTAACCTTGGCATGTTCATCAAGATCATGTCTAGTATCACAGAGCTATTACATAATTCATAGTGTGTCTTCAGAGCTACCCTCTCCTAGAATTCCAGTTGATGGCTCTCTCATTATTTGTTTATTCTATTAGCTCACTTTGATGCATGGGTTAATATTATCTGGGTATTTACAAGATAATATTATCTGGGTATTTACACCTTGCTTGTGTCCTAGTGACATGCCCCTTTATTTGGGGGCTTTTCCTTTCTGGCATGAGGAACTATCATGGGCCTACCTTGGCCTCTTCTTTTTGTTGTTCGTAAATCTCTGAAACCCTGCCATCCCTGTCCAGAGCTAGGTTATTGAATTGAATTATACTTACCAGTGTTGGGTAGTGAGTGCTGCATCACAGCTTCCCCAGCATTCAGACTTCTGCACGCCTGTGACTCACAAGTGTATGTGATTTATACCTCTGCAGTTGTCAACTAAGCTTTTCCCTCTATTCCTAGTTCACAGTGTAGAGCCTTCCATCCAAGAAAATGGAGATGAGGCTGGAGAGGGCAGAGAGACCAAAGAGACTGACCCTGGCTCTCCCAGGAGGTGTGACATCATAATCATCTCTGGCCGGAAAGAGAAATGCGAGGCTGCCAAGGAAGCCCTGGAGGTGCGTTTGCTCACTCTTTCTCTTCCTTGGTGGTTCAGACTCTGCCCAGGTGGCAGCAGACCATAGATCCTACCATTTCAGTCCCAAAAGTGCAAGTATTTGCTCTATGCCTTTCTTCGCTGTTCACACAGCCCAGGGAGGCCATTTCTTTTCACCAGGACTCAGGATTCTATAGTTTACTCCCTGTCAGCAGTGTTAGGGCCTAGCCTCTTAGGCCATAGCCATGGCGTCTGTAAAAGAATCTCGTTAGTGGATGGATGTGAACTCATCCAGACAATGCTTGCATGGCAGTATCTGTTGACTGGTAGTGGTGGGTGCCATGCAGGAGCAAAGACTGAGGAGTGTTAGACCATACATGTGGGAATTGAGTGCAGATAACTGGTCCATCTGTCCAGGAGACTCCCTTGCAACCCACACAGGCTTTGGTGAAGTTGTCACAACCACAGAGGCATGTCAGGAGTTGGGCCTTAGTATACTGTGTCTTCCAAGTGGGCCTTGGCCTGCTAAATGCCAAAGTATAGGTGCAAGAGTAAATCCTCTCCGCCAGCATTACCTTAGACTGTGCTCCGTCCTTTCTTTTCATTGAGCATTGAGATCTATGTAGACTGTTGATCTGGAGCTCATGATTTCTATCTAATTTCTACCATTGTTCTTCTAGGCACTGGTTCCAGTCACCATCGAGGTAGAGGTGCCCTTTGATCTTCACCGTTATATCATTGGGCAGAAAGGAAGTGGAATCCGCAAGATGATGGATGAGTTTGAGGTAAACCATGTTTACTGGGTGCTATACTATGTGGGGACTGTTATCTGGAGAAAAACCCATGGCCCTCTGAGTGCTCCTGTCTTTCATCAACCCATATTGGCTCTGCCTCCGTTGTTTTGTTAAGTCAACCACTGTCCTTCCTCCCAGTCTCCCTCAAATTTCCCAAAGCAGGTGAGCATCACTCCCTTTCCATCTTGGTCCTCTAGACATCGTTGGCTCTGTTGTGACAGGTGAATATACATGTACCAGCTCCCGAACTGCAGTCAGACATCATCGCCATCACTGGCCTTGCAGCAAATTTGGACAGGGCTAAGACGGGGCTACTGGATCGAGTAAAGGAGCTACAGGCTGAGCAGGAAGATCGGGTGAGCCAGAACGAGGCTGCCGGGCTGGGCTGGGGTGGGTAGGAAACAGTCTGGTTCAGAGCCTATTTCAGACAATAGGGCAGGAGGCCAAGCCAGGTGTCATTGCTGTTTTGTCAGAATCTGGTGGTCCTGCTATGAAAAGGCTAAAAGCTCAGAGTTTCCGTTACCCCCCAAATCAAGAGAAATACTTTGATGTATCAGCTCCTACAGAAAGTATAGAAGATAGTGCCTCATCTCAGGGACAAGTAGCTCGCTCCTGTGCCTCTGGCAGGGTGCTCTGTAAAGAGTTTTGAGTGACATGCTGCTGGGAGTTGGGCGTGGTCTGGGAACGTGGAATGTCACCCTGGGGAACTGGCCCTTTGTCGGAGGAGTTGTGTGAGTGCACATGGGTGGGCAGTCCTGTGGTAGCAAAGCTCAGGGCTTGTGCACATTATGGCTGCTGTGGTGCATCTCTAGCCTTGGGCTATGGAGGACTGTGGACAGACAGGCTCCAGGAAACTGCTTACAGATCATTTTCAATGGCTGGCTTACAAAATATTGGCACAGGGTGGGCCATTTAACATTGCCTGTGAGAGATCCTTTAGCCCATCCTCCAAATATGGTTCCAAACAGAAAATGTCTTGGCCTCTTCTATATGCCAGCCCTAAAAGACCTAGAAGATTTCATTCAAACTGGTTCATCAAATCCCTGGTTCATAAATCAGAAAGCAAGAATAGAACTTCAGAAGCAATTATATACTAGGTGAGGCATGAACAAGATCTCTAGTTCTATAGCAGGAACAAAGCAATACGTAGTTCTTCTGGACCCCAGGGTTAAATTAAAGGCCTCTGCTCGTTAGAGTTTCTGGCTTATGTTTTTTTTAATATTTATTTATTATGTATACAATATTCTGTCTGTGTGTATGCCTGCAGACCAGAAGAGGGCACCAGACCTCATTACAGATGGTTGTGAGCCACCATGTGGTTGCTGGGAATTGAACTCAGGACCTTTGGAAGAGCAGGCAGTGCTCTTAACCACTGAGCCATCTCTCCAGCCCCCTCTGGCTTATGTTTTAAAGATCAGGCTGGACCTGGGCAGGGTGGTAATCCCATCACTGGGGGGCTGGATCTCTGAGTTCAAGGCCAACCTTGAAAAACAAACAAATCAGACTGGAAATGGTACCTGAGTACTAGTGGCTTAGTTTTAAATATAAGTGCTTATTCTCATGAGCTCTCTCTCTCTCTCCCTATCCCCTTTTCTCTCCCTGCCCTCTCCCTGCCTCCCTCACCCCTTCCTCCCCAACCACCCTATCCTCTGCCTCATTCTCACTTCATTGTAGGCTTTAAGGAGTTTTAAGCTGAGCGTCACTGTAGACCCCAAATACCATCCCAAAATTATCGGGAGAAAGGGGGCAGTGATCACCCAGATCCGCTTAGAGCATGAGGTGAACATCCAGTTTCCTGATAAAGATGATGGGAACCAGGTAAGATGATCATCTAAAAGGTTGTAGCTAGAACACTTGGGCAGGTAGAATCTTTTTGACCCTTGCCTTGACCTGGGTTTTGTTTTGTTTTTGTTGAAGATGATGTTTTTGAGACAAGGTCTCTATGTAGCCTTGGCTGTCCCGAAACTCAGTATGTAGAATAGGCTAATGTGGGATATTTGATAGCACTGTGAAACTCCAAGACTGTTGATAAATTAGTTAACCTTGAATCATGGGGCGGAGCCATAGAGAGTATGGAGCACTCAGGAAGATGGAGAGAGAGGCACAGAAAGGAGCAGGGAGGGACTTAGAGGCTCTTAAGGCCTTTTAGGTTTGGGACGAGTGGAGATATGCTCTCTTGCTGCTCTCCATCCAAAAAGGAAGGTCAGCTGGTTGCTTCTCAGCTTCTCTGATCTAGCAGGTTTTCACCCCAATATCTGACTTTCAAGTCTTTATCGACTTAGATTTAAAACAACAGGCTAGCATTGAAATCACATGGATCTGCCTCCTGAGTGCTGGGATTAAAGGCGTGCACTACCATGCCCTGCTTGACTTGGGAGTTATACTTAGGCAGATTTGTCAAGTGGGAAACAAGTGGATCTGTTAGAGGGACAACGGTGTGAGAATCTGACTTCAGCTCAAGCTATGAACCAGGGCCTAGTAGTTGTCAGCTTTGTGCTTCCTCGATTATTATCTGAGCAGTTTTAAATTCCCTGTGCCTACTTTGGCACTCCTGACAGCCAAGCCCTGAACCTCCAGCTGGTTCCTCCTTGAGCCATCATGCCTACATATGTGCACACTATGTCTACCAGTGCCAAGAGTTTGTGGCCAGGCTCCATTGAACTACTGAAAGCAGAAGGATAAAAGCCAGCCCAATCTAGATTCTCTGCATTCCGCATTCCATTAGCCATGGTCCCTGATGAGCTCTGCGCAGCCTCCTGTTGTACATAAAAGAATGTGAAGGGTAACTCATCTGCTCACTTGGTTCCATCCTGGTGGACACACAGTCCATTCCACCTCACCTCCAAGTTTGCTTATTGCCCTCAGCTATGAGTTCAGTCCTTCCTTATTATCTGCTACCATGTCCATACTGGGAATTGAACTAGGGCCCTCTGGAAGAGCAGCCGGTGCTCTTAACAGCTCAGTTATCTCTACAACCCTCAATTTGGAGATATTTTTATATTAATATCTCCAAATATATATGTCCCCAAATGAGGGGGGGCATAGTGAAGACAACGGATTTTATACATGTGTATATATAAATCATCAAAAAATATATAGTTTGTTGTCCTCACCATGCCTAATCTCCCATCAGATTCCCTGTAACTACTAATATTTTTAGGGGTTGATTCACCATTTTGACTTAACTAATCTGTGCGCCTAGTAGGGTAGAGCAGATGCATCTCTTTATATAGGGCACACATACGCCATAGGGTGTGTGTAGAGGTCAGTTTGTTTCCTTCTACCATGTAGGTCTCTAAGATTGAACTCACTGGGTTTGACAGCAAGCGCCTTTACACACTGAGCCATCTTACCAGCCACAATCTCTTTAAACCCACAGCTTTTTCCTGTGAGAGTTGCACTTGCAGAACTGATTCTGTGGAGTGTGCTGACCATGGCCATGGCATGCCTGTTTTGGGTGAACCTTAATTGGATCCGCTGCCTAGCTTTACCCTTAGTCTGGACAGGAAGTTCTTAGTCTGCTGCCTCTCCCCTTGTTCCTAGATCTCTTGCTTCCCTCCCAGGCTGGATCTTTCTGCCTCCTAATGTTAACTCCAGGTATTTGTTACTTGTGTAGTCTCTCTGTGTTCTGTCCTTTTATTTGGGGCCTATCGTCCAGGAAATGAAAACACTGCTGCTGTTTCGTTCCCACATGTCCTTCTGTTGCTCAGATCTGGAGGCCTGAGCTGGTGGGTTTTGAGTGAGCAGAGAGGACTCTAAAGGTCCTGGACACCTCCAAAGCAGGTTAAGAAGCTGGGAACTTTGTCAGTAGTCCCCAGCCTTGTGCCTGCTTTCTTGAAGCCACCAACTGGTACTTCTCCATCTTCATCATCAGGTGTCCTTCTTAGCCTTGTCCTTTTTGATTTTTTTTTTCTAACATTTCCCACATGTACATGTGTGTGTGTGTACATGTGCATACAAATGTGTCCACCCCACCCCCACAGCACACACATGGAGATCAGAGAACAGCTTGAGGGAGTGGTTTTTTTTTTCCTTCCACCGTCTTCGTTCGGGGGATCAGACTCAGGTTGTCAGATTTGGTAGCAAGCACCTTTATCCACTGAGCCCTCTCACTAGCCCTCCTTTCTGTCCCTTACGGGGGTTTGGGAAGGAATAAGTGCTTAATGGATGTTAACTCTGGGTGGTTGTTTTTGAGTGTATGAATGTTTCGCCAGTATGTAGTACCCAAGGAGACCAGAAGAGATGTGGAGCTGTGGGTGATGTTTGTAGCTCTGTGGGAGATGGTTACCAAACCCAGGCCATCTATGAAAGCAATGAGCCATAGCTCCAGCCCCAAGTTTTAATTTTTAGCTTTAATTTTGTGTATTTGTGTATGGGCTCATGAGTACAGGTATCCACAGAAGCCAGAAGAGGGCATCAGACCTCCTGGAGCTAGAGTCACAGGCACTTATGCGCTGCCTGACATGGGTGCTGGGAATTGGCTAAGAACTGTGGTCCTCTGCAAGTATGGCAAGCATCTTAATTGCAGAGTCATCCTTCCAGCCCTTAACCTGTGGTTTACATCAGCCACCTGATGTGTTTCGACCTTATTCTGAGAGAATGACTATCTCCCCTAAGGTGTGGTCTGATGAAGAACCGCCATCCACACACCTGCCGTGTGTCATTTCCTCAGGTCCGCCTACTCGCAGCACACTGCTGATCCTGGGCGTCCCAGAAGAGTCACTCTCCTCTCTGACTGAATTCTCCTTTTTAAGCCTCAGGATCAAATCACCATCACAGGGTATGAGAAGAACACTGAAGCTGCCCGTGACGCTATCTTGAAAATTGTGGGTGAGCTTGAGCAGATGGTTTCTGAGGATGTCCCATTGGACCACCGTGTGCATGCCCGCATCATTGGTGCCCGAGGCAAAGCCATCCGGAAAATCATGGATGAGTTCAAGGTGAGTCCAGACAAAGCCAACTGAAGCACAAGATTGAGAATGCCCATCCTTCCCAGGGCACTGGCAACCTGCATACTCCTACCTGTACTACTGACCACACGGAGCTAGGAGGGAATGGGTATTTGGTTCTAAGGTATTAGGATCAGAGCCCCTGCAAGCTGCAGGTCAGTATTGTACTCTGACGTCATTGGTAAGTACAATAATGAGGGCTCACAGAAGGGCAGAGTCATCAGGCTATCTGCCATGCCCTTCTGCAAGGTGGGACTATCAGGCACACAGTCAGTGCCTTTTGTCCTCAGGAAACCAGGCAGTCTGGCAGGATGATGCATGTGACTGCCTCAAGTGAAGAATCCTAAAACCCGACTTGCTAAAATTTTCCTGAATTCACTGACTAAGAATAGAAGTATGATGGTGAACTTTGGTCTAGAGTCCTCCCTTTAATGCCCTTTGACATTTGCTTCTTCCAGGTGGACATTCGCTTCCCACAGAGTGGAGCTCCAGACCCCAATTGTGTCACTGTGACAGGACTCCCGGAGAATGTGGAGGAAGCTATCGACCACATCCTCAACCTAGAGGAGGAATATGTGAGTCCTGTGCAGGCAGCATCTAGGGGGCCCTCAGCCCAGGCTGGGCTCTGAAGCATCCTGTCCCTTGATTAGTTGGAGGCCTGGCTATAATCCTGTGACAACCAAGCAGGGGCAAGTGGGTGGGTGGGTGGCCCTGTGGAATCTAGCAAAATGGTCAGCTGGCTGTCTGTAGCTGACCAACACCACATTCTCTGCCATGCAGCTGGCTGATGTGGTGGACAGTGAGGCACTGCAGGTTTACATGAAGCCCCCAGCACATGAAGAATCCAAGGCACCATCCAAAGGCTTTGTGGTGCGAGATGCTCCCTGGACCTCCAACAGCAGTGAGAAGGTCAGGTGGCACTTCTGTATTCCTGTTCCCCAGGACAGGGGCTAAGCTGCTGGGATAGTGGGATATGGGTGGAGTTACTCTGGAAACTATATAAGTCAATAAGAGCCACCTGGCACTAAAGCTGTGTCCTCCCTCCCCACAGGCTCCTGATATGAGCAGCTCTGAAGAATTTCCCAGTTTTGGGGCTCAGGTGGCTCCCAAGACCCTCCCTTGGGGCCCCAAACGATAATGATCAAAAAGAAACCTTTCCAGCCTGCTGCCCAAACCCAGCCACATGATGGTTCGTCTCAATCTGACCCAGCAGCTGGACCCTCGTAAATTGTTGATGCTCTTCCCCCTCCCCGAGGTCTCGCAGCAAAGCCTGGTGGGCTGGCCTTGAGTGGCTGCTTCTCCAGGCCTGGTCAGCACCCAGCAGGCTCAGGGTCTACTCCTGATGCTGTGCTCTGGGACAGGCACGCCACTGTGTGAAACACTAAACAAGGTAATCGAGCATTTCGTGATCACAGACTCCAGCTTCCTGGTCCACCCAGCATGTAGTCAGCACTCTGACCTTCACACCAGAGCTCCAGCGGCTAGGAGCTGACTTCCTGTGTCATGACCTCAGGAAATAAATTTCCTTGACTTTATAAAAGCCAAAACGTTTGCCCTCTTCCTTTTCCCACCTCCCTCCTGCCCGCCACCTGTCACCCAGACCTTCCTCTTGTGGAAAGCAGTCAGCTACCTTTAGCTGTCAAAATCTGCTTAGCACAGGCTACAGGAGAGGAGGAAGGCATGGTTTGGGGCAGCAAGAGGTCAGATGTCCTGGTGATCGAGTGGGTAGAGGTAGAGGGTGGCCTGGGTCCTCAGATAGAACTGATGATACCCATGTTGGGTTCCGAAAGCATCAGCGGCTTCTACTGCAGCTTCAGCCTCATGCGCTGGAGTATATACCCTAGAGGCATGGCTGTGTGTATGTCACCTGGGTTCCCTGTGGCTGTCACAGTGGACTGGGACGACTTAAGACCTTGGAGGCAAGGGGAGGTAGAGACTGGCTTCTCTTTGGGAGAGGGGGCTTGACCCAGTGACAGCTCGACTTTTCGTACAACTTTGGCCTCTTTGCCTCACCTAGACACCTCGTGTTCAGTTGCCTTCTTTCTACCTCAGCCAGTGTGGTAGTACTCTCATGTGTGGGCTAGTGCCACCTCCAAGGCTCTTCTCTTGATTTAGACATTCTGGTGATTCTGGGCTTGCCAATGAGTGAAGGGTAAAGCTAGTGCTTTCCTTCAACCCACATGATTTAGGGGCTGGTGCTGAGCAGGGTGTTCATTCCCAGCCAGCCTGACATGTAGGCTCTAGCAAGCATACTTGGATGCTTTATGCAGTCCTGAGGGACAGGTTTGAGGGCAAGGTCATCAATAGAGGCTGTCATTTAGCATGGGTTAAAAGGGAAGGTAGGATGAAAACAAAGGACACAGTGCAGGGAGTGCTGCTAGCTGAGGGAGGCCTTTTCTCAGGTGCAAGAGGTAACTTGGACTACTGGCCCCAGCCCTGACCAGGAAAAGTGGTCCTGAGTAGAAGTGTCCCCTTTGTGTTATGGAGACTGAGGACAGGTCATCTGATCAACTAGCAACATGGCCTATCCCAGATACTTGGGTTCCTAGAAAAGCCAACCTGTGCCCATCTCATGGCCTTCCTGGGAACTAGTTGTCACTGCTACTGTGACAGCTTTTCCCAAGTCTTTTCACTCTCCACTTACTAACTCAGGCTTGGCTACCTGTAGACTCTTAACTCCTAAGTGGATCCAGAATTGCTTCTCCAAGTCTAACTTCAGTTCCCTGTAGATGAAGCAACCCCACATGCACCCCTTACAGGAATGATAGTCAGATGGGAAAGAACATCTGCTTTGCTGGGTAGGCCGGCAGTTTGGGCCAGGCGGGGGAGACAGGGAGAGGGCGTCCCTGCCTTTCCCGGGAGCTGTCTCTTCTCCCATCTGCATGAGGCTGGGGGCACCTTGGTCCCTCCTGCCCTTCCAGCCCCCTCATCATCTTCACAGTCACCCTACAACATCCAGCCTCCTCCTTCCCCAGAAAGTAAAGTTGAGATGATCACCACAGGATTTTGCACATCTCCATTTATTGCTAAGTGCTGTAGACGTAAGCCCTACCCTACACTGTTGAGAGACTCACTCCTTTTCTGATTGTTAATAAGGACTTTGAAATTGACTGTGCCTGGGTCGCCTCTCTGTAGCCTCCACGCTGCTGAGGGGCCTAGGCAGGGGTGGGGAGTGTCCTTTCCTCGTTGTTGAATGTCTTCCATGTCCTGTTTCCATAGCTACATCCATCCCTTGGCCTTAACTTTGGAATTTGGAAATTATATGCAAACATGTGTAAAGGCTCATGAATATGGATGACACTGGAATTTTATAAATTCTAAAATAAAACCCAAAACCAGATGCAGTGTGATGACTCATTTTATCAAATATATATTCTCTCCTTGTGACTTAGTGGTAATTCCTTGATCCATTTTAGATTCTCTGGCAATTCTGTCCTATTCGGTGGGATTTCCCTGGGGAACTCTTGCCTGTTGCTGCACCTTAACCCATCCCAGACAGTGGCTTCCCCTGAGCTATTAACTGAGACAGCTCTGCTTGGAGAGCAGCTTGATCTTTGTAAAACCCGCAACATCCCCAGGTTTTCTGTTGACATTTCCTGACAGGCTTTCCCAACACCAGGCTGAGGTTGACCTGGAGGCAGGGTCCTGCCAGGAGGCTGTAGAAGCTGAGAAGGAAGGGGGTGGAGACAGAGCAAGGGTAGGAAAGGCTACTCCAGTTCCCTTGAGATAGAAGATCCCATTAAAGAGCAGGGAACTAGCATAGCACCTCTGTTGCTGAGAAGACTGATAACCCAGCATCTCCATCCCAAGAGGTGCATCCTGAGTAAAATGGTTCCAAATAAAAACAGGACCCCACAACCGGTCTACCTTCAGGTCCCAACAGCCAATAAACACCTATATAAGGCTCTCCCTGGTGTGCAGAGGAAGTCACTGGGAATCCATGACTCATTCCTGGCGTAGTTGTTTGGATGGGGTGAGGGGCATGTATAAGTGTGGGCCACCTTGCATTGGTTTCAGTGAAATTCCTTCTGTTTGGTCAAGTTGACTTTAATATTTTAAAGATGGCACCAGTACAATGGCTGAGCAGGTGCATGTCTTAGTGACTGTCACTGAAGAAACAAGGCAACCTTCAGAAGAAACTTTGCTTTGGCTTATGCTTCCAGGAGGTTTAAAAGTCTACAATACTGGAGACAGCATAACAGCAGGAGGATGAAAGCTCACACCTCTACCCAGAAATATGAAGAGCACCAACTGGAACGGCACACTTTTTCCCAAAGCCTACTCTGCCATAAAATTTCCTCCAGCAAGGCTGCAACACCTAAACATCCCCAAATAGCATCACCAAATGGGGATGGAGTATTCAGCTGCCAAAGCCTACCAGGGACGTTTCTCATTCGAACCACTACACTGCCCAAGCCTGGCATTCTCTGGAACCCGCAGTGGAAGAACTGGCCCCACAAAAAGTCGTTTCCAGATGGCTACATGTGAGCTGTGGCATACATCCCCATATTTACCCACAATAATAGATTTTAAAAATTACAACAGCAGAACAAACAGCTTGAAGCAAGTAAATGTAGTTGGTGTTGTAAGGCTACCTAGTAGATGCATTCATTGAACTGGCTAGGTTGTCCAGTAGCCATGCAAGGTTCAGTGGGCAGCTGCGACCCATGGCAAATGGCAGAGTGAGCACAGAGCCACGTCTGAGGCCAGAAGTTGCCAAAGTTAACAATGGGTGGGTGAGAGTGGTTTGGGGAAGTTTTGAAGCAAGTGTGTGTGCTTCACAGCCCCTTCAAAGACCGTACATCCCTCTTGTCGCAGCCAAGAACCCTATAGAAATAAGCACAGGTAAGAGTGATTGAGACCTTTATTCCAGTGTGACTGAAAGGCCCGGGTCCCATCATGAGTGGGCAGCTAAGTTAGGAAATAACTGGCAATTAACCATCAGTTAACCCAGCTAACAGGAGGAAACGGCCCAAATTGTACCCAGTCTGAAAAGTAACAAAAAGGAGAGAAAATAGGAAAAACCCACTAGGTATCACAGAAATCTGTTTTCTGTGTTTTGTCCTTCCTGCTTCCACTATAAGGGGCAAGGCTTCATTCCACAGCCTTCCCCGTTCTGTGCTTGCTGTGTGCTGAATCCCTGACCCAGCGCTGGAAAGCACAGGAGACAAAGGGGATAGATACTGCAGAGGCCTTGATCTGTCAGGATAGAGGCCAAGACAAGAGAGAACCCAGAGGCCTTAGGTAATTGGGTATGAAAGGAAGAGCAGGTGCAAGCTGTGGCCTGTGATGTTTCAGGTCTGAGAGCCAGATGTTCAGATGTGGACTGGCCATGTGAGGAAAAGGCAGAGGGTGGGTCTGGAGGGGTGACCTGATACACTATCACACGGAATGGCAGGGACCCCAGAGTCTAACCTGCTCAGTTGACAATGACAGAGGTTATGCCAGTGGATGGGGGTGGGGGAGGGAAGGTTATGTCAACAGTAAAGCCACCTCCTGGTCACTAAGATTCAGGACTGCATACAGAGGACCCTTAGTCTTTGGTTTAGGGACAGGAAACAGGGGTCCTCCCTATGGGGACAAGAGAAAGCCATGGCTGAGGGAAGGACAGGTGCTCTGAGTACAATGGCCAGCACTATAAATATGAGAGCTACAGAAACCCCTTCAGGTAGCCCTTTTGCCTTGAGATCATTGGCTCATGGGACTTGGGAATGGCAGTAGGGGATAGCTTCCTAAAGGCCAACAGATGTCTCCTTTTGGTGGCCTTAGGAATATCTAATAGAGGTGGTAACCAAGCAGTATGTGTGAGCCAAAGACTGTGGCAGCCAAGGGCCATGGTTATTCTAAACCAAGCATAGGAGATAAGTTGAGTCGGGGCCAGGAGCACGTGCAACAAATGACAGAGACAACTGGCTACCTGCCCTTCTTCCTCCCAGCATTCAGTCCAGTCCTCTCCGCCTACCTAAATTCTGCCCTATCAGGCCAAGGCGGTTTCTTTATTCATTAACCAATACAAGCAACACATGCACAGTGAACTGGCTCCTAGTGCATCTTCAGCAGGCTTCCAGGCAAGTGTGTCAGCCTCCAGTAACCCCTACTGTGACTTCAGAGACAGAGGAGAGGTTACCAGTTCTAAGACCCTAGGCTGGAAGGCCCAGACTCTGAGCTTGGAAGCCGGTCATCCTTCACTCCACTTGCTCCAAGGAGAGCCTGTCTTGAAGAAAGTGAGTTGTCAGGTGGACTACAGAACAGACGTGACAATAAAGCCCTCAGTCCTTCACCCACTTTGTAGCTGTGCTGCCAGGACTGAGTAGGCAGAAACCAAGGCCCATGGTTGGTCTTGTAGCCAGAGAGAGCATGAGGGACAGGGCTCGGGTGCTCACCTCATTCTCAGCCAGGGCCTGCTTAGCTAAGTAGTATTCCCGCTTCACCTTGATCTCCACAGACTCTGGGATGTCAGGAACCAGGAGATCCAGAAGACGGCCAATGGAGAACACCACGTGCTGGCGGGAGAAGCCCCACCCCAACCTTGGTAAAACAAAAGCCCAGACTAGCCTTCAGGAGACCAGGCAGGCTCCCCAGGTGAGTGGAACTGCTGGACCAACAGAGGCCTAGACCACAGAGACCAGGCTGTACAGCCCCTCAGAGTTCCCCATGGCACCTTGCGATCCTCAAAGTATGAGCCAGGGACAGAGGCCAGCAAGGGAAAACAAGATGCATAGAATTTTGACGGGCTGGGAAAACAGAATGGGGGTTCTTTAGGCCTTACTGATCTTTCCCATGCCACAGGCTTAGGTTAGACAAAACGAGTAAGGGGCCAGCAAGATGGGAGTCATTGAAAGAACTTTCAGATATCTTGGATACCTCAAACACGATGACAAAGGCCAGGCGGATGGCCAGGAGAGTCCAATACGTCTGAGAATAGTGTCCATCATCGTCCCTGAAAGCCCGGTACCTGCAGGAGACACAAGACTCAGGGTAGCACTCTTGAGTTGAGCTCTAGCTGGCAAATGGTCCGTCTAGAATCAGCCTTTCCATTTCCCCTTCTCTGCCTCCTTGGTGCTGCCCACAGACCAGCTTTCTATCAATGGTCCTTGTAACAGGAATTACCCCCAAACAGGGACTCGGATAGTATCTTCAGCTGGTGAGGTTCTGAATGGGTGGGCAGGAAAGCTAAGCTGCAAATGTCTTTAATTGATGTAACAGCCCAATGAGGCTTCTACAAAGGATATCTCTCTACTTACACCCAGAAGACATAATCTCGACAAGTCAGCAGCTGCTCTATTCCCTTACCACACGGCTTTTTTTTCTTTTTTTGGTGGGCAGAGTGTTTTTTCGAGACAGTGTTTCACTGTGTAGTGTAGCTCTGGCTGTCCTGGAACTCACCCTGTAGACCAAGCTGGCCTCGAACTCACAGAGATCCGTCAGCCTCTCCCTCCAAAGTGCTGGGATTAAGGCATTTGCCACTATGCCCAACCTGATGCCCTGTTCTGATCTTTCTCTGTGGGCAATGTACTCGTGTTGTACACAGGAAAACACACACATAAAAGTATATTTTGAGATTGGGGATCTTGCTTAGTGATAGAGTGCTTGCCTAGCAAGTGCAAGACTCTGGGTTATTCTCAGCTCAAAAAAAAAAAATTAAAAACCATAAAGAACTGATCAGTCATGGTAGCACATGCCTGTAATCCCAGCACTCATGAAGCTGAGGCTGGAGGATCACTACAAGTTTGAAGCTAGCCTGGTCTGCATAGTGAATTCCAGGGCAATCAGGAGCTAAATACCAAAACTCTGTCTCAAATAAATAACAACAAAAGCCTGAACCTGCCTACCTACCCATCATACATCCTTCCTGAAGAAACTACTTAAAAGATGTACTTCAAGGGGCCTGGGAAGATGGTTCAACAGTTAAGAGCACTGACTGCTCTTCCAGAGGTCCTGAGTTCAATTCCCAGCAACCACCTGGTGGCTCACAACCATCTCTAGTGGGATTTGATGCCCTCTCCTGGGATAAAACACTCATATACGGAAAATAAATAAATAAATCTTTAAAGAAATAAACAAAATACAATGTGCTTCAGTAAGAAGAGAAAGATGCTCAGAGGGAAGACATCTACCTATACCTAAGAAGCAGCTGCAGGGCCAGCCAGCTGGCTCAGTAGGACGTTACCTGCTATCAAGCCGTCATGATCATAGTTCCATTCCACATGGGACGAGAGAACCAGCTTGTACAACACAACAACCAACAGAGTCAGGAAGATACACCATTAAATCTGATAGTGTCATAGAATAGTATTTTAAAGCATGTTACTTTTGCATATGCTCTGAAACACTTATTTAATGATGCAAAAATGTGTTTGATTAAATAAAATTCCCCTGCAGCCAGGAGACTGAGCCAGCAAGTAGCTGACAGGAAGTTCTAGGGAGGAACCAAGTGGAGAAGGGTTTTGTTTTTGTTTTGTTTTTGCCAGGCAAGCAGTGGTGGAACACAAATTTAATCCCAGCACTTGGAAGGCAGAGACAGGCAGGTCTCTGTGAGTTTGAGGCCAACCTGATTTACAGAGCGCGAGTTCTAGGTCAGGCTTTAAAACAAAGCAAAACAAGACAAAAAAAAAAACTACATAGAGAAGCTCTGTCTCGAAAAAATAAATAAATAAATAAAATCTTAATTTTTTTTGTTTTTTTAAAATCTTAATTTTTAAGAGTTCGAGGCCATCCTTAGATACATGAGAGACCAACCCAAGAAACAAACAAAAGAGCCCTACATCTTGAGGGTAAGTGGGGGCATGGGGGAGAATGAATCAACAACCTAGAAAGCGAATCCTGCACTTTCCCGCTGCCCGCTCACCTGCAAGTGCGGTTGTGTGCAGCGGCGAAGGTGGACGGCGCGCGCGCAAGCGTGAAGTTGAGGAATCCGCGCAGGTCGGGGGCGCGCGTCCAGCGGTAGTAAGCACGCGGCAGGAAGTCCGAAGAGAAGGCCAGCAGGAAGGCCTGCGGGGACGGGGTCAGCACGGAGTCAGCAGCACCAGCACCACCCGCCCGCCACCGCCACCGCCACCGCACCACTCTGCAGGCGGCCAGGACGCTCACGTTGCTGATGACGGCGAGGTGTGTGAGGCCGGCTAGGATGTGGAACCAGATGCCGATGTCCTGGGCGCGTTCGGCCACCGGGCGCCGATACTCGCACACGAACTTGCGCGCGTCCAGGCGGATCTCCACCCAGTTGTTGAGCAGGGCAAAAAGCGGCGCCAGCGGGCAGGCGGCCACAAAGATGGTGACGAATCCGAACTGCAGCACTGCGGGACCGGAGTAGCCGCGGGCTGGAGCTGGTAAACCTCTCAGACCACCCCAGGCGGGAATGGGGTAGGGATGCCCAGCTTGCCCACCAAAGCACCAAGCAGTTGATTTCACCCTATTTTCCTCCGCTCCTGTTGTATTCAGAGCAAGGACCACTGCCCACCTTTCTGACTGGTCCCTGGGAGCCCTGATCCACACTCCTCTGATATTGGTGCTCCTGGACAGCCTCGGCCATCCAGTACACCTGAAGTCAGGGACTCCTAATGGCAGGAAGAAGAGCAAAACCTGCCTCTGGCTTTAGGATTGTCCTCCCTTTCTTCTCCAAGGGCAGCATGGGTCTTCTATAAAATTGCTAGGGAGGTCTTCAGATGCCATTGTGGAGGGTGTGTGGATACATAATATCAGCCTGCTCCCCCTAACCCACCCTGATTTTATCTACAGAAAGAGCCTGCAACTGATAAAAAAAAAAAAAAAAAAAAAGCCTGCAACTGTTACTGCTTATGCTTTGGTTGCCAGGCAACTCAGTCACATGTTCAGCTGAGACACTGCTCACTAAGCTATGACTGGGCCAGATCTCCCTTGTATTAGTCAGGCAAAACCCCGCCCTCAAAACCATCACACCCCTCAAGCTGTTGGGTATGGGCGACCACTTGACAGTTAACACCTGAGGGAACAGCTGGAGGAAATTAGTCCTCTAGGCTGGCATGGCCCCAGGTGTACCTATCTTCCCTGCTGGAGAATCTTGGCTCTGCCCCAGGACCTGCTTTTCCTAATACACAGCCTCAGCTTCCAGGCATCCCCAAACTCCCCCTGCCCCACCCCCGCCCCAGCTCTGCTGCCCAAGCAGCTCTTCTCCAGGTATCTAGAGGCCCTGGGCCCTTGTGTGCCCCCACCTCCCAATGACACATTGCATTTCAGGGTAGGCCAGGGGCAGCAAAGCTGTATTGTGGGTCTTACCCATTTCCAGGTACTCATGGAACAGCCCCTCACAAGGCAGCAGCTGGTAGTCAGCCTCCCAAGGTGCTGGGTGGGTCCCCGTGCCAGCCTTCCTTCTCCTGGAGTACCACTTCTGCCAGCAGCCCCTCAGCTTTCTGCAGGTAGGAAGCAGAAGATGTTCCCGTGCAGCTGATGGCTGAGCTAGTCAGAGAGGGCACACACCCTGGATGGGCCGTTGTTCTCAGGTGAGGCTGGGCGGGACAGCGGTCTGGTCTGAAGTTCTTGCGAATCAGACTCCTCCAAGGCCCCTGGCCCCGTGATGTAATTTGCCCTCCTGGCTGCCTGCTGTTTCCTCAAGAAAGGAACCCCCCAGCTCCCTGGAACCTTTGGAGGGTGGAGCCATGGCAGGGCTAGGAAGGAGCTACTGAGGGTAACAGCTGAGTCCCAGAGAAGCAGAGGCCATGGGGACTTAGGTATGTTGGCTTCGTCATACTGGGGCCACATGCTGGCAGCATTACATCTCAGAGGCAAGTATCAGTCCTGTGTGGATGTGGCTTTGTCAGAGATTGTGAGGTGTCATGCATGGAACACATAGGTTGCTTATCAGATTGTATGGGGGTGCTCCTGATACAATTGTATCCCTATACAGTTATCAGATTGTATGTATTGGCTTCTTCACAGGACCTGCACCTTCCAGACACTGAGCATGACCCTGGACTTCCTCGTCCCACTGAATACCAGAGAAGTCAGGATGCTTCCAGGGACTGACTGCCATGGTTGCAGCGTCAGGGCGAACTCTGCCTTTTGCAGGTGGTAGTAGGCATCAGGGTTGGTGTGGCCTCGGGTAGGAAACTGTCCCTGGGCAGACTCTTTGGAGGACTCCAGTCTGTGAGGGAGGCCACAGTTCCACAGTGGGACAGGGATGGGGAACTGGTCCCTAACAAGGGAACCTGAAACAGGCATATGAGTCTAGGAGTCGGGCCTGAGGCTCCAGCTTCCCCTTGTTTATCCTTCTCCTGCTGGTTGCTGGTGGTAGGAAGTATGTTCTGGCCTGCGTGGCCTCCCGCTGAGCACTCCCCTGACAGAGCTCCCCAACACCCCAGTCAGAACAACGGATGGGAGAGGCTGTCATGAAGCTCACACTATGACATGGAGGTCCTGCCTCCCCCTTTAGTCTCCTAGCACCCTAGAAACTGCAGGACAAGGTGAAGGTGACTTACGGGACAAGGACCTCCTGCACATTGTTGATGACCTGCTTGCCCACCATGATGACCAGGAGCTCCTGTGCCAACTCAATGAGGCACCCTCCAGCAGCACACTGCAACAGCACAACCTCAGGTGAGCTGGGGGCGGGACCAGGCTCACACACTCATCTAGCTTCCTTTTTGCCTCAGAGGTGGCTTCTGTACCCCCACCTCCCATAGGACATGCCTGGAGCACCTTGAGAACTGCAGAGATCAGCCCTTCCCACCCCACTTCAGTTACGTATGGGAGCAACCGCTGGGCAGCTATAGTTAGTGCCCCATAGCTCCTCAGCCAACTGCAGCCACAGCTCCAGGGAAGACCCAAGATGTGGTCAGTAAACAATCAGACCCCAGGAGCTTCTAGGAATGCATGCCGTGCCGGGAGCCTCAGTCACACTGGGGTGTCATCCTCTCCAGGTGGGAAATCCTTAAGAACCCAGTCAGTGCTAGGGGCAGCACCTGGGTCCAGCCATTCTTGAGCCACAGAGTCTTGAATAATTTCAATGCAAGACCATGTGGTAGCCCTTTCCCCGCCGACGCCAGTCTGAATTAGGCATCTCGCCAAGAGTTGGGAGGTACCTCACAGCCAAGAGTTGGGAGGTACCTCACATTGCACAGCAGCCACAGTCATGCTCCCGAGGTAGGGGCCTGGTTGCTCTGCCTCTCCCCACACAATTCCCTACCCTTATTGCAAAGGTGGACAGCGCCCCTCAAGGAGGTGAGCCGCCTTGAAGTAAGAGAAGACAATGGCCCAGGCCCTGGGAAGATTTCTGTTCTCCCTCCTCTAAAAAGAGAAGGGTTTTTCAGATCCGGTGCTCAGTAAGGGTGGCAGAACCCCATGTCCCCATCTCCAGTTCCACAGTCACCAATGGGCAGCTCCAGATGTACCTACCACCCTGCCGGTACCTCTGCTTAATCCTGCTCAGCCCTCAGCTAACAAGGCCGGAAGTGTAGAGACAATTTTGGGGGGAGTCTGGGCAATATAGGGTTCATTTCTTACTCCTTTTTTGGTATTTATGCTTTGGTGTCTTGTGGCTCTGTCACCTCCAGAGGAACCCACCTGCGATCCTCTGCAAAGGCCACCGCACATCTGAGAAGCCAGGCTCTCCTGATTCCCAGAGTTCCCAGGTCCCAAAGACAAGCAGAGCATACTAGGACTAGTGGAGGATGGCAGCCCTGGGAGAACCCCAGATAGTGAGGCTGTGGGGTATTGGCCTCAGCAGTGCTGTGACTCATGGGGGGCTTGTATGCCTCTAGGGTGTGTGTTAGGTTGAAGCAGAGAAGGCCTAAGACCCATGGGGTGAGCATTCTCTAGACCGTGGTTGCCAATCAGGACCTGGGGCTGATGTGCGAAGAGTCGTGGGGTCCTGGGAAGCAGCTGTAAGTCTGGCCACTGGCTCAGACAGTGGTGGGAGGTGGGCATGGAGACTGCCATCAAATGAAGGCCTCGGTGGGTACAGAGGGTGCCCAGCCCCCAGTCCCTGGCTAGGCGTGTCCTCGGCACTCACCTCTTCGTTTCGGACTCCAAACAAGGTGTGGTAGTTGCCTGGGTATCCCACAAACCTAGCAGGGTCCAAGTTGTGAGGCTGTGAGGGACTAGATTCTGAGTGTCACCTCTCTCTCTCCCACCCTGAGGCCTGGCCTGGCCTGGGAGAAGCACAGACTTGTCCCGAACCACCCCCC
>NC_022030.1:35182521-35197022 GCF_000317375.1 Microtus ochrogaster
CCTGCCCAGGGGAGAGGTGACAAGTCAGGAGGGTGACCCCTACCTGCCCTTGAAGAAGGCGATATACACCGGCGAGGCATAGAAGTTGACAAACTGGAAGATGAACACCTTGAGGGTGAAGGCGTCCTCGAATGCGGTCTGCGTCCGGTGCATCTCTGCAGATGGGGCTTACACTCAGTTCCCCAGGTATACTGGCCCCTTCCCGTGAGACCGCACCACCATCCAGGGTGAGGAAGAAGCCATGTTGTCCAGGTATGTTAAATTTATTAAAGGAGGGGTCAACATACAGCAGTCCTACATTTCCAACTTCTAAATTTTCCTAAGACATGTTGATTAAAGCGGTGGTAAATTTTGATTGTCTGCTTGCTTAAATTAGATGATTAAAGCAGGCCTGTTGGTCTTTCTGTGAGGTTGTTTCCAGAGAGTATTAGCTCATGAGGATTATGACCTTATCAGTGGATCAATATTATTAATCACATGGATTAATCATATACTGACAATATTTGGGAGTTGGAGCCTGCATGGAAAAAGGTGTCCTGGGTTCTGTATGCCACCTGATCCTGTCCTGTATTCCCTTCCTTGCTTCATGGGAATCACACCCTCCCTGCTGTGAGGGACTGTCACCTCTGAAACTGTGATCAGGAATACGGAATTCCTCCCTTAATTCATTCTGTCTGGTATTTTGGTCCCAGTGGCAAAAAAAGATAACTAATACAATTAGGAATACCTGAAATCATTGATCAAAAAAACTCCAGAACACTAAAACCAAACATTTGCACCTTCATTAAAATAGCGTGTACAGGACCAGTGAGATGGCTCAGTGAACGAAGGTGCTTGCCGCCAAGCCTGAGGACCCAAGTTCCTTCCCCAGAGAGAACTAACCCCCACCAGTGTGCCATAGCACACACAAGCCATGACACATGAGCACATATACACACGCATTAAATAAATGTAATCATTTTTAAAGTGTGTATAGATAAGGTTGGGGTTGAGGGGAGTGTCCAAAGAAAAAATAGTTTCTGGTCAAGGTTGAAGGCTGAATTATAAGTGCAAAAAAATTGCCAAGACCACCAGGCAGTGGTGGCACACACCTTGAATTTCAGCACTCGGGAGGCAGAGGCAGGCGGATCTCTGTAAATTCAAGACCAGCCTGGTCTACAGAGTAAGTTCCAGGACAGGCTCCAAAGCTACAGAGAAACCGTCTTGAAGAACAAAAATTTGCTAAGACCAGTGTGGAAATGTAAAAGGTCATTTGGAGGAAAAAGGGACCCAAAGTCCCACAATTGTGGGAACACCTACACCAGCTCCTATTTCCCTACTCATTCTCCTTGGGACACTGCTAAACCACTCTCCTGGCACCTACCTGGGAACATCCCATAATACTGTATTCCCTTTCCGACCGTGATCACTGTGCCCTGAGTTTGCTTTGTCCCCTCCCCTCGGGGCCTTGGCCAGAGCTGGTTTAGTCAAGGTCTGTGGGATGAGTAGTTAGGCCTATTAGCGTTCTCTCTTAGAGAAAGTTGAAGACAGGAACAGAAGTCGAAGTGGAGAAGCAGAGGCAGGGGGAGAGGCATCTAGCTCCTAGGGACAGAGACAAGAGGATGTGCAGACACTTGGTAACCATTTGGAGTGGCTTGAGCTGGTCACAGCCCCACAGTCCACCTGATGGAGGTCCTAGTCCCTGTTCTAGCGGCTCTTGTCTCACTCTGAGAACTCCTCAAGCTTGAGGGATCTGGGAGGACGGTAGAAGCAAGGCCCCTGGCTGAGTGCTCTTGACCTTCCTCTCCCTGCTAGTGTCATGTAAGGAGCTCCCTGGGAGACGGCTCAGACACCTCTTTGGGGATGTGGGTGCATGGTAGTTGGTCTGTGTTTGTATTGCTTTGGTCAGCACTCACCCCATCTTGTTAGGACCTGGGCCAGGACCACATAGACCTTGGAGAGGATGACGATGAAGACAAGGTTCACCACCGACCCCGTGAGGCTGGCGATTCGTGGAGCCTGATAGGGAACAGGTGATCAGGGAACGGGCAGAGGAGCACGGTCAGAAGCCCCCAGAACAGGCAGCGGAGACTCACCCAGGCGGAAAGGAAGGCATTTTCTGACTTGGAGACGACGACAGCCATGATGGCCCGGTACAGGATGATAGACACAAGGCACATAATCACCACGGCCACCTGCAGGGCCGGGAAAGTCCTGAGCCCCCTGCTGTAGACCTGGTACCCACACCCTCAGGCCTCTGGGTCCACAGCAGCCCCACAGGTTCCTTTTCCAGGGGCTCCCATCTGCAGCCTGGCCATGTCCCCTGTCAGGTTAGGATACCAGGTAGTTTCTGTATGTTGTCCTTATACCCAGTGTTGAACTGTGCCCCATTCACCCACCTCCTTACAGCCCTAAATTGGGTTCCATACCTGGAGAGGGCTGGGGTCCTTTAAAGCAGCCTTTGGCCAGAGGGTACCAAATTGATTAGTGTGCCCCATGCTCATTTTTGGAATCTGTTCCCTCGTTTAATGGGTGCCACACATGGTGAAGCCCTTCCAGGACCCCTCGTGGCACATACATATCCCTTACGAGAGCGCATCCCTTGGCCCTGGGCTCCGGCCCTTCCCTGAGGCACAGAGTCTTTCCGGAGGACAGTGAGAATCTTATGTCTGTAGGAGCTCTCAGGCCAGGGCAGAAAGGAACAACCGCTGTGGCTCAGGAAGACAGAAGCAGAGGGGAATGCGGGGTGGCAGGGTCCCCTCACCATCATCAGGAGAACCACAGAGCCCGCCAGCATGCGGTGAACACGGCGCTTCTCAGGAAAGTAGGGCTCATCTTCCCCAGTGATGGGGTTCAGGGCTGTCATCGGAGCTCTTGCAGCGAACTGGGGCCGAGGCCTCTCCTGGAAGGGAACCGTGCTCGGTAGGGTGTGACCCTTCCTCGCCAGAAGCCACGCAGCCCAGCTCACTCACCTCAATGTCCTCGTAGTCCGAGCAGTCCCAGCGGTAGGCCAGTGTGGCATTTTTCCGCTTCCAGTACTCCAGAAACAGCACCGCCCACAGCGCCATGAACAGACTGAAGAAAACAGTGCCACCGTGGTCAAAGAGCCGCCCAGCCTGGAGGGGAGAGGGGCATCCGCGTCTTCCCAGGGACGGGTGGTCCTCTCACACACCCGTTCTCTAACGGACCATCTTCCCACACAGGCACACCACGATGCCCCAGACCCAAGGGAAAAGCAGAAAAGCGTTCTGCTCAGGAGCCACAAGTACCTAGTTTTACCCGGTCTCGGGAATTTTGGTTTGTTTATTTATTTGTTTGTTTATTTATTTTTAAAAGTTTTATTTATTTATTATGTATGCAGTATTCTCACCACCCGGAAAAGGCATTTCTTTTTTTTTTAAGTTTTATTTATTTATTATATATACAATACATAATACAATAATCTGCCTGCATGTATCTCTGCAGGCCAGAAGAGGGCACCAAATCTCACTGCAGGTGGTTGTGAGCCACCATGTGGTTGTGAGCCACCATGTGGTTGCTGGGAATTGAACTCAGGACCTCTGGAAGAGCAGGCAGAGCTCTTAACCACTGAGTCATCTCTCCAGCCCGATTTATTTATTTTTTTTTATTAAGAGTACCTTCAAACTCACCATGCCACTGAGGAAGACATTGAACTCCTGATTCTCTTGCCTCTATCTCGGGCATACTACAGCCTTTATGTGGAGGGGGTCAAACCCAGGCAAGAGCTCAACAGTTTGACCAGGGGGGAATACATTTCACACACAAGGCAAACAGGAATCAGGGGGCTTGGGAGCTGTAGTGGGTTGGATCGTGACACTCAGGAGATGTGTCCCGTGATGTCATCTCATCTGGAGTAGGAAGCTTTGTATCATAGAGGTAACTAAGGTTAGGGGCAGCAAAGTTAGCAGAGCTCGCCGAGGGCTCTGACTTCACAGGTAGAGCCAGGATCTATGGGAGCTGCGAGCCCCCAACGCCTTCACCCTGTCTCTTGTTTCATACCTGGGCCAGAGCGCAGGCACTGGAGAGCAGCCAAAAAGAACAGTCGGGGCAGAGCGGGCACATGTCAAAGCCATCGGAATTGTGGCACAGCTCCTGCCTGTGGGGTGTAGGTGGTTCCAGGAACCAAAGAACTGCAACCCCTCCCAAGTCAGCCCCGCTCCTCCCCTTCACGCCATCCCTGCTCTTCCAGCCCTAGAACTTTGGGATATTGTTTTATTTTTTGAGACAGGGTCTCACATATCCCAGGCTGGTCTTGAACTACGTAGCTGAGGATTCCTTGAGTTTCTGATGGCCCTGTCTCCATCTCCTGAGTGCTGGGATTGCAAGTGTGCACTACCACATCTGGCTTCGGAAGGGCTGGGACCAAAGCCATGGGCTCGTGCATGCCAGGCAGGCACTCTATCAATTGAGCTACATCTCCAACCCCACCATCATTTCTCTAAAAAGCAGTTGATTTTGAAAATTTGCAACAATAATAATGAAAGATAACTTTTGGATGTCCAGCTACACAATAAAATAAAACACAAAGCGAGTTATTATAGGAAAAGCCTTACACTATCCTAAGGACAAAAGACTAAGTGTCAGTACCAGCCTGGGGACACCCCTGACAACCTGTCATCATCCTAGGGACACCCCGACAATCTGTTATCCTGGGGCACCTCTGTCCACTGGTGTCAGCCTGAGGTGTCTCTGTCTAGTCAGCCTGCTAGCCATGTCTTTGGGAGAGCAGGCTGTGCTTGGCGCATACCTCCACCCCAGCTCTACACAGGGCCTGGTGCTTGGGAATCCCATGGTCCCACAACCCAGTGAGGCCCAGGAAACCTTGGGAGCTAAGGTAAGAGGGACACTTACGTTGGTACGTCTGAGAACACCAGGAAACATCCCACCAGGAACACCACTGTGCCTACCACAGCTGCAGGCAGGAGCCAACCCGTGTAAAACCCTGTAGAGGAAATGCCAGGGGTACAGAGGTTAGAAATTGGGTATGCCCAAAGGATGTATTTGCTTTATGGGACCCAGAACCTCCGGCAGGATACTGAGAGACCCTGGAGTCTTCCCTGGCCTCAGCTTGACTCTAAGCATCTGTCCTCAACTCTCTCACCCTGCTGACTCAGTAGCAGTGTCTCCCTGACTCCATCCTACTGGGTACTTTATCTCCTGATACCCATTTACAACCAACTGTTCACTGGTGTCTTTCTGAGAGGCTCAGCATGCATTGCAGTTTGAGCCCCAGTGAAGGTGTGGGTCATTCTAGACCTACCCTCACCCCTATGTCCCACTAGGGTACCATCTTAATGGACCACACCCCGGTCCCCTGATGTACTCCACATCCATCAAATGTGTATTTACCTGATTCCTGTGGGGTCAGTCCAGACCCCAGTCAAGTGTCCTGGTCCCTATTGACCCTGTGAGGCCAGGAAGACACCTATAAAATGTCTCTGTCTGGAGCCTGGATGAAGAGTCCTTCCCCTGCCCCTCAGAAGTCCTCCAGCATAGCCATACTGGAAAGGCAAATCTCGGGATGGGGAAGGAGGATCAGAGGCAGATCCCAGAGAGGGCAGCACGGCTCAAAGGTGCCAGCCTGACTGAGACCAGCAGAGAATGACTTGGAGTAGACTTCCCCACGGGGATGTCTTTTCTCTCAGGGTAGACATTCCTGAGGGAGCTTCCCAAAAGGGAAAAGGTGCTAGCTGGGGGTCGAGAGGATCCCTCAAACTAAAGGGCTCCCAGTGTAGTGTCTAGTGTTGTTGTGGAATATTTGTACACTGTGTAAAAGTGTATTTCTGGGGGCTGGAGAGATGGTTCAGTGGTTAAGAGCACTGGCTGCTCTTACAGAGGACCAAGATTTGATTCCCAGCACCCACGTGGCAGCTCACATCTGTCTGTAACTCCTGTTCCAGGGGATCTGATATGATACCTTCATACAAATGCATGTAAAATAAAGTTAAATAAATTATTATTTATTTATTTATTTATTTATTTTTTTGGTTTTTTGAGACAGGGTTTCTCTGTGGCTTTGGAGCCTGTCCTGGAACTAGCTCTGTAGACCAGGCTGGTCTCGAACTCACAGAGATCCGCCTGCCTCTGCCTCCCGAGTGCTGGGATTAAAGGCATGCGCCACCATCGCCCGGCAAATAAATTATTTTTATAAAAAGAAAATGTATTGCTGTGATTGGTGTAATGAAAAGCTGAATGGCCAATAGCTAGGCAGGAGGTATAGGCAGGACTTCTGCACAGAGAGAACTCTGGGAAGAAGAAGGCGGAGTCTCCAGCCAAATGCAGGGGAAGCAACATGGGTAGTACAGAGAGAGAAGGTAATAAGCCACACAACAGAACACAGATTAAAATAAATGGGTTAGCTTAAATTATAAGAGCTAGCGCAACAAGCATAAGCTAAGGCCAAGCGTTCATATTTAGTAATAATTTAGTCTCCGTGTCATTATTTGTGAACTAGCAGTTCAAAGAAAAATCCATCTACATGGTGTCTGTTTTATTATCAGGGGAATAAGGTCTGGCAGCAGAATTATCCCAGAGGGAGGTTGTCATGACACAAAGACCTTGCAGAAAGACAAGACTCACCAAGCCAGGCGAAGTAGAGAGCCACCTTCTCCCCGAAGTACCTACGCACATGGTCCAGAGGCTGGTACTTGCACCACTTGCTCCAGCGAGCCCAGTACTGGAGTAAGACTTGGCGCTGGGTGAGACCCAGGACCTGGGAGTTCTCTGGTACTGCAGAGATCGGGCCCTGGGAATAAGAGGCCGTTGGGCTGGGCTTCTCTATGCTGTTTTCACCTCTGCCCACTAGTCCTCCCACAAAACACCTCCGGGAGTGGGAAAGAACTTCAGTGCTGACCCAGACCCACAATTCCACCCTCCAGGGCCGGCACATGGCATAGATGCCAGGGGATGGTGTAAGGAGAAAACACAATCACACTGGGGGAGGGGCCAAAAAATGTCTGAAGAGAAATGTACATTGCGTTCCCTTGACCCCCAGGACTGCTGAATGTTCAAGGCACTGAAAGAGCTGGTCAGGACAGTAACTGGGGTGCAGGTCAACCAATAGTGCTGCCAGGCCTGGCACCTATGCTGTGTGCCACCCAGGCTATGAGCCACTCCTCATGTACCCAGTTCAGTTGATGTGAACAGTGATGCCTGTGCAAGACGTGTGTGTATGCGTGTGCATGTGTGTGTGTGTATGTGTGTGTGTGAGAGAGGGGGGTGCCTGACATTTCTACACCCACTTTAACTTCATGATGTCAAGTAGTACTGTCCGCATGACTTCATGGGCACTCATGACTCAAGCCCTTTTGAAATTACCCTTCAGTGTGCCCTGTATGGTAGAAGGCAGCAGAAAAGCTGGAGCCTGACCTACACATGGGATGCATAGCGATGATAGAATGGGTATCTGGGGAGCACCAGACAGCTATTACAGTGAATGTCTCCCTGCCTCTGCCCCAGATTGCCCAGCTTCAAGGTAGAGAGAAAGGTGCTGGAGACCTTCCTATCTTTCCTAGGGAGAGACACTGCCTGAGAAACCCAGTCTTAGTACCCAAAGTGGGGACCTGGTATATTTGCCAGGGACCCCCAGCAAGAACAGAAGACCAAGCTGAACCTCAGCCTCCAACACTGGCTACTTCACATTACAAGGCTATGCGTTTGGTATTCCCGACCCCGGGGTGACTGGACTGTCATGGGTGGCTTCCTGTGGGTAAGGTGGGGGAACTCACAGTCCACCCTGGCTCAACTCACATCATGTAGGGGGAAGGCGGCGCTGAAGGCACCTTCTGCCAGCAGTTGATCGATCCCAAAGAAGCATTTCTTCTCGTGGCCGTACTGAGTCTTGGCCAGGATCTCAAACAGCTGTGGGATGGGTGGAGGATAGTGCCTATCACTGGCCATGTGACGGCACAGTAGGGAGACCCATCTTGGTGCTGAAACCTTGGATGACCTCTTATGGTCCCCAGTGACAGATGATGATATTGATGGAGTGTCCCCAAGGCCTTGAGACCCAGGTCCTATGTCACAGCCACACCTGTGTGGCCACATGGTAGGGATAACAGTCAGTAATTCTCCCATCTTACAAACCCAGAAGGCTTTGGTCGCAAACTCCTTAGGGTTCAGCCTGGTTTCAAACCTGGGCCTGGTCATGCATGGCTGTATGGAGCTCTGTTCTAGTAGGGTCAGCTCTGTTAGCATACCTGTCTGGGGTGGGGAAACCTCTGCCTTGGTGGCTATAGCAGCAGTGGCCTTTGGTGGTCATAGCTGTTGGACCACACCTCCTAGCACAGAGGTCCTCAGCCCTCCTAATGCCCTGGCCCTTTAATACATACAGTCCCTCACATTGTGGTGACCCCAACCATAAAGCTGTTTTCATTGCTACTTCATAACTAATTTTTATTGTTATGAATTACAATGTAAATAGCTGTGTTTTCTGATGGTCTTAGGTGAGTCCTGTGAAAGTGTCATTTGACTCCCAAAGGGGTCGAGACCCATAGGTTGAGAAACACTGTCCAGTGCCTCAGACCTGCCCCTATAGCCTGGTTTTGACAGATGAGCTTAGGACATACTGAGACCTCTTGCTTGTCTCTTCTGGTCAGCCAAGAGGATCACCTCACCTGAGCCTGGTGCCTTACCTGCCTGTCCCAGAGGTCTATAAGCATGTATTGTCCTAGGCCTCAGATTGTGGAGGGTACTTGATAGAGAGCTGGCCTTCACCTGATTGAGTGCAGTCTGGACGTTCCCCCACCCCCACCGTCCTGCATGCAGGCCGTATCCTCCCTCTATGCAGCAAGATCTGGGGCGGTCTCTCAGGCTTCAGCCCTCTGGCTACAGGGAGCTTATGGTGGCCATGAGGATGTCAGGGTCCATGGTTGGGATATGTCAGGCCTTTCTGGGCCTAGTCAGATTGTGGGCTGCAGCAGGAACACCCCACTTACAATCTGGTGCCTCTTGGTACTGGTGAAGAAGGTGTCCTGGTTGCCACTTCCAAGGAACCTGCAGGGGTGAGTACAGTTTAGAGATTTGAGAGCATGGGAATTTTTGCCACATATATGTTAGTAGAGACATGGCAGAGAAGAGTATATACAGAGAGCCTGCTCAGAGGCCGAGGAGTATACACCAGGCCGGATAAACTCAGTTCTCGTTTCTGCCTTTTCTTTTCCTCAGACAGGAGGCCATGACAGATGCTACGCAACACACACATAAGGCAGGGGAAAAGCAGACAGTTTGTATAGAGGACAAGGCCCTGAGCAGGAGGTTAGGCCCACCAAGAAGCCTCTAGCATGTCTGCTCTGAAGCTTGTAAACAAGAGCTAAATAAAGGCCCAGGAGGAGGGTCAGGGGTCACAAAAGTCCTGAGTGCTTCATTAGTGGAGGCAGCCATGGCGGGGCTAGGGCTGCAGGCTCTGGGTGGTCACACAATTGCTCTGTCCAGTCATGAATGTGACGGGACTTCCATGCTGTCTCCCTCCCCAGTCAGGGAAGGTGTGATGGCAGTGTCTTCTCACCTGGACATTGGAACAGAGCAAGGAATGCTGTGGTCTGAGTGTCTCACTAAAGCTCGTGGGCTGTGAAGGGTCAAAGTGGTGGAGATTTTTAGAATGGGGCCAAGCCAGGCATGGGGGTGGCGCACGCCTTTAATGCCATACCTGGGAGGCAGAAGCAGGAGGATCTCTATGAGTTCGAGGCCAACCTGGTCTACATAGGCAGTTCCAGGAAAAAGTGGGGGCCAGTACAAAGGCATGAGGCCATGTGGATTCCACTCTTAGGAGGGACTAATTCTGGTCTCGTGAGAGACTCAGTTATTGAAGGAAGCCAGACAACTCTGACTGCCCTTCTGTCTCTGTTGTGCTATACCACAGCTGCTGTGTCTAGCCAAAGGCCGACCAGCAGAAGCCACCAGTACTGACGTTTCAGCCGCCAGATGTGCAAGCTGAATGAGCATCTTCTTTTAAAGAGCAGTTTATTTTGTACAGCAGGAGGGAAGAGCGGGCTGGCAATAATCACTGCACATCATGTATATTCCCATACGTGTATGACATGTGTGCACATGCCACAGTGCACGGGTGGAGGCCTCAGTACCGAGGGACCTTGTCGAGGCAAGCTGTCTCTAGTTCCTGCTGCACTGTGTCCTCCAGGCTAACCGGTCTGTGAGCTTCAGGGCACTTGTGTCTTAGCCTCCATCTCAGTATAGGAATTCTGGGATTACAGATGTGCATCATCCATCACATCTGGCTCTTCGGGTGGGCTCCAGGGATGGAACCCAGGTTGTCAGGCTTGCACGACAAGTATTTTGACTTGTTAAGCCATTCCCCTTGCACCCAATTTTTCTCAACAGAGTACCCATCTTTGGGTATTTTGTCATAGCCTCAGAAATGGATTGGGACTTGGGCCTCATGCGTCCTATTCCTAGAATCTGGGGCATGTTTGTTCCACAGCACAGCCACCCTATCCTGACTGATGCAGGTGACTTACCAACACAGGCTTGTTCACCTGGGATTCAGCTGGTGTTCTCTGAAAATCCCAGGTGGGGACAGCATTTGAGGAAATGCACGATGTTCAGTTAATTCATTCATACATTGTCCATCCTGTTTGTTCACACTCTCACTCACACATCCTTCCTAGTCCTCATAGGAGCTGGTCCCACAGGAGGCTGTCCTGCCGGGCTCACCAGGGCTACAGTGCCATACCATCGCAGCTTGCTTGCTTTGAACTGACAGGAGTAGTACTCAGGAGGTGTGTCCGGCACCTGCTCCAGCAGGATGTTGGGGATGCCCAGCCACTCCAGGAGCGTGGCCGACCAGTTGGAGGCCTGGTTGGGAAACTCCTGGGGGGAAGAAGAAAACTGTTCAGAGAGAAATCTCCACAGCTGGGGAGGAGACTGGCCATATCCACAAATGGGACTCCAGTCCAAGGGCGCAGCAGTGAGAAATGACATCTCTTACTCCTGATCCTGTTGCAGACCCTTCCCCTTTGGGGGCCTTGGGCTCTGAGAGTTGCTTGACTTGTTAAATTGAGGACCAGAACTGCTCAGGCCACTAGGCAACGAAAGAGAGTGAACAGTGTGTCTCCGTCTACCCTGGAGCCATGCTGGAGAAACCCACTGTAAGCGGTCCAGGCTCATCATTCTGGGGGCCCAGAGAGGCTGCTGTCCTTCATCCTGGTCCTGTGGGTTCTGGGCCTGTAGAGAACTCAGCCAACTCAGCTGCCTTTCAGCCTCGGCAACCCTCCCCAGTGCCAGCTTTTTAAATTCCTGAGCCTGCCGTGCAGGGTGTTATCTGCTGTTCACCCAGTGGGTGTTTTGGTGTTCCAGGTGACAGCGGATCGAAGGGAAACTCGAGGTTCCCAGGTGGGAACACATCCAAGAAGTGATAGTTTTGGCAGCTGAGCCCAGTGTGCAGGGATCCATCAAATGTAGACCTGGGTGGGGATCCCCATCCTCTCCCTCTGCCCTCACTGCCCCCCGTACCTGCAGAGGCAGCTTCAGGCGCAGGTCTTCCGCATAGTAACAGAGCACAGCCCAGGGCGCTCTGAGGAGGACATAGTGAACCGCGGTGGCCTTGTCCTGGACATCATGCTGTGGGTACCAGGGGCTTCTGTGAGGGCCTGAGGGTTTTGCTATGATCTCTGTGTCTATTCGCACTTAGGAGAGGGCTAACACTGGCATAGCCCTGGTGCTGATGGACAGTCAATGGCTGGGGACCCTCTCAGCAGGAATGCTCGCTTCCAAGGTCTGCCCCAGAAAGCTTGTGGTGACAGCATCTCTTTCACAGAAAGCTCACATCTGGGGCCCATGCTACCTGCATTCGCTCCCGGGACAATGACAATGATAACCAAAGCGACCCTTCCTCAAAGCCTGGGGACCCATGCACAGCTTCTGTGGTGCACTAAGACACCACACTGACCTAGGCCATCTTCTGGTTAAAGGGGCAACAAATTCAGCTTTGCCTGGCAATGCTCAGTGACCGGAAATCCACACTGTTCTCCGCATGTCTAAGTAAATGCATGCACCCCCGTGTCTGCGCAAAAGTGTAATGAAACTAGATCTCCACACCCAGAGAGACTGACTCCATTTTGCAACAAGCCTCCACTTAACTATGTGTCAGACTATAGCAAAACAAGCCTTCCTCGTGGCGAGACATTGTTTACTGAGACCAGCAGAATCCCCGACAGAGACAAGGACAGCAATTACATAAGAACAAAGCTTCATGGCTGGAGAAATGGCTCAGTGGTTAAGAGCACCGACTGCTCTTCCAGGGGACCCGGATTCGGTTCCCAGCACCCACAGGGCAGCTCACAACTGTCTGTGACTCTAGTTCCGGGGGAATCCGACACCCTCACAGACATGAAGGCAAAAACACCAATGCACATAAAATAAAAATAAAAATAAAAATAAAGAATAAAGCTATCCTGGGTCGGGTTTTGTCTGTGCCTTATGCTGTTCGAGCTTGTAGTCACTGCTGATTTAGCTCCAGCTAGTGCTGTAAACCCAGGTTTATACTGATTCTGCTGCAGACTTAGAAAGATGAATGATGACTTGGGTATGTACAGCAGTCTGTGGTCCATCGTTGCTGCCTAGACAATCCCAATACACCTATTTATAAAGATGTATAAATAAAGGATGTCCGAGCCATCCTTTGAGCTGTCATTGCTGTCCTAGGTTAGAGACACATGTTAATTTTACATCTTCCCCCCAGATTCGCTAACACTGAATGTCCATGCTGACTGGGAGCCCTGGGAGAAGTGAGACTTTTTTTTTTTTTTTTGGTTTTTTGAGACAGGGTTTCTCTGTGGCTTTGGAGCCTGTCCTGGAACTAGCTCTTGTAGACCAGGCTGGTCTCGAACTCACAGAGATCCGCCTGCCTCTGCCTCCCGAGTGCTGGGATTAAAGGCATGTGCCACCACCGCCCGGCTGAGAAGTAAGACTTTTGATCCCACAAACAAGAGCCTCTGTGGAGTATAGACTTTTTTTTTTTTTTTTTTTGAGCCTGTCCTGGAACTCTCTGTAGATCAGGCTGGCCTCGAACTCACAGAGATCCTCCTGCCTCTGCCTCCCGAGTGCAGGGATTAAAGGCCTATGCCACTACCACTCGGCAAGTATAGACATATTTTAAAAAGAACATTCCAGAGGTTCTCGGCCCTTGTTGTACATCACAGCCATCTGCAGTTCCCCGAATGTCCATGTAAAAACTGTACCCTGCGCATGGGGACAGACGTGGACCTGGTCATTTGGGGCACCCTTGGGTGGTTCTGACATGCCGAGAGCTGAGAACTGCATTGTACTGTCAAGCCTGAGGGGACTTTGGACAATGTGTTGGGGAAGGTTGTGGTTGGGTAGATGGATGATGTGTGTGTGTGTGTGTGTGTGTGTGTGTGTGTGTGTGTGTGTGTGTAACTTATGGAACATATAGGGCCAGAGGCTGTTCCAGTTTGAAAAGGAATGGCCTTTATAGGCTCACATATTTGAATTCTTAGTCCCCAGGAGTGGAAATTTTTGAAAGGATTAGAGAGATTAGGAGGTGTGGCCTTGTGGGAGGAAGTGTGTGGGAGTTGGGTGGGGTGGGCTGTGAGGCCCAGTCTGTCTGTCTGTCTGACTACAGATGAGGATGAAGCCCTCAGCTACTGCTCCAGCACCAGCCTTGCCTGTCAGGTGCTCCCCACCGTGTTGATAACGAACTAAGTCTCTGTAACTATAAGCAAGGCCCCAACTAAATGCTTTCTGTTTGAGTTGCCTTGGTAGTGGAGTCTCTTCACAGCAACAGAACAGTGGCTAGGAGGCAAAAGAAGCTCTATCAGTCAGTTAAAACAAACCAAACTCGGGTTGGAAAGATGGCTCAGTGGTTATGAGCACTGACTGCTCTTCCAGAGGACCCGGGTTCGATTCCCAGCACCCACATGGCAGCTCATAAGTGTCTGTAAATCCAGGGAAATCCAATCCCTGGGCGATCTGACACCTTCACACCATTGCACATAAAATAAAGTTTAAAAAAAAAAACAACAAAAACCAAAACTCACATCAATAGTGACCCATGTTACCAGCAATCTACATGTCTAGAACAAATGAGTTCCACACAACTGGGCAGAAATAGACAAGTGACCTAGCAGAAAAGATTGTAGCTGGCTTCACAGCTGCTCCCGGCCTTAGATGGCTCAGCTCTGGATCTCTTTTAGGACAGGTTGCTCATAATAATATGCGCATGTACACACCAGACTTTGGATTTGGGTCCCACCCTCTCTGATGATGCGGGGAAGCTGCTGTGAGCACAGTTCCTGGTCTACGCTGTGCTCCAAGGGGAACGGCTGCCCTGTACAGTATACCATGTGGCTGAGCTGGAGCGTTCGGTATGATGCATTTTTAATCCTACCCAGGTCTAGGTACTGGGTTCAGCTGGGTTATGGTTGGGAGAAGGTGCCCCACGATAAGTCAAAGAAAAGTTTCATGGGAATACAAAGGGCTCATAAATGTATAAAACGGCACAACCTCTTTAGAACTGAGGGAAAATA
>NC_022030.1:35197297-35199911 GCF_000317375.1 Microtus ochrogaster
GAAAGGCTGACAATGCCACGAGTTGAGGAGATTCAGAGCAGGGAGGTGCTGGCTCACCCCAGAGGACAGTGAGAATTAGGTCAGCAGTCGAGAAAAAGGGTGTGGTCACAGCTGTAACCTCAGGTGATCGTCAATCCTGCTCCCAGGAGAGATGCAATGTAACAACCTCCCTGCGATGAGTGACAACGGGTAGCTGCTGCTGGGGTCCTCGAGGGGGACTAAAGCAAGCACCCAGCAGCCCACAGCAAAGCTGGACAGTACCTGCTGCTCAGGAGAACTTCACAGGCCACAAAAGAATGAAAGAAGCAAGACTCTATGGATAAAAGTCAGACCGACAGAGCCACGTCCGGTGCCTGATGATCTATCTGATTAGCAGAGTGTCACAGCAGATTCTTGTGGTGGGGGCTACGATGGCAACAGCTCTGCTGGGAACAGAGGAAGGTGGCTGGGATGGTGGAGGAGGAAGAATATGTATGTAAAGACCTGGCAGTGAAGGGGATGGGGATAAGACAGAGCTCCTCACATCCCCTCACCCTGAGATCCCCTGTTACCTGCCTGCCCCAGCCAGCACCCAGGGCTCACATGACAGTGTTCTTGCCGGCCTGGGGTCTGTGGCTCTCAAGCCACAGGAAGGGTGGGTATCCAGAAGGACCTGGGGGCCCTGATTGCTTCCTATCTTTGGGTAGTAAGCCTTCCCTTCAGAATGCAGAATCTCTATAAGCCCTGCTCCTACCACCTTGTACCTGGTCTACATTCAGGCCAGCCAGACGAAGATTTTCCAGAAAGGTCTCCCTCCAGATCTCATGTGTGTCTGTCTTGTCCTGGGAAGGACTCTCTTGATTCCTCAGGTCTTCTTCCCAAACCAGAACAAAATCTGCAGGGACCAATGGGGACAAAGGCAGTGCATGCTTGCTGATGGAATGTGGGCCCAGGACGGGGTTGTTGGGGTCTCAGCTGGAACACAGGGCTCGTGATGGGAAGTGAGAGCCTGGACTGCTCCGTGGCTGTTTCCCAGCCCTCCTCTTAGTTGTAGTTAGGGCTGGAGGGCAGGCGAGTGTGCAATGTAGATCAAGAACAGAGGCTGGGGAGGAACTGGGCGTGTCCTCCTGGGATTCCTTCTGTAGCTTGGTTCCCACAGTCTAGGTCCCAAACTCCTAAAGGAACCTGTTAGGTGTGATTTCTTGGGTCAAGCAAAAGCACAACAATAAAACAAAGTTGATAAGACAAATTTTAGCAGAGGACTCCATCAAAAAGGTTAAGGCAACACAGAGAATAGGAGAAAATATTTCCAAAATGTATTTCTGATAAGGGGACTTGCATCCAGAATTTAGAGGACTTTTGCAATCTAACAACCATTCAGACACACACACACACACACACACACACACACACACACACTCACGAACAACCAACTTACAAGTAGGCGAAGAGTTTGAATAGACGTTTGTCTGAAGAAGATATGGAATGTCCAGGTGGCACAAGAAAAGACAGTCAATACCATTAGTCATTAGGAAAACACACACCCAGTCAATAGTGAGATAATGTTATGGAACTAATTGGCCTTCTCAGTGAGCAATCACCAGTGCACTTAGAGATGAAGGACAGCTCTTTCCTGAAGCCCCTGGCTGATGGGGGTGGGGGGTGCGCTGATGCCAAAATAAGAGAGAGGTTTCTCTAGCTTGCAAACACCTCAGGTTCATGCATCTCTCGTGCACGGTCATCCTTAAATCATTTCGGGTCCTGGCCCCAGGTTACACTTCAGACAATTTAAACATTGAGACAGGACTGCAAGTGTGGCCGCTTAAAGGGCTGACGGAGAGTTATACCGAAAAGGGTCTCTTGTTCACCTGGCAGAATGATGCTTTCCCTGATAAGAACACAGGGGACTTCACAGCAGACAAGATCTTAATGATGGTTGTGACCCTGCACTGCCTCCCTTGGGCTCCCTGTGGAGATGAGTCTTTGGTATGGGACTCGGGGCCTGACAGCTGCACAGTCCTGGTGTGGAAACATCCGCACGCTAAATTTTGCTTATCTCCAGCAGGCCCGGTTTGCAGACTATGTATCCTGTGGGGTCATTTGGAGGCAGCACTCTAGTTAAACGTGTGGCTTTATGTCTCCTAAGCAGAATCTCCCACACTGAGTTTCCTCTAACATTTCGTACCCGCTGTGCCAAAGAGAGGCAATGGTAGCTGCTGTGCTGTGTTGAGAGAGTGTGACCTCGTACGCTGTGCTCCTATGTGAGACAGGTAACTCGCTCTTTGGAAAACAGTCTGGCATTGGCACAAAAGGTTAAACACTGAGTTCCCTTGTGACCTAGCAATAGCACCCAAAACTATCAACTCAAGAAAAAAAACCAAAGTGTGTTCATACAAATGCTTGCATACAAACATCCATCTTATTCCGCATTCACAACAGAAGGAAGGAACGGGTGACTTTGTGGTACGTAAATTATTTATCAGCAAAGCTGCTTCAAAACAACGGCCTGGGGGCTGGAGAGATGGCTCAGTGGTTAAGAGCATTGCCTGCTCTTCCAAAGGTCCTGAGTTCAATTCCCAGCAACCACTTGGTGGCTCACAACCATCTGTAATGAGGTCTGGTGCCCTCTTCTGGC
>NC_022030.1:35200018-35218286 GCF_000317375.1 Microtus ochrogaster
CAACGGCCTGAAAAACCCCAGCAATAGCAACATTTTCCTCCCTTGACCACTTGCAGAGAGAATTGCTGAGCCCCACGTGAGTGTGTGCCCCTTTTCCATGGAATATTCAGGGTTTTCTGTGCATGCCATTTTGCATCTCCTCCATCCCTTCCCACAGACCTTTGCCTGACTTCCCTTTTCTGTAAGAGGCATGCTTAGGAGGGCGAGAGTCATCTACTGTCCCTTTGGAGCTGGTGGGGAGGGTGGGCCCTTGACCCCACCCAGATAGACTCCGTGCAGGTCCCACCACAGAACAAAGGTGACTTTGAGCCTTGGTGGGAGGGTGGTGGTAGGAGAAGTGGGCCTGAGAAAATATAAAGCTAGAAAAAGATGTGGTGCAAGAGAAAAAGAGTCTGAGATGACCAGAATTTGTGGATAAAACCCCGGGGGGGGGGCTAGTCTGTCTAAGGCTGGAGCAACAGAATGGGTTTTCCTCTCCGAGCCCTCTGGTCAGTGTGGACCTTCCTTTCCTGTGACTGCTCTGCCTGTCGCTTGCTCAGCAGGCAGCTCTCCCCTCACCCTCAGGACTGCAGCTGTCCCCAGAACACAGGGGACATCACAGGAGGCCTGGTTATGGAGTGACCCAAGCCTCTTGGCTTCCTGTCACCACCCAAGGCATCCCATTTGTGACCCCCACCCCAGGACGGAGTACAGATGGCTTACCAATCGGAGGTTGGGCAGGGCTCCCAACTCTGCTGGGTGCCACCTGCTGTTTACCTGCCTGAAGGAAGGAAGAACACCTTCAGCACCCAGGCATCAGCATGACTCCCTCCCTCCCTGCCCAAGTCCCGGGCAGCTCCTCGTCTCTTCTTCCGCCTCAGTGGTTCTCAGCCTTCCTAACGCCTTTTAACACGCAGTTCCTTATGGTGACCCTCAAACCATGAAGTTATTTCGTTGCTACTTCATAACTGGAATTTTGCTACTGATATGAATTGTAAACATCCGATATGCAGGATTCTTTTTTTTTTTTTTTCGAGACAGGGTTTCTCTGTGGTTTTGGAGCCTGTCCTGGAACTAGCTCTGTAGACCAGGCTGGTCTCGAACTCACAGAGATCCGCCTGCCTCTGCCTCCCGAGTGCTGGGATTAAAGGCATGCGCCACCATCGCCCGGCTGATATGCAGGATTCTGATAAGCAAACCCTGTGATTTGAGAACCGAAGGGGTCGCAAGCCATAGGCTGAGGACAGAAGCACTGTTCTACCTTCTTCTATGTCCCTCCCTGTCCCTCCTGTCTCCACCTCGCACCCTCTTCAACCCTCCCTAATTCTTCCTGCCCCTTCTCATTTCTTCCTCGGCCTTCCCGCTCATCCCTGTCTCCCGACCCTGCTCTGGCCCTGCCCCGACCACCCTGCTAAGAGAGGGACATGAAGAGAGAAAAGCTGGGGGCTGCAGGGCAGAAGATGCTGAAAGGCAGAATTCGAAGGGTAGGTTAGCGAGCAGCCTTCACCATCCTCATCTTCCTCACCAGCCTCCACTGGGCTAGGAGTGCTCAGCTAGGCCTGTGGCAAAAGCCATGGTCAGGGCTCTTCTTGGTCTCCACGCTGCCCACATTGTGGCCCTGAGGGCAAGTCAGAGCAACCAGAGTATAGAATCCTTCTTGTCTTCCTTATATTCTTTTTCCCATTGGAGGACAAAGCTTTGTGCTCTCCTCTCTGGGGGCCTCACTTCATGGTATAGAGGGATGATAGAAAGGGGAACTTACATTTACCCTCAGATTACTGGGGCAGCTCTAGGGAAGGAGCAGGGCCTCCTATATGGTTTTAAAGACTGGAACTCCTAGTGCTCCCAGCCTACTTGGGATGTCAGTGGGCTACCCAACAGAAATTCCAAAAGATGGACTAGGGTAAGAAGGACAGAAAAGGCCACCTGGAGGGACTCCGTCCTTCCCCAGGAGCTAAGGGCTGCCTTCTTGGTTGTGTTCAGGCGACCAGTGTCTATGGCTCAGTTGCCAGCTAAGGGCTGCCTTCTTGGTTGTGTTCAGGACCAGTGTCTATGGCTCAGTTGCCAGCTAAGGGCTGCCTTCTTGGTTGTGTTCAGGACCAGTGTCTATGGCTCAGTTGTAAAGAAGCTCAGCCTAGGCCAAAGGAAGCTGTGAAGACCGAGATGCCCTTCCTCTGGGGCTACTTCTTTGTAGAAGCCCTCTACCTGTCTCTTGGGGACTAACCCTTATCCCAAGCCCAACTTCCCTGCTTCCCTACTCAAACTTTAGCCTTCGGGTAGTCCCAGGCCCACTCTTGACCTTAATCAACCTCCCCTCTGCCTTCCACTAACCGCACTGCCCATCCTAGCCAGGACATGGCTACAGTGCTTTTCCTCTAGCAGGAGTGGGCTCCCTTCAAGAGCTATTTTTCTGACCAGAGTCTAAGCCACAAGCACCTTTTCACTTCCAGAAGAGAAAGTACGGAAGCAATAAACCACCTAGGGTGTGGTCACCTCGTGCCTTTGCCATCTGCATTCTGGTATTGACAGGCCTTTGCGTGCATCAGAATTCATGGGTGACTCCCCATCCTCCCATCCCTCACGTCTGTAAGAAACGTGGTATGTGGCCCTCATTTCCTCCCTTTCCTGGTGGCTCCGGCAGAGGGGGACCAGCCCCTGCACCTTGGTCCTATCTTTGCCTTCTCTCCTCCTGAGCCTCCCATCTAACAGGGTCTCTGCTTGTCCCTCCTAGTTTCACAGAGGTGAATGGTGACCTGATTGTGTGTCAAGAAAGCATCTGTCCCCTTGGGGGGCATCTGGATGCTGCACCCACTTTTCAAGGGCTCTAGGACAAGGGCTAGCGTCCTGACTAGGATGGGAAACCTCCCAAATCAGAACGCAGGAGCCTCATGAGTCTAGGAAGGGGGGAGAAGGGCGCTTTCACCATGCCCACCGCTACCCCTAGGGTTGAGGGTACCTCCGCAGCATGGGCTGTGCTTCCATAAGAGGACCCATTTCCTGGTTCGAGGGAAGCCATGTCAATCAGCACCGCATTGTCTTCTTCCCGGGCTCGCTTCCGCAGCATCTTACTCCTGCACCCCATCAAGGTCAGGATAGCCACAGAAGAGGGAGTAGTTAGTAGACACCAGTAAGAGCCAGCCCCAACACTGTGGCAGAGCCGGCAGCAAGCCTATTTTACATGAGAGGAGACAGGCTCATAGAAGTGGACAAGGGCTCCTCCGCCAGGGCCAGGCAGCATTATCCTAAATGTGGGCATGTGAGGATCCCCACATCCTGGGACCCGAACTGCGGGAGCGAGTCAGCCACTGAAAGGAATATCTAGAGCCTGGTGTAGCATTCATCCACCCATTCGTCCGCTCACCCAGTTCACCCAGTAAGTGCCAAGTCCTCCTGACCCTGACTGCTTTCAGTCTGTGCAAGGCAATGTTGCAGCATGAGGTGGCAGTGCAGACCGCCCCTTCCTTCCTTCACCTAGAGAGGACCGCCATCTGGGCCAGGAAGGATAGACGCTGCCCTTTAAGGCCATTTGCCTTTGCAGTAATTCTGGAGAACTTGCTGCAAGGACTCCAGGCTCCCCGAACAAGACAGAGCACAATCCTTAAGAGAATCCTATGGGGTCTCCATGCCAGGCTATGATCTGTGGCCCAGGTAGGTGGGGCCTGGGCTGTTGTTCAGGTGGGCAAAGCCTAGGGACTTCAGGAAGGGGAAGGCATTGCTCTTGTTCCAATTCCCTATTTAAATAAATGGAGGCCTGGAAGGGAAGCCATAAGCCCAAATCTCCGCTCCTGCCAGGACTCCAGGAGTGAGTGATAACCACAGGGTGCTCTTGGGACAAAGGCTCTGGAGCTTATGCATCCTGATGGGTTGGACAGGGAATGAGGACAAAGGAGTTCCAACCAAAGGCCCCAGACATGACCTATTGTGAGTAGATGGAATGCTTACTCCTTAGGGCAGGGTGCCCTCTTCAAATTAATATTGGACACTTGTCCCTGCTCTCCAGTGCTTGGAGCAGACACTGTGCCAGGCCTATGGGCCCAAGAGTAAGCACCAACACTGCCTCTCACAGTTCAGAATGTGGAACCCCAGGGAGCTACAGGTGCTGGCTCAATTTTCTGGAGTCTGTCTCCCTTCTGCCATCCCCGTGGCCCGAAGGAGGTCACCTCGCCTACCTGGCACAGTGGCTTCCAGGAGATCTCAGAGGTCACAGCCTGCCCATCAGCACAAGCCTGGTCTCAGCAAGAACAAAATCAGGGCCAGTGCTCCTAGGGCCCCCCCTGAGCTGTGGCAGCCAGTCACCTGCCCTTGCCTCACAGGCTGAAAGGGCTGGAAGCAGAGAGGTTCTCGGTGCAGCTGGCCACCGAGAGGTCTATCATGTCTCTGGGCAGGATCTGCCTTTGTTTAAGAAGAGGGTGTGGGTTCTGAGCCTGCAAACACAGTCAGCCCATTTTCCCGAGAGCCTTCACACACCCTTCATGCAAATTCCATGTGCCTCTGGCACCTTATTTGCGTAGAGATTCCAGGGCAGCAGGACTGTCTGCCATAAGAGAAGTCCAGGGAGAAGGTAGTTACAGTCCAGTCACAGGTCTCTCCATCAGGGAGTCCTGTTTATGTGGGGGTGACGTGAAGCTTCCCGGGGTTAAGGGCACTGAGGCAACATGAGTTCTTGTATTTTAATCTTGATTACTCTCCAATGGTACATGGCGTATCACACAGTAAATGTATCTCTATATATGTACACATATAGATTATGGAATGGCTACAAAGGGTTAAAAGATGCAAGGGGTTTTAGAGTTTCTTTCTGACAGGCCTGAGAAGCCAAAGCTGGGAAGCTGTCAGCGACAGGAGCCTCTGATAGTGAACTAAAGGGAACTGGAGAAGCTGGAGAAGCAGTGGCCCTGAGTCAGGACACTGAGGGTCATAGGTTTGAGAGTGAACTGGAGAGCTGACTCCAGCTGCTGGGACAAAGGGCAAGACTGGTCCAGACGACAGAATGGGCTGAAGGATGGAGGCAGCACCAGAGGGGACAACAGGAGGATGGGCAGATAGAATCAGACAGCCTGAAGTCTCTGGGACAGGTGAGAGTTCTTTGCCTGTTAGTCAGTCCTTGTTACGTGCTGGGTGGTGAGAAATAGGTCCATAAGGACTGTCACCATCCAACTGCTAGATGTTTACTTCTGTATGGGGTTCAGATGAAGGACTTGCATACACACTTTCCATGGCCGGGTGTGCCCAGTAAATTCTTGAATCTGATCTTCCAGATATGATTTTAATATGCTCACATGCCCCTACAGTTCCAATCCACCACAATAAATTATAGAGTAGTACCTTTGCTACTTCCAGAAATAATCAGTGATTACTCCGTGCCATGTGGATGATGTCGGACAGATGGTGCAGTCAACGTGCATCTTTCATCTAGAGTACAAAGATGCCTGTAAACGGGGTCTCTTGGGGGGAGGCAGTGTGAAAAGCCACAGTTTTACACAACGTGGAATAACGTAGGGCAAGGTGCAGCCTGACCTCAACAGGCACGCACACAGGGCCTCCTGTGAAAGGGCTTGTGAAATGCAGAGTTGTCACAGCTTTTCTCCTCCCTGGTTTTGGTCTGTCAGTGAGCCACTCCCGTCTTGCTTCCCTGTGCAGGCAGTAAGAGTCCTCTGCTCCCTTCTGAGATCTCTCAACGGATCTCAGACTCATGTCTCCAAACCCTCCCGGCTTGGCACCTCCTAGGAAACCTCCATTCTGGGTCCTGTGACGTGCCCTTAAACAGCAGGTAAAGCAGGCCCTGCATACCCCGAGGAGACCAGACTTCCCAGGTCCAGAGATAGACCCTGGACATGACTACAGTCATCCTCACGGAAAACAGAAGAGCACAGGGGGATGACAGAGGGAGGGAGGACCAGAAAGGTGGGGGTGAGGATGCCAGTGGCTCTCAGCAAGTCCTAGAAGGCACCTGCAGCTTGGTCCACTGGGATAAGCTGAAAAGTATGACATGATCAAACTGCCTCCCTCAGCCTGCTGCAACCCTACTCTTTTTGTTGGTTGGTCAATCCCAGAGGACCATCACAGGAAAAAAAGAAAAAAAAAAAACCCAAACACAGAGCTCCTCTGTGTAGCCTCAGCTGTCCTGGAACTCACTCTGTAGCTCAGGTTAGCTTTGAACTCTTTGATTCGCCTGCCTCTGCCCCACTGGGATTAAAAGTATGCACCACCACATCCAGCTATGGGTTGTTGTTGTTTGTTTGCTTTGCTTTTGAGGCAGGATCTTGCTGTGTAGCCTGGGGGTGGTCTCATACTAGGGCAATCATCCTGCTCCAGCCTCCTGAGTGCTGGGATCATAGGCGGCCACCACAGCACTGGCTCTGGTCTCTGCTTTTGGTGGCAGTTGGAGCAGGCTGCTGAAGTCACTTCAGACTAGAGCAATGGGGTGGCAGGAAAGCCTACAGGGAGGGCTACATGTAAGACACCTGAAAGGACTCTCATCCCTGGGCTAAGATTAATTTAAAAACTATACTTATTCATGTAGGAACGTGTGTGTACATGCACACGCATGCCATCACATGTATGCGAAGGGCAATTTGTAAGAGTCACTCTTTTTCCTGCCACCATGTGGGTTTCCAGGGATGGAACCCAGGTCCCCAGGCTTGGTTGGTCTTAACCCACTAAGTCATCTCACTGGCTCCAATGGGCTAATTTTCTGCATGTATGCTATACAATCCTACATGAGATGGTGCTTTTTTTCAAACTGCACTACTTTTTGCAGGAAAAAAAAAAGAACTAGTCAGTATAGATATCTTGTTAGATCCCAGGTGCTAGGGAGAGCTAAGATCTAAGCCCCGAATCTTTGACACCAACTTAGTTTGGCTCTAACTTTTCATTGGCTTATGTGACATTTCTAAGACCATAACAGGGGCTGGAGAGATGGCCTAGTGGTCAGAAGCACTTGCTGCTCTTGCAGGGCACCACTGTTGAATTCCTAGCACACACAGGACAGCTCACAACCATCTATCACTTAGTTCAATGCCCTCTTCTGGTCTCCAAGGGCAACACAGTACACTTTGATGGGGGAGAAACATACACATAAAAAAAAATCTATTCTATAACAGGAGAGTGAGTCCCTACCCAACCCTGCCCAAAAGTATAGGTATCCATGCAGGGGGGCAGAGAGGCGACTGTAATGTCTAGGTGGGTTGGCCTCAGGGCCCTGGTCTGTTTTCTCTCTAGGCTGCGGTCCTAGCAAATTGGGTCACAGGCTCCCACCTAACCTAACCCTGGAGGTTCCCTATATCTCTCCAGCCTGCTGTCCCCAGACTGTTTTGATGTCTCTCAGGCCACATCTCACAAGGTCAGAGGTCCAGTGATATCTTTCTCTGTCCATGAGGAATGTTGTAATCTGCTAGATCAGACTTGGTGTCTGTTACATCTACCACACTTGGTCTGGCACGTGCCTAGGGTGCTCCTACCTCTCCCCTTACTAAAACACCCTTTCCAGGCTTGGTGCGTAGGGGCAAGGAGAGGGAAACAGGATAGGGGCCATAGATTGGCCCTAACCCTCTGCCCCCACCTGGCAGGAAGCAGGTCCCTGGCTGCCCCTCTGCAGTCTCATGACCCATGGTGGTAGAGATGAAGTTGCAGCAGGTTTGGGAGTGTTATGAGACACTGCCTTGTGCCAGCCAACATTCCTGATCCCAGCTGGCAGAGCTGAGCTGGAGAGGGACAGAGAGCTGGCAGGTGGGTCTGGGATGACCAGGATAGAAAAGCACAGGGGAGCAGGTCTCTGAATAGGAGGGTGAAGACAGGGGTGAACACAGACTCTAAGACCTTCCATCCTCTGACTGGGGACTGGGAGAGGTCATTTCTGGAGGGCCCAGCGAAGGGAGAACTCACCTGTGGTCCCAGTTCCTCCAGCAGAGGCCTCCTGGCGTGCTGGGTTCTGGGGGGAACAACTTTGAAGGGACACGGTACTCAGGCTACTTACTCACAGTCAGAAGTAAATCTTGTTTAGTAGTTAGTCATGCTCTACCATAGGCAGAGATGCTGAGAAATAAGAGCTTGCTACTTTACTGTTTGGAATGTGGCTTTTGGTAAGAGGGGCCCTTTTTCTTAATGGTGGCTCTTTTATCAGGTAGCAAATTCCGAAGTCTGGGTTCTAGTCTCACGACTAGAAACCCTTCCTTAGGAAGGAAGTCAGTGTAATTCTATCCATATTTTCCCATGCTTCACCAGTTACTTTACCTATGTAACAGATCCTGCCTGCGGGAAACATACCTTGTATTGGTTTCTACTTGCTTTGTTTCCGTTTCAGCGATAGTTTGTAGTTTCTAGCCCTGGTATTTATGCAATTTGCTTCATTTTTCACATTTCAATATCTCTGGACTGAGCATACAGTGTACAACTAATTGTCAGGGTTTCCTAATGGTTCATAAAGTGCCAGTATCTTACAATCCATGGTATGCACATCTGATGAAATACAGCATGGTAGATTTTCGTATGTGAATGTGTGTGTGCTACTGGAAGATGAAACGTCCGCAGAGGCTTACACATCTCAATATTTGGCCCCCAGTTGGTGGTGCTATTAGGGAAGGCTGCGGAACCTTTGGGACATAGAACCTAGCTTTGCTTCTGACTGTAGAGGTCAGTTCTCACTGCTACCATGGGAAGCTTCTCCTGCTGGCACTATGTTCATTGCATCATGAGCTAGGTTAAACCCTGCCTTATGCTGTGTCTTCAAGATAAGTCTATCACAGTGACAATAAAAAATTAGTGTGTCAGCCAGTGGGGAAAAGTGCCCACCCTCAGTCATTCCCACCCCCGGCAATGGGATTAGGGCCTTGCATAGTCTAAACAGACACTCTTCAGCAGAGCTATCTTCTTCTAAAGTTACAGTATTGTAATCTCGGTCAGAAGCCATGCTCAGTTTTTGATGTGGGGATGGGAATTTAAACTCAGGTTCTCAGGTTTGCAGAACAAGCTTTCTTACCCATTGGCCTCTCTCCATGGCTTGAGTTTATTTATCAGATTCTACAATCTTTAAGACATCTTTTTATTTATAAAGGAATAAAAATGTTACAATTCATGAATACAGGAGCCAGTGAGATGGTTCAACAGGTAATGAATGGCTTGCTGCACAACCCTGACAAGCAAAGTTCAAGTGCAGAGCTCACAAAAAGGGGGAGGAGAGAACCGACTCTACAGATCTGTCCTTGAAGTGCACACAGTGCACATGGCACATATGTGCCCACAACACACACTGACATCATGCATATAACAACAACAACAACAATAATTAGTTTTTCCTTGAAAAAAAATCCAGGGATATATACAGCTAAGTCTTTATAACATTAAGATAATTGGTAGTTTGTTTTTTAACTGCACTAAATGGTGATTTATAGAAATGGTTTGTTCCTTTCTCTTCCCCTAACATCTGAAACTGAACAGGGTCTCTGATATGCTAGGCAGGTATTCTATTCTTGAGCTATATTCCCAGACCCCTTGTTATTTTTTATTTTTGAGATACGGTTACATTAGGTTGCCTAGGTTGGCCTTGATGTCATTTTGTAGCCAAGGCATGCCTTAAACTTTTAATCCCCCTCCCTCAGCCTCCTGAGTAGCTGGGATTACAGGTCTGTACCCCAGGCCCAGTCCTGTCTATTCTTAAACCATCCTTGCATTCCTGAGATAAAACCTTGGTCAAGAAGCAGTATCTTTTGACTTGCTGATCTTTTATTTAAGACTTTTGCATTTATATTCCTATGTAAAAGCAGTGTTTTCTTTTTTCACATTATATTTGTCCATATTTTTAGCAGGGGCATTCTCAACATAAACTGAACTTTTAGCTAGTTCCACTCTGGAGATTCTTTCTGGGACCTAGAACTATTTTAAGGAATAACTTTTTTTTTTTTTGAGACAGGGTTTCTCTCTGTACAGCCCTGGCTGTCTTAGAACTTGCTCTGCAGACCAGACTGGCCTTAAACTCAGAGATCCACCTGCCTCTGCCTGCAGAGAGCTGGGATTAAAGGCACGTGTCACCACTGCTGGCTTAAGGAATAACTTTTTGACATTTCTTCCTACTTCTAGATTTTGAATTCACTTGGAGAAAATTTCCCCTGCCCACTCTATTTAACTGTTAAGATTCTCCTCCCACTGAATGTTGCAGATGATCCTCGAGATGGTTGTGCCACTTTGGTGCCTGCTGTTCCCTCAGTATTACTTCTCTACACACTCTACAGAATCATGTGCACGTGTGTAGGGCTCCTGTGGCTGCAGAGGAGACACCTACATTTCGGTCCTTCTGAACTCCCAGGGCTATGGCACAATGTTCTCAGCATGCTGCTCCACCCACCTTTTCTTGCTAAGAGCTTGTTTCATGACAGGGAGATGCCGCACAGATTCAGATCATACAGTTTATTTTGGTGAGAATTAGAATCGTGAATGGATGTTAAATCCCATGTAAGCATTCTGATGTTACAAACTCCTTGTCAGCTGGCCAACTGGTTAGCTTGGACACCTGGGCATAGGCTTCACAGCACAAGGCAGGCTGTCCCGATACTGAACAAAGTCTAGAGCAGTGCTGCCTAGAACCTTCTGTAATGACGGAAACAAAGAGACGCAGTGTGAGCACAAATGATGATAAAATAAATTCAACGGACTCAGATATGAACAGTAACTGCCACACATGGCAGTTAGGGGCCCCATCTTAGACTGTGTAGAACGAGAATCCTGGAAACTGAGGAGCCTGCGGTGACCATATTCAGTCCTTACTGTGTGAAACAGGAGATTTGAGGCTCCCAGGGATGACAATGCCTTTGCAGCATTAGATTCATGCCCTAGTGGTTTGCTCAAAGAAATGTCATATAATAAGGCCAAAAGGACCATGGGTAAGAATAGGAGGCCATGTGACTAGTGGCCGAGAGCGTAGTTACTTATGTTTTTAAGAACCACTTAGTTTCAGCACAGCTGGGGGTGTGTGATGACGCTCTCCATATCTCGGCTCTCACCAAGTGGGAACAGGGTCATACAGTGCCCAGTGTGCTCATGATGGGAAGGCTCAAAGGGCTACAGCATCTGAGATCCAACCAGATTTTACTCAATTTTTTTTAAATACATTTTTTTTTACTTTCCAAAACTGGTCTGAAAGACTATCAAATGTGCTGTTGTGGGTCATGACTGCTTAAACCCTGCAAACTGACTTGAGGGCCTGCTGTAGCAGCCTGAAATGCCGACCAGGCAAAGGACATAGACAGACAAGAAGAACAAATGACTGTAACATGTCCTGCATTCTCTCCATGGCTATAATAACCGTCACCAATTCACCAGGAAGACCGCGTGGCAAGATTTAATAGTGTTGGCATCTCCAAATGGTGTGTGGCATCATAGGCCAACTACCACCAGTGCCTTATTATTGCCATTGGGTTGTGACTGTTGGTATAGTGACGACTTCAGGAGCAATAGGTAGATTAAAAAACCGTGGCTGGGAAGTTCTTTCGAGGAGAGGGACCAGGTGAGGAGCAAGGAGGACTCAGAACCTGACGAATGTGGCATCTATCTGCCGCACGGAGGGTAGGGCCAGCATGACCTTCCGCCGGTACTGTGGGTCTTTCTGCAGGGGGTTGCGCTCCAGGTACACGGTTTCCAGGTTTCTGGCACCCTTCAGCTCATCAAGGTCACTCCAGCTCTCCAGGAGATTGTCATTCATCTGGAGGAACACAAGGAAAAGGCTGTTATAGATCAACTCTAGCCCCTATGTGCTGGGATCCCCAAATATGAGACAGGGGTCATTAAAACACACCACAGCACTGGATTTCAGCATTCCTAATGCTGTGATCTTATAGTTCCTCATGTTGTGAGGACCCCCAGCCATTAATTTATTTTCGTTGCTACTCCATACCTGTAATTTTGCTGTTATGAATTGTAATGTACATATTTCTAGAAAAGAGGTTTGCCAAAGGGGTTGCAACCTACAGGTTGAGAACCACGGCTCTATAGTTCTCCTTACCCCAATCCCTCACAGATCCTTCTGTCATCACTTGGCTCTTCCTGGTTGCCTTTTAGCAGCAATGGGAAAGCTCCACCTGCTCACACGCAGACTAAGTTCATTAAGAAGAGCGGGGTGGCGCTGGCTGTACACCTGGCCTTCAAGCAGATCTGAAGCGGGCCTGGCTACTCTTCCTACACACTGGTTTTCACTAATTGCTACCAATGCTGAGACTGCACTGACTGTAATGCAGCTAGCCAGAGGCTGCTCTACTCCAAACATGACTCTTAGATCACCTTTGTGGTACATTTCTGAGAATGTCTAGCTCCTGTATGCAAAGGCCACCAAAGGCTGACAAACACTGCCAACACCAGATGAGGGACACTGAACCCTACAGTGGGCTGGGGTCTGAGCATGGCAGGAGGGTGCTCTCTCAACGTGCCATCAAGATGGGACCGAACTGGATGACTCCCACACTGTTCAAAGATACATGTTGTTTCACATTGGGATCAAATTTTGAGACAAAGCTACCTTGGGGAAGAACCTACAGTACCAGGTTAAACTATCCAAACCCATTTTCCAGTCTAAGTGCTAAGGCAGAGGTTTGGGAAGGGCAAAGTAGCCACCTAGATGTGAGCCATGGTAAGCTAGCAAATGTTTAAGCAACAGCTTGTTCTACAGGATAGAGAAAAATCATGGTAAGTTGAGTGTGCTTTCTATGGTGTACCATGGCTGACTTAGCACCAACATAACACCACTAACTGGATTAACTATAGATGTTAGGAGTGTGCACAATGGACACACATGTCACTTAGGGTTACTGCACTTATGTGTTTGAAGACAGAAAATAAAGTCAGGACTAGCTGCTATGTCAACAGCCTGAACAGAGGAGCCAAGTCTAGCATCAAACTTTAGGACTCTGCCTGCAGCTCCTGTTCTGCCCATGTAGAAGTCGGAAGTCATGTCTGTAGATACTACAGGCTGCAGGGTTTTCAGCAAGCAGCTGTAGGAAGAAGCAGGGTGCCACTCCTGGAGACATGACCTCTGCAGTCTGAGAACCTATCATGGGACAGACAGGCTACATGTGAAGCAGAGGGGAAGTGAAAGATTGCATCAGGATGAAGGGTCACTGGATGAGAATGCAGTGGAGGGGGGCATCTCAAGAACTAGATTAATTTCCATGTAAGAGCTTCTCAGGCACTTGTCCTAAGACTTCACTGTCCATAGGACTTGACCTGGTACCATTCCTTTGGGTTTGAAGCACCTGGTCAGTATAAGTTCTGGGACTGTTGTTTCTCCTGCGCTGATGATTCATGGGGCCCTATCCTGTGTGAGCCCTGAAGAATGCGGGATTTGGCAGAGTGATAATATTTGTGGAGAAAGGTAGGGAAGGGATGGGCAAAACAACAGTGAGAGTCATTGAGGGGATCATGGAACTTTGTAGGAATTACGCTTTTATTCCTAAATGGAATGGGAGTCCATACAGGATTTTTTTCTAGAAGGTTCTTAATGCTTTTTGCCCTAGTTCTTGTCTTTTTATTAATTCATACACAATAAAGATATGGAATGTTTCATAAATGTCTGTCATCTTTGCATGAGAGTCATGCTATTCTCTGTATTGTTCAAAATGTAGTATATGTGCAGCCAAAGCAAGCACAAGGATCTTATTTGGAGGGTAGATGCAGGGCTTCAGGCCAGAAGGCCATCAGACCAGTACAGGGAAAGGATGCTGGGCAAGTGGCAGCAGCAGAGGTAGGAAGAGACCGGGGTTTTGGATGCACTTTGAAGGCAGAGCAAATATTTAGATGTTGGAGTGGATCTGGTACACAGGAAAGGGGAAGTTTAGGAGGGTGCCAAGACTTCTGGCTTGAGGATCTGGAAGGGCAGAGTCACGGAGGGACTGTGGGGATAATGCATGAGCTCGGGCTTGGCCTTGTCCTATTTGGATGATGGCTCAACACAAGAGCAGACAGCTGGATCCAGGAAAGACAGTGGAGCTAGAAACAGAAGCTGGCTGCCAGGAGTACAGTGGTGACATTTAAATCTGTGAGACTGGATAGGGCTGTCAAGGAGAAATAAAAGTGAAGACTGAATGCTGAAGCATTCCTGTGGGTGCAGAATAGAAAAGAAACAAAGTCAACCAAGAAAGACCCAGGGAGACAGGAGAATGGAGGGCCAGTGGCTGGCTATCTATTTTGAGAAATGTATAGGAATCAAATATAATTGTTGTTGGGAGGTGGAAGAAAGATGCAGAATAGAAAGGATGTTAAATCTGGAATGTGTCCACTGGTACAGTGGGATTAAAAGTAGCATATAAAGGGCAGAGTGTGAGCACTGACCCACTGGGATACCCAGATGCTGGCTTCCAGGCCATGCTGGTGGCAGCATGCTTAATTGCAGCAGGCTCAGGAAGATGGATGTCTGCTCCACACAGGCAATCACCTAATAGGGCAAGTCCAAGCCTGACATCATAAGCCCCCTTTGCTACCCCTCTGTCTGGCTCAACTTCAGTGGATAAGGGTCCACCCCTGCTGCCAGGCTGTGAAGGAGAACTGAGAGGGGACAATGGGTGAGCAACGGAAGAAGTTAGGTCAAGTGGAATCAGGATGTAACCAGGCCAATATGAGTCTGAAGTTCTTGGAAAAGGGTATAAAGATGAAGAGGTGGAGGAACAGAGATGTTAGGTCATTAGAGAAATCACCTACAGGGACACTGGTATCACCAACAGTGTAGACAGACTGAAGTGGTGTCGGAGAGTGTGAACTAATTACAATGTCTGCAGAGAAGAGAGTAGCTGTGTGTGGGTGTGTGTGAGAGAGCTGTCAGTGTGCAGGATGCTGGGCTGGGCTATACAGCCTCTGCCAGCAATCACTAAGTCACTGGCCAGGTATACTACCAGGCTGCTTACCACTGACTGCAAACACAGGACAGAAGTTCCGAGAGGCCCAGTGGGCTGAGGCCAGCAGAGGCACATTGAGAGAAGAGAAGCATCTCATTCACTCGTTTGCTGGTGACACACAGGCAATGTGTGCTGCCAGAGTAGATGTCAGCAGCAAGTAGGCTGCTGCACCAGGTTCTCCTTCCTGCTGTATATTTTGGTCAGCGTGATGTCTGCTTTACCAGTCTGGTAAGGATAAGAGACAGAGGAGTGGGCCCTCCAGGGACCTGTGCCATCCGTCCTAGGTCAAGACTATAACCGTGGAACATTTCAAGTAGCAGGAATAAGACAAACTGCTACACACTGCCCATACTTACCTGCCTGCTATTTTTCTACTGGTTGTTTTCTTGTCACTTTTAAGGTCCCATACATTGTAGAAAGTAATCTTGGCCTTTCAGGTGACCACCATACTCATGCATCATGTGAAATGTTCCTAGGTTTCATATATAATAATGCATCTAAAAGGTGTATCTAAAAGATGGATAGGATATATGCTAAAGAGGCTTTCCTTTCCTCTTTAAACCTGACCTTATGTATAATAAACATGCATTTTTATTATCAAGAAACACAACAAAGCTTTTACTACTATGGAAAACAAATCATGTGCCACCTGATGACATTTTGGCCAACAAAAGACAATGCGTCATGTTGGACCCCAAGTCCATCCAGCCGAGCCCTACATGGTGTTATCTAGAGACATCATAGCTGTCTTTGTCTGTGTACTCTATGATGTTCATATAACAAAAGCTCCCAATGAAGTATTTCTCAGAAGTGTCCTATTGTATGACACAAGACATGTCTTTACATGTATGTCTCATCATTTTGTTAGGATCCTAGATGCGTCACCACCATGCTTTAGTGAGTGGGTATGTTTATGGTTCTAAATGCTTCCAAATACTTGTGCTAAGCACAGGGGTGGCTGTACTACAGACTGGCTGCAATCATATTTCACAAATCTGCCAACTTCACGGACAAAATGCTGTATTCTCATTGTTTTTTAAAAATGGAATAAGTTAGGAAGTGCCAGCAATGATTACTTCTGTTTCTAGCAGCAGAATGCTAACCTCTCACTTGACATGTGTAAGCTCGGTTCTAACATTAACACGGTTAGCCTCACTCAAATGACAAACCTTCCTTCCCTAACTCCCTCTTTTGGACTCACCAGATCTGTGTCAAGCATTGTTCTAAAGGTTGGTGAGACAAAAGAAGAAACAACATATACAGAATAGAACAGTACTCATCCTTCAAAAGTAGGGAAAATCTCACTTGTGCTAAAACAAGGAAGAGCCTGGAGAACAGCCAGTGAGAAAAGGTCAAAAACTGTATAAAGTCAGAAAGGAGAATGGTAGGAGAAGGACATTAGTATTTAGTGAGGGCAGTTTCAGTTTTGTAAGACAAGCATGGTGGTGGTGGCCACACAAACATGACTGTGTTTCACACCATTCTATTCTTTACTAAGAAGGTTCAGATAATAACTTTTAGGTTATATTTTTTAAAGATTTAAAAGTCCTAAACAACTTTGTTCTTTGGTCTTCATGACATTTAATAGTGGGGAGACATAAATACAAAATTAAGCAAATATAGCTTCAGCTTCAATCAACACTGGAGCAACTGTTGCTAGACTATAAACTAATAGAGTAGGGCATGGTGTGGGGACAGCTGCTGGACAACAGGCGGTGCAAAACAGTGATTCCTGAGAGGAAAAACAAATGGGTGAGTGCTATGGTCACCCTGGCTGGCCTCTTATGAGGAAGGGGAGTCAAACAAGCTCTGGAAGCCACACTGAAGTCAAGTGGAATTATGTTTAGGTGGGGAGAGGGGATGTCAGAATTTCTAGTTAAGAGTGAGCTATATAGGAAAACAAAATCCAGAAATCCTGTGCTGTCTTGCTTCTTATATCCTGAAGCAAAGACTAAGGCATATACAGAGAGTAGGGAGTATGGCTGAAATCTATCAGGGCCCTCATGGGGTGGAGGCATGTCTGTGGCCCCTATGACATTTACTAGAGGTCAGAGAGGGGCAATACACAGGGATAGAGCTGGTTAGCCTAAGAGGACAAAACATGTAAGTTCACCCCAGCAATAAGCCTTGAAGTCTAGCAGTGACTTCACTTCCTGCTAGATAAAAAGTCCAATATATTTTGCAGAAAAACAACACAAATCTGACATACAACTGTTTAGTTTCACAATACCCAGCATACAAGAAGTTACTAGCCATATAAAGAAGAAATGACAAAGAAACATAAAAATCTAATAAGAAATCCAATCTATGAGAAATAAAAAAAGAACAATACAGGCTGAAGAGACAGCTCAGAGTTTAAGAGCAAGTGCTGTTCTCATAGAGGGTCTGAGTTTGGGTCTTAGCAGTCATATCAGGTGGCTCACACTCCCTGTAACTTGAGTTCCAGGGATCCAATACCATCTTATGGCCTCCACAGGCACAGGTCCTCACGCGTTCCCAATTCATACTCAGACACAGATGCGTATATATTAACTAAAAAAAGAAAAACCTTAACAATATGTTCTCAAAGAGCCAAAAGGACAACCAGAACAAAAATTCACTGAATAGGTATGATTAACTTCATTGTCAGCATGATTGGGTTTAGATGCACTTAGGAGATGTCTAGGGATGTTTGAGAGGACTTCCAAAGAAGTTTAACCAAGAAAGGAAGCCATACCCTGAATATGGGTGGCATCGTCCCTTTGGGCTGGGATCCTGGACTGAATAAAAAGGTGAAAAGCCGTATCATGAGATGCTGCTCTATTTCTCAGCCTTCCCGGCTGTGAGGCGTCCAGAGTCTAGCTGTGCACTCCTGCTACCATGAACCTAGAGCTGGAGAGGTGGTTCAGGGTTATGAGTGCTTGCTGCATAATGAGGACCACGGTTTGGATCCTGTGTAACAAGTGAGGCACCCTGCATGTGTACGTAACCGTAGCTCCAAAGGAGGAAGACATGGAATCACCAGGGCTTGCTAGCTTCCAGCTTAGTGGAGTGAGAAAATAAATGCCAGACCCAGGTTCAGGGAGAAACTCTGCTTCAAATAAACAGGCAGAGGATGACAGAGGAAGTCACAGCTACCTTCTGTGCCACCCACAGGCATAGGCACCCATACATATACCTATGTACTATAAAGACACATAAACACAAATAAATATGTAAGTCTCCAAAAACTGAAGTAGCTAAATAATGATCTTAAAAGCCCTCTGGGTACTGAGAAGGGAAAATAATATCTTGAAGACAGAACAATAGAAATGGTGGCGCACGCCTTTATTCCCAGCACTGGGGAGGCAGGGGCAGGCGGATCTCTGTGAGTTCAAGGCCAGGCTCCAAAGCTACACAGAGAAACCCTATCCTGAAAAACAAAAACAAAATAACAAAAA
>NC_022030.1:35218559-35232669 GCF_000317375.1 Microtus ochrogaster
AGCTGGGCACTGTGGCTCATGCCTTTAATCAGAGCACTTATGAGGTACAGGCAGGTACATCTCTGTGATGTCAGAATGGTCAGGGCTACACAGGGAGACCTTGGCTCAAAACAAACAAACAAATAAATGAAATGATATATCTATAATAGTATACTAAAAAAATCGAAGGCAGGGATGGTGAGATGGCTCAGTGGGTAACAGCACATGAAACAACTTGCATTTGATCCCCAGGACACAGGCACGGTTCACTGGGCATCAAGGCTTCCAGGACTAGCAGACTTTCATTCATTCACATGTTTTACTCAACAGGACCCACTGAGCCAAAGAGAGAGATGCCAATCCCACTATGTTTAAGACTTACCCAGAATTCTTGCAGTTCTGTTAGATGGCTGATATTTTCAATCTTTTTTATCCTATTTGATGCAATGTCCAACATGGTGAGTTTGTTCTAAAATAAGAAAATTTTTTCTGGATTACTGAACTTCAATAGCAGCATGCAACCACATGCAACAGTGTGAGGCTGAGCTGAAGACTGCATAGCTACCCTCTATGTGCCTTGGGGTGACTTTGATAGAGCTGGACTGATACCACCTACCCACTTCCTGTGGCTTCCTCAGCTGGACCTGATGCAGTGTTTTTGTTCAAAACCTCATGAAGCCCTCACTGTTCCTAAACCGTGGAGGACCCCAGTAAAACCCTTGTTCCTGTTGTTGGGGTCTGGGGGGAGCAGTGACTCTGAGCTTTGAGGAAGGAATGACAGCCGTTGTAGCAAGTCTTTAGTGATTACTGTGAGGAAATACAGCGCTGAGTTACTGACAGTGGAATTCCTTTCTTCAGTGAGGCTGAGGAGCTTGAGGTTCGGGTGAGGATAAGATACTCCAGGCACACAGTAGAGGTGGGAGGAATAACAAAGAGGCCTTCCTGTCTTGGACAAAGCTACCTGGGGCGATGCCAGAAAGGCCTAGGTACTGAAGGGCTAATATTGGGGCCTGCTAGAACTTAGGAAAGCAATGAAGGCAAGTGGGACCTTAGCAGCTGAAGATGGTGTCTGTGGGTACCAAGTAACCTGCAAGATACAGCATTGTGCCCTATCTCTCCTTCCCCCACACCAGACAGGGTTTCTTTGTGTAGCCCTGGGTATCTTAACAGCTAGCTCTGTAGACCAGGTTAGTCTCGAACTCAGAGACTCACCTGCCTCTGTCTCCTGAGTGATGGGATTAAAGGCATGCGCCACCACTGCCTGGCTTTATAATTGTTTTCATGGTTATAGTTTCAAGATTCAACAGCAGAACAATGTCATGGTGAAAATTAAGTCTACCGTAACTTATAGTGCTTGCCAATATGTTTTAACAAACCACTGGGATGCTTTCCTAGACTCCATGGCAATCTTACAGCTGGCTGGAAGTCCTTCCCCCATCTGCTCTAAAGATCTCTCAGCACTTTAGAGACTCATGGTCCTTGTTTTCTACTGCATTTCTGGTATCTTGATCCCAAACCTTTCCAAGTTTTAATGGAAATTAAAAAAAAATTCATAGTCAGTAGCTATTGATTAAAAAGTGTCACAGGTGTGGCTCCCTAATCCCTTGAAGGTTCCACAGTACCACCCTACCCGCCTCCACATCCCATACAAGCATCACACAAGCACTGGCACACATGCTGGAAGCACTGATTCCAGATACACAGCACAGGTATGAGAGTACCAAGTAACAATTCGTGGAGCTTCAGAGTCAACAGAGCCATAAAACGATATGGGGCTATAGTGTCAACCCGAGGACACAGCGGGCTGGGACAGAACAAGCCCACCAACGGAATCCTTCCCCAGCACTTGTGACAGCTCAAAGAGCAAGACTGTAAACTAGCAAAACAGTAGTAGTCTGAAACCCACAATAGATCTGAGTCCAAGGCTCAGCAGGGAAGAGTGCTGGTGGTGGACTCTGGCCCCCAGGACGGCGCACTAACCTTTCTGACCTGAGATCCAGCTATACACTCCCCTTCTGTTTGAGGATTTGAGTGCTTATTCAAAATCAAACAAGATTTCTTTAAAATTAAAAACAAAACAACACAACAGGGTAGGGAAGGCAATTTATATACACGATAAAGAAACACCCAGGTCAAGAGCCAGAATAAACATTTTAGGTTAACGAAGGGAAAATCTCAGGGCACAGAAGAGCCAAATTCATCAGACAGGTGCCTTGGGACACTGAAGAAAGAACATCTGATAAGTGTATGTGCCACTTGGGAAAAGTCACTTGTTTTTCTCCCACCATGAAAGTAAAAAGATTAAGATTAAGATAAAACTTGGGAGAACATTAGGTAAATACTTATACTGAAATAAATCTGAAAAACTGTCACATTTGATCAAGGTAAACATTACGATGACACAGTTACTGTTAACACAGTATTTCTCTGTTCTATTTCAGCCATGACATGTAACTAAGACTTAGCTATAAGATGCCTTGGGTAAGACTCTACACTCACACTTCTTTCCTGTTTAAAGACAGACCTGCACCATGAGGGAATTACAGAGCAGATAGACATGCTGGTGCCCGAGAGGGGACTGTTACCTGTGAGGAGCAGAGGTACCGGTGCTCTGTCAGTGTGTTCACCCCACCCAGCCCCAAGGCTTTCTGAAGTTCCCTTGCTCCAGTTGCTGCCTCTGGCTCTCCTTTTAACTACCATCCTACACTACAGAAGGTCACACGCTGGTTTTAATTGTTTATGTGTGTTTGAGACAGGGTCTCCTGCTGCCTAGGCTAGCCTTGAACTCAGGAAGTAGTCAAGGCTGGCCTTGAACTTCTGATTCTCCTGCTTTTGTCATTCAAGTGCTTCATGTGCTAGCTAAATTCCTAATTTGATTACAAAGTTAGAGGAAGGTTACCAAACTTTGAACAGGTAAATTTTTAGCTTTTCTGAAAATTCTTATACAAGTGATGAACTAAAACTCGGAACACTGGTTTTCCTCCAGAATTTCACTGATGGGGCACAAAGGGCAAAGGAACCTATGATGAGATTTGAATAATGATGATTCCAAGAACAAAAACCTGACCTAATCTTGTTGCATTTGATGGCAATTTAACAAAAGCAACCAATCAACCAAATAAACAAAAAACATTTCCCTGAAACAAAACAAAACAACCCCAGTAAAATTGAACAAGAAAAAATATTTTATTTGTCTTGAATCATGCTTGGAGGAAAAACAGGTGAGATCAAAGGCAACTGTAAGTAGGAGAAGCTCTTCTTGAATGGGAAGCTGGAGGTGGGCGGGAGGAGTGGACAGATTGGTGAAAGGTAGTGGGGAGGAGACCTTTAGCACTCTGGACTCCAGGAGTGGGGCCAGGGAGCGTGGCTCTTCCTTCTAAGAGGCTAGGCTCACCCTGGAGTCTTTACAGGCTGAGGCAAGGAAGGAAGTTCAGTGGCCAGAGGGAGTAATGGGAAGGACAGAGCTGATGATACTTGTGTTAGCTATCTGTGTGATACAGGGGCACGTAAGGATTTTTTAAATCACCCAAAGGCTTAGAATACATGGCAGATGTGCAGTGAACTGCCCTAGGAGGGTGTCTGTCTGTGATAGCTGTGTTGAAACCCCACAGGTAGTCATGTGACATGCTGGCCCTTTGACTCACTGGGGTAGAGGGCCCTTAGCTCACATCCTGTAGGCAGTATGTCCACCTGAGGCCAGGCCTGGAGGGCAGTGGATGCCAGCACCCGCCCCTTCCTCTTCACCTCCCTTTAGTTCCCTCAGACAGACCAATGGGCTCTTACGTTGTTCTCCAGGCCCTCGATAACCTCGATACCATTGTGGCTGAGGTATAGTTCACGCAGGTTCACCAAGCTCTGTAGACCCTCAATCTTTGTTAGCCGATTGCTCTGTAGAAGAGAATTAAAAAGTATCATTCTTGGGGCTGAGGAGATAGTTTAGTAGTTAAAATATCTTCTTCTTAAGCTTGAGGACCCAAATTTGAACTTCCAGAACCCAAACAAATGCCAGGTGAGTATGGTGGCATGCCTGTGATTCCAGTCATGGAAGCCCAGAGATAGGTGATTCTCAGAGCAAGCTGGTCAGCAAAACTAGCCATAAAATTAGCTCTGGGTTTGACTAAGAGACTCACTCTTATAATAAGGTGGAAGAGCGATCAAGGGTGATTCCCAACTTTAATCTAATCTGGGGTCTCCACAGGAAAACACATACACACACGTGCATGAATACACACACAATCATATCACATACATTCATACCATATACAGGAAAATATTAAAAGATAAGAAAAAGAGCAGTCAGCTACACAGAAGGTGAGAAATACAAGGGCTTTAGAAATGAAGTTTCCCATTTATCCTATTTTATTTAAAAAGTGTTGGGAGGTCGGGCGATGGTGGCGCACGCCTTTAATCCCAGCACTCGGGAGGCAGAGGCAGGCGGATCTCTGTGAGTTCGAGACCAGCCTGGTCTACAAGAGCTGGTTCCAGGACAGGCACCAAAGCTACCGAGAAACCCTGTCTCAAAAAACCAAAAAAAGGGGGCTGGAGAGATGGCTCAGTGATTAAGAGCATTGCCTGCTCTTCCAAAGGTCCTGAGTTCAATTCCCGGCAACCACATGGTGGCTCACAACCATCTGTAAAGAGGTCTGGTGCCCTCTTCTGGCCTGCAGGCATACACACAGACAGAATATTGTATGCACAATAAATAAATAAAATAAATATTTAAAAAAAAAGTGTTGGGAGGTGGGGGTGGATGGGTAAAGTGGTTCAGTGATTAAGATCATTGGCTAGTCCTTCAGAAGACCTAGGTTTCATTCCCAGAACGGACACAGCTGCTCATGATCATCTGTCACTCCGGTTCCGGGGTATCTGATGCTTTTTTCTGGCCTCCAAGAGCACCAACATATAAGCAGGCAAAACAGCCATACATATAAAAATAAAAAATAGGCATTCAGGAGTCAAGGCAGGTGGATCTGAGTTCTAAGCCAGCCTGGCCTACAGAGTAAGTTCCCGGATAGCCAGAGCTACACAGAAACACCCTGTCTGTATAACTAAAACAAACAAACATAATAAAATCAAAAAATTAAAATATTCTTGAAATGGGACTTGAGAAGAGGACTAACATTTTGGGTCTGTTGTACTGGGTTGAATATCACGTTGAAGTTTGGGGTTTTTATATGAAAATCATACTTTTTTTAGATGTATCTGAAGGTTTATTTGAAGTAATTAAGAAATAGATTTGTCTTGTGTATATATGTGCATATGACCATGTAATGGCGGGTACATGGAGGTCAGGGGACAACTTGTAGAGTCAATTTGCACCTTCTATCATATGGATGCTAGGGATTGAATACAGATTTTTTTGTTTTGTTTCTGTTTTGATGTGGGAGTGTCTTCTATCTATCTGTTGCTTTCATTGGTTAATTAATAAAGACCGAACAGAATGCTGGGAAGAAGGGAAGTGAGGCAGACGCTATAGCTCTCCTCTCCAAGATGGATGCAGGTTAAGATCCTTCCCGGTAAGCCACCATCTCGTGGTGCTACACAGATTACTAAATATGGGTTAAAGCAAGATGTGAGAATTAGCCAATAAGAGGCTGAAACTAATGGGCCAGGCAGTGTTTAAAAGAATACAATTTGTGTGTTGTTATTTCGGGGCATAAGCTAGCCAGGTGGCTGGCAGGAAGTGGCCCGAAGCTCCTACTACACTGTTTGTTTGTTTTCTTGAGACAAGGTTTCTCTGTGTGACAGCCTGAGCTGTCCTGGAACTACCTCTGTATATTAGGTTGTCCTTGAACTCACAAAGATCTGCCTGCCTCTACAGAGTGCTGAGATTAAAGGTGTGAGTCACCTCTGCCAGGCAGGTGGTCAGTTTTGGTAACAGGAGTCTTTTACTTCCTCTGCCATCTTGCTGGACCTCTTACTATAACAATTTAAAAATCTCAAAAAGCATCAATGAATACATTTTTGTTTTTTGTGTATGGGTGTTCTATCTGTATGTATGTTTGTGTACCACATGCATGCCTGGTGCTGAGGCCAGAAGAGGTTGTTGGAGCTGCCATGTGGACATTGAGAATGAACCCAGGTTCTCTGGAAGAGCATCCAGAGCCTTCAACTGCTTTCTAGCTCTCCTCAAAGTATCATGGGTTTTGTTTTTGTTTTGAATATTTAGTATGTGTAATGTGTATATGTGGGTGTACTGGTAGACATCAGAAAACTTGCAGGAAATCCATTTTCTAAATTATATGGGACCTGGGGAATTGAACTCAGATCATCAGGCTTGGCAACAAGCACCTTTACTCACTGAGTCATCTCTCCTGTCCTAACTTTTTTTTTGAGACAGGGTTTCTCTGTAGCTTTGGAGCCTGTCCTGAAACTAGGCTGGCCTCGAACTCACAGAGATTCACCTGCCTCTGCTTCCCGAGTGCTAGGATTAAAGGTGTGTGCCATCACCGCCAGGCTCATTTTTGTTTTGAAAGGAAGCAATTTTCATTTCTTTTAGAGTATCTTACAACTTAATTACAGTTCAAAAATTTCTCTTTGAAGTCGTCTGTAAGATACGTGTTTTACTCAGTCTATGAGGTTCCTGTGCCATGTCAGTGGGACCTGCCACACGAGGCATCCCAGGCACACCCAGGCATATCTCCCTTTAACCCTTCAAAGTCTGATTCTGCCAAACAAAAACGAAACCCCAAAAATCAACAACAAAGTCCACATGAATCAGGCATAGTGGTGCACACCTCTAATCCCAGTATGCAGGAGACAGAGACAGCAGGATTTCTTGTAAGTTTGAGACCAGCCTGGTTTATATTAAGTTCCAGGCCATCAAGAGTTACATAGTGAGACCTTGTCTTAAAAATAAAAGTTAACGAGTCTATACATACATTAGTGCTGAACAGCTGAACTGTCCTCAAACCCATGGTCTCACAAGGTCTGCCCTCTCTGTGAAATATGGACAGAGAATTTCTACCACTGAACAGATACACTTGAGAGGACTGGAGTGAGCTCTCCCTGCTAAAGATGGCCACAGAGTTCATTTATTGTTCAACTGCCAATAGAGAAAGGAATGAACATCACTATTATTTTATGCGCATAAACGTTTGCCTGCATGTATGTCTGTGCATCACATGCTCGCCTGGTGTCCTCAGAAGCCAGAAGAGGCTACTGGACTAGAGTTACAGATATTTGTGAGTTGCCATGTAGGCACTAGGAAGTGAACCTGAATTGCGTGGAAGAGCAACCAGTGCTCTTAACTTCTGAACCATCTCTTCAGTCCAAGGAATGAAATTCTATCTTTTAAAAATTAAATTAAATTTATGTGTGTGGGTGTTTTGCCTGAATATCTGTCTGTCTGTATACCATCACATATGTGACCGGTATATGTGGAAGCCAGAAGAAATGTGTCAGATTTTGTGGAACGAAACATCTGTGAGTCACCATGTGGGTGCTAGGAATCGAACTTGGATCCTCTGGAAGGGTAGCTGGTGCTCTTAACCATCTTTCCATCTCCCAAAATTGAAATCCTTGAAAGTAAAAATAAATTATATAAGAAGAACAGAATTTTAGTTTAGAATATATGTGTATGTACTACGATCTGTGGATTCTAATGTTTCCACCATCTACTGACTGTGAAACAGTGTTGGTCACAGACATACTAAGGGAATAAAACAGGTTGGGTGTGATGGGTCTGGCCCTGTGAGAATGAAAAGCTGGGAGCTGGTGAGACCCAGTACCTGCATACTGAGGACTGTCAGGTTGGTAAGTGCATCCAGGTTCTGAAGTTTTGTAATTTTGTTTTTCCCCAGAAACAAACTCTCCAGGTTGGTTAACGTGTCGATATTTTCAATTGCCTGTCAAATAGACAAAACATCAAGTAAAGAATCTAGACCATAAGATGAGGCAATCTAAGACTTCAGCTCTGTGATGTTTGGACTCTGGGAACTTGCTAATGAACTATCTCTTGAATATACAGTATGGAAAAGAACGAAAATGATGGAGGATTTAAGACTGATTCCTGGGGCTCACTCCCAAACCCAAAATCTCTTTCTCTTTCTCTCTCTTCTCCCCTCCCCTCTCGTTTCTTGAAACAAGAGATTCTCTGCATAGCCCTGGATGTCCTGGAATTCACTCTGGATACCTGTAGACTAGGCTGGCCTCCAGTTCAGAAACTCGCCTGCTTCTGCCTCCCAAGGCAATATGCTACTACCACCCGGCCAACTCTCATACTTTCAGAGCTCTGGGATTATTGGAAAACTCATAAGCTCGCTGATTTCTCTGGCCTAAGTGGCATTTCATTCTACACAGCTTTTGAAACTATGCATTCCCATGAGCCTAGGCCTCTGCAGATATCAAGATACTGGGAACTTTGATCTCAGAAGTTCATGAGGGATGCCCCATGGCTGTTCCCATTCCTTGTCCCTTGCTTCTCCTTGGTGCAGTCATATCTACTTAGTCCTAGTTTTGTACCCTTATGGCTCTTGAAGGACCATAAGGGCAGGCCACAAAGTGTGGTACAGTACTTCCAAACACCAACTGGGAGCTGCTTCACACATGGAGTGGCAGACACAGGCATGTAAATACCTGCCTCAGTCACTAACCAAGCAGACTGAGGATAGACACAGCACGACGAACAAGATGTCAAAACTAGGCTCATATAGTTTTAAGACTGACAAAACCCTTGTGTGTGCCCATGGGTAAGCCTCCCTCTTCTGCCTGGCAGATCCTCTTCCAATATCAGAACTTACATGACCCTCTGAGGTTCCTGACTGTCAGATACAAGGCACTTTCCCTAGCTGTTATGTGTCAACTGGCAAAAACTCGGGTTTTGCTGGGTGTAGTAGTATATGCCTTTAATCCTGGTACTGGGAGATCTCTGTGAGTTCCAGGACAGTCTGGGCTACACAGTGAGTGAGACACTATTTCAAAAGACTTAGTTTTGTTTCTGTGGAACACTGTAGCACTCCTTTTTTCAAAGGCCTTTCATTTTCATTCTGACCCATGTTTTCAAGGTCAAATGGATCTTGAACATCAAACCAAATTCTGCCAGAGGACATTTTTAGGGGATGAAGGACCAGCCCAGTGTTCTGGGGGACATTTCAGCTGTAAAAATCTTGCTTATCACATGATCACTGTAAGTGTGAAACACATCTCAGTTACAGACGAAAGAAAACTACTATGAACAGGTTTAAAAGAAAAGCTTAGTTGGCTTTCTTTATGGAGCACAGCTGGCACTAGCTTGGCACAGGACCATGATACAGATGAAGAGCCATGAAAGCTAATTACCAGACAAGATCAGTCGGTGTGAGTACAGTTCTTATTAATACTGGCTTCCAAGCTCACATAATCAACTAACCTGGGCTCACAGGGGCTTATGGAGGCTAGACTGAACCGACAACCAGGGAGCCTGCATGAGACTGGCCTAGGCACTCTGCATATATTTTACAGTTGTGTAGCTTGGTACTCTTAACAACGGGAACAGGGGCTGACTCCAACTCTTTTACTGGCTTTTGGGACCCTACTCCATAATGGGTCATCCTGCCCAGACTTAACACATGGGGAGGTGCTTAGTCTTACTGCAACTTGATACGCTATGTTTTATTGATACTCATAGGAGATGTGTCCTTTCCTAGATGGAGATGGAAGAGGAGGGGTTGGGGGTGAGGAATGGTGGAGAGGGACTGGAGGGAATAATGGAGGGGAGGCTGTGGCCAGGATGTAAAATAAATAAATGAATTAAAAAAATATTGGCTTCCAGTTAACAGTTTTTCCTTAACTATTTCCCTGCATCCTCCAAACAACATGAACCTAACAAAGCCTCAGCCAAGCACATACCCTATGTGCACCACTGCAGATCCATCTGTACTTACTCGGATGCGGTTCGAGCCCAGCTCCAGCATCTGTAGTTGATGTAAGGTACTTAGGTTCTCAATTTTACTGATCTTATTGTTGACCAAGAAGAGTTTTTTCAGCTGTGTCAGTTTGTCAATCCCTTCAATGTTCCTCAGCAGATTAAAAGAAATATCTAGAATCCTGGAAAGAAGCAAAATATTTCTTGAAGGAACACAGGAACATAGGAGTCAGAATTCCACTTAGAGGATATCTGCCTCCAGGATCTGCAGTCACTAGGAGGTTGGATCTCACCATGGCCCCATCACTCACTGACTGGCTCACACTGGAGCTGACCTATGTGACCATGAAGCTGTCTGGCGCCTGGAAGGCAGTAAAGGCAACCTGCAGGCTATGAACACTGTTTCCTAACTGCCCTATCTAGAGCAGAAACCAGGTTTCATTTATGCCTGTGTCCACGGCAGAGCCTAGTACCATGTTCAACCTGAGTGGTGTTGGACTAAAACTGAAACAAAGAAAAATCAAAACAGACGGGCATGGTGGCACATGTCTGTAAGGCCAGTACTGGAGAGGTGGAGGCAGAGGGCTCAAAATTCAAGATCATCTCAGCTACAGAGAGTTCAGTTCAGCCTGGGCTACTTCAGACACGATCTCAAAAAGAAACAAAAATAAAAGCCAGCACCAACGGAGGAATGAAGCCAGATAAGGCTATAGCCAGGTAAAGCTGATCCCTGTAGTCAGAAATGTGGCTGACACTTGTTTTTTAAAAAGGGGATTATGGATTAAAGATCCGACTTCCCAGTTCTTACATCATTATTGAATGAACTCAGCCTTCAATGTTAATGGCATGTAAGAAACTGTTGCTCCCTCTTAGAGCTCTAGCACAGGGCAGCCCTCCAGGACTATAGCCAGGCAGTGGGTAGGTCACCCTCGTCACCCAACCCATCCCATCTCCTCTGGGTCTCCCTACTCACTCCAGTTCTGTCAGCGCCTCCAGATTTTCAATCTTCTTGATCTGATTATCATAGAGATCTAGTTCTCGAAGACTCTGCAGTTCCTCCAGGTTCTCAATGCATTTAATTAAGTTTTGACGTAGGCAGAGTGACTGGAGGATAGAAAGAGGATCAGCATTGGCAAAAAAGAACACAGGGCCACACTCCTGGGGCTATTTCATGCTGACCTTCAAGGGGCAGTGAGTGGGGATAAGAAGCTGGAATTACTCTCCTCTACTTGAGAACATGCACAGGCCCAAAGGAAAGTCAGGAAGACCCATATTGAGCATACCTGTTTGGGAAGGAAGGCCCTGAATAGGGTTGGAGTGTAAGTCAAGTTCTCGCAGTTGGAGGAACCTTTACTGGGCTCCATTTTGAGAAGTAAACTTAACTGTAGTGAGCTAGTTCAGGAGACTGCAAGGCCTCGCCAAGACAGTACTAGAGCCCAGACTTCCCACCTGTCCCACCCAGAAGAGAAACATGAGAATATAGGCCAGCGTCACCCACAGGATAGGAACAAGGATTATGCATATTCTCCAAGTAAATGTTACCAAGTCACCTTGTGTGCAAGGACAGATTCCTCTCACCTTCACTTTCTTCAGCACTTCGAAGCCTTCAATCTTTCCAATACGATAGTGATTCAGATCAACATCCTGAAACACAGAGGAATTTTGCTTAGAACTATCAGAGTTTCTGGAGACCTGGCCAGGAGCTGCTTAGGAGAATGCCAGAAGAGAAGGGAAGGGAGAGGCTGTGAGGCTAGTAGATCCATTTGTGATTGGCAGGTCGACATTTTGTTTAGTTGTGATTTATGTTAGTTTTCTGTAAAACTGACCCAGTGGTTAATCTGAATCCAATTCCCTAGCAACTGGACACATATCCACATCCACACTTTTCCAAAATTGGGGGTTTCAGGACCCATATCAACAATATGACCACTGCATACATATAACTTGAATCAAAAGCATTTCATTTGTCACACAGGCCTTAACTATCTAAACAGAAATAGATTTCAACTGCTAGTGTTAAAAACAGTAAAAATATAGGAAATCAAACTAACCAAAAAAAGTCTTGGGTGATCTCTTTAGTCACTAATCTGCCACCTTTAAAAAAGATAAGCTTATAGCTAGGGTCATCTGTAACCATGCCTTTTGAGGCTGAGTCACGCAGGCAGCATTACCTCTGCATCTCGGTCCAGGCTGATGGTTTCCATATCCACTGTCAGCTCATGTTCCTCTAAAAACAAACAAGCAAAAAGAACAATTCTGTTTATAAAGAGTTGCTACTCTGCCCTAGGACTGGAAAAGTTTGATGCAAGGGACACTAAAGATGAGAAGTGTTATAGCAAAGCCTCCAAAAGTCATCTGTGCCTCTGAACCTCCTAAGAAGCCAAAAGGCAGCTTGAAGTTTTTGGAGGAGGAAAGCAGCTGCCTGAGTCTTGGTGAACCCAGCGAAGCCTAGTCACTGCTGGGAAGCACGTTCCCATCATGACTGTCACCTTGGAATCCCTGGAGTTTGTGTTGCCAGAAGCCTCTCTACCCATGTCTTCTTTCCCTTCTGTTTGTGGCAATAAATTGGGCCACGTGAATACAGCTCATGCTGGGCGTATTACATGTTCTGGGATGTGCCTTTTATTGCTTTGGAAACTAGCCCAGCATCTACAGATGCTTCCCTGACAGAGAGGGAAACAAAATGAAGCAGAGCTCAACAGACAGGATCAAAGAGCTTCACTGAATAATTTAAGGGTACTTCTCAACTGGAAGCCTGGTGAACTAATTCCAGCAGAGAAGCCCATTTGGATGTCATGAGACTATCCACCCTAGAGAGCCAGATACAAACTGCTTCCTGCTGCAGTGGAGAGTCTCATATGAAAGCCCCGTTTGCATTTCATCAGAACCTGATTAAAAATAATGCTGAAAGAATTAAGGAACAGAGGAATGCAAATACATGTGCACATATCCCTAAAACACTTGAGATTAACAGCATTTCCCTTTATTACCAAAGTGTCATTTGCTTTCCCTAGTGGTCTTATAGTTTTTCCCTTTATTTTATAGCCATTGACATCCAAATAAAGCTATTTTGACTGGATTCCTGCCCCACCCCTTTTCTCAGCCTCGGTTTCATTCTGTAGCTCAGGCTGACCTTGAACTTGTTTAAATGTTTATTTTATGTACACGGGTGCTTTGTGTACAGGTACATTGGTCCACCAATTGAAAGACCAGTAGAGGGTCCCCTGGACCTAGAGTTACAAGGTGCTTGTGAGCTGACATGTGGGTGTTGGGAATTGAATCCATGTCTTTTGGAAGAGCAGTCAGTGCTCTTAACAACTAAGCGATCTCTCCAGCCCTTAGCCTTGAATTTTTAATACTAATGCTTCAGGTCCCAGATGCTAGGATGATAGATAAGTACCACCACACCTAGCTGCATGGCTTCATAGATGGTGTTTCCCTTAAGACATTTTTTATCTTGAAACTTTCCGTAGGAAGGAAACAGACTGCTTTTTTTGATTGCTTGAGTCTAAACTGTTTTGTCCCAGAATACTCTCGCCTCTATTTCCTTTTTCCTTTAACTTTTTATCACTTATTACTATTTTTTTCCTAGGCTCCCTTTTCCTGTGTTTCTTTTCCTTAGTGCAAACATGCACTTGCATCTATAGTAGAGCCAGCTTACACACTCTTGATCTCAGCCCATATCTGGCTCCTCCAAACATTAGCAGACTATGTGCTAGTCAGCCTGTTTCTTCATTGGAGGCCTTAGAGAGAAGCATGTGGCAAGGGACCACCTTAATAACAAAGAACTGGCCTTCCATGGCCATTCACTTCACTGACTTTCCATGATGTCTTCTCTACAGCAGTCAACAGTACCCAACTAAAATGTTACTTTTGTTGTTTACCTATAATTTATAGTATATGAACTAATCTGGTATTAAATAAAAGGAATTAGACAAACAAGAAGACATTACAAGAGTCCCCTTATTCTCAAAAAAAAAAAAAAAAAAAAGGCAGTAATTCACCATCCATGAGCTCAGGAAGTTGTGACAGGAAGGCACTGTAGCTAAGGCAAGTAGCCAGGCCACTGATGTACAAACCAGACATGAAGACTAAAAGTAGGCACAACCAGCAGCCACACTGGGTTAGAAATGGGGCTCTCCTAGGCTTCTCAGGATATGTGCTGCACAGCCCAAAATTTCCTGTCTAACAACAGCATCCAGCATGGGTTGTTCCTGTCCCTTCTTGAAACACCAGCTTAACCTGGAATAAAGTTACCAACTGGAACAAACTTCTGGTTTGGTGTCC
>NC_022030.1:35243338-35246598 GCF_000317375.1 Microtus ochrogaster
CCTATGTTCTAAGCTATGAGCCCAAGCAGTTTATTACTTAACCAATGAAATCAACAGATTGATATATGACACTCCCACATCAGGAGAATCCAACTATGGTCCTGATACTGGCCCCACAGTGTGTTCTTGTTTTTATCAATCACTGGATTACAAGGTGGGCCTTGCCCAGTCTTGGCAGAGAATACTTTCTTCTTCGTGGCTGACTGTGGAATGTCTTTAAGCATGGGGAACTGTTAATATAAACTTAAGGTTCACATACATGCCAGTAAGATGCATGCAGACACTCAGTGTGTCCACTGTGGGAAGTCATGAGAGTGAGCACATAGGGCAAGACTTCTGGAACTCAGCATACACACTGGAGAGTGGGTTAACCTGTGAGAGTAAGTTTAGTTTCCTAGTGTGACACTGTGTTGTAGTTCTGAAATGTCTTGTTACTCTGAAACTCAGTGAGGGCAAGGGGATTTTTCTGTATTTGAATCTACATTTATATCAGAATAGAGTTGAAAACAACACACTCCTGACTGGTCCTGTCTCTGGACATGGTTTTACTTTTGTTGTATGCTTCAAGATGCTCTCTGTATGGCTGATTCTTAAGGCATCCAGAGAGACCTTGATCCTGGAACATATCCTCACGTGTGGACCTGCATTTCCAGCTTTCTCTTGTTGCTCAACCCCACTGAACTCTGTAAACTTGTTTCCTGGCTGCCCAGACTCAAATAATCGCACAGAAACTATATTAATTATAACACTGTTTGACCAATGGCTCAGGCATATTTCTAGTTAGCTCTTACATCTTAATTCATTTCTATTAGTCTATGTATTGCCACGTGCCTATGGCATTACCTCATTTTCTACATGTCTTGTTTTCTCGGTGGCTGGCTTGTGTCTGTCTGATCCCACCTACTCTCTGCCTGGATTTACTCGGCTAAGCCATTGGCCAAAACAGCTTTATTTATCAGCCAATAAAAGCAACACATTTACAGAAGGACATCCCACATCAGCACTCCTTGCTTCTTGTTTCTCCACTCCTTTCTGTGTATTTCTCTGAAAAAGCTTCTTGTAGCACAGATTTGGGCTGACTATCCTCGCTCTGTAGATCCGGATCTCTGGGACACCAGGACTTGGGCTGTTTGGCTGCTTCTGTGTTCTGTATTGTAGATCTTAATCATGTACCCTTTGTTATCCAGGTGAGGGCTGTTGGAGTTGGGAACTTGGTGACCAGTTGGCCTGCTCTTCATGGAGGATGGGAGTCCACCTGTTTTTCCTAAGGACCAGAGATGCTTGTCTGGGAGTTCTCCTGCCCAGGAAGGTCCAGCTTCTCAGGCCTCCTCTGAACCCAGCAAGCCACTCTCCATAGCCCATAGACACCCGAGCAGGAAGAATGGGCTTTCCAGACTCTGCCAGAGCCGAATGGCACTCTCTGGTAATCATCTTGTGATGTTGTGGGCATCAACCTTGTAAACTAAAAACATGGAGTTGCAGTTCCTCCCCTGGGAGCTGTTTTATTAGGGACCAAAAGATGGTTTATGTTTTCTTGCCAGGGAAAGGTGTCTTCCAAGGTTCTGGGCCATCCCTGGGCCTGGACCATGGCCGGGAGGAAAGTGCTAACCTATCTAGTGTTGTGTGACAGGGTCGTGGGGTTGGGTGGGGAAGGACTGAAGGACAGTAAAGTGAGTACTTGAAACTGAGGGGGATCTAGACATCAGGGAAGTCTTTTAGGATGGCAGATGTCCATGGGCCAGAACAGAGCACAGTAAGGGTTAGGATCCTGTCTTGAGGTCACAGAGCAGCTTGCTGGGACATCAGGTATGTTTGGTCCTGGGAGAGGGCCAGTGGTACAAAGCAGAGGCCACAGCTTCCCAGGAGGCTGCTTTGCCTGGCACTGACCAGGTTCTTTGCTTCAGTGTTGACATGGAAGATTGGTTTCAGGAGGATACCCCAGGCAGCTGCTCAGGGAACAGGGGCAAAAAGGTAGAGGTGTGAGTAGGGTACTGACTTGGTCACTGCTGAGGCAAGTGGGTGGCCTTGGGGTTAGGCTGAGGTCAGGTACTAGAAGAAGGCCACAGAAGAAAGGAGAAAGGACGTGGTGGGAAAGCGGTGAAGACTCAGGCTATGTGCATTTGGTTTTAAACTTCGGAAGAACAGAGGCCAGTGTGGGAGGCACGGGGAGTTGGGTCTTGGAAATGATTGGAGCTAGAGGTAAGTGTAGGCGCCCAAGTCAGGTAGTAAAGGTGTTGGGAAATGGGAGAGGTGGATGGATCAGTGGGTGTTGAGAAGAGGGGAAGGGAAAGCACTCAGGTGTTCAGATGGGGTCTGGCTGAAGAGCTCAGTGCTGCCTGTAGGTGGAATGGGGTGAGGATTCCCCATTTTGGAATTTTGGAGCTATTGGAGAGGTGGCTAAGAGCAGCTCCTTTAGTGTGATGGGGACAGAGCCCATGGGAGGAAGCACGTAGGATGGTGGGCAACAGGTAGCCTTTAAGTTGTCTGACAGTTCTCAGGAACAAGTGACCGGGCAGTGGCTAGGGATGACTGGTATTTGAGAGGAGGCATTGTAAGCAAGAGCTTTCTAGGTGTGAAGGGCAAGGCCTTAGAGAGTGACCTTGACAGGAATGTTGAGCTGTCTGTACATCTCAGACAATATCGATGGATGCCATTGAGCCCTAGAGGGTTGTTTTGGAGAGACTCATTGGCACTTGTGGGTTTTACAATGCTTGAGTCCTGTGCAGGCTGCACACTTTGCCTGTCCTAGAGGCCTGTTTTGGTAGCTGTCTGAGATCTAATACTTTCTGTCCTTCCTTTCCTCACAGAAGACAGGTGGAGTTCTTACTGCCTCTCATCACTGGCTGCCCAGAACATTTGCACAAGCAAACTGCACTGCTCTGCTGCATCTGAGCATGCTGACCCTGCAGCTGGGCCTCTGGGCAGTACTTCCTGCTGCTCCTTGCTACGTGGTCTGGCTTCAGGGTGCTCTGCACCCCTGCACTCCACTCCTGTGTGCAACCCCAACAAGGCTGTCTTTACCGTGGATGCCAAGACCACAGAGGTATTTGCTGCAGCTTGAGGCCCAGCATAGATGTGGATTTGGAGTTGTCAGACTTGGTTCCTTCAACAGAGAAATTTGTGTTTGAAATGTAATTAGAAAGATAGTTGATCTTACCTATATGATGCAAAAGAGACAAGAATTTTTCCTTTTTGGACAGAGGTTCAAGAGAAAGGATGCGAGCCGGGCGGTGGTGGCGCACGCCTTTAATCCCAGCACT
>NC_022030.1:35246710-35278839 GCF_000317375.1 Microtus ochrogaster
AAAAAAAAAAAAAAAAAAAAGAGAAAGAGGATGCGGTGCATTCTCTGTTATACTTTTAGCATGTTGGCTTAGTTATGTAAATGAAATTTAGTGCCTGAATGAGATGTATTTGTACTGTGTTCATTCATTTCTACAGGAGCTGAGACTGTTAGACAGGAGTGGAGTGATGCAAATTTCCTCATTTTTAAAAATAATCTTAAGTTAATTGATCATATTATATTTTTTTGTGTGTCTGCAAATGTGTGTGTGTATTGGTGCATGTGTGCCACAGTGTGAGTGTGGAGGTCAGAGGACAGCCCTGTGGGAGTCAGTTTTCTCCTATCTTGTGGATCCCAGGAATTGAACTCAATTTGTTAGTCTTGGCTGTAAGCACCTTTATGCTGAGCCATCTCTCCAGCCCTCTCCTAGCTTCCTAGTCTTGATAGGCATGTGCCTGTCTTGGCTGGTGGAGGGCCTTGCCTATAGCTGGCCTTGATTGGGTGGGTGTATCTGAGGTACAGAGTGTGAGCATCACTGAGCCCCTGATGGGAAGGTGCTAGGGCCAGTGCTGGAAAAGGGCAGGTCTTGGGCCTCCTTGTTGCCTCCTGTGTTGTTTTCTCCTTTGTTCTTTCTAGGGCCCCAGGAACTTTTGGTGATATGTGTGTCCTCTGCAGATTCTGGTTGCCAATGACAAAGCCTGCAGCCTCCTTGGGTATAGCAGTCATGACCTGATTGGCCAGAAGCTTGCACAGTTCTTCCTCAAGTCTGATTCCGAGGTGGTGGAAGCCCTAAGTGAGGAGCATGTGGAGGCCGATGGCCATGCTGCAGTGGTGTTTGGCACAGTGGTGAGTGAGTGTGGGTAGGTAGGGTAGGGTGGGGAGGATGCTTTGCCTTTTATTTTTTGGTTTTTCAAGGCAGGGTTTCTCTGTAGCATTGGAGCCTCTTTAAAGACCAGGCTGGCCTTTAACTCACAGAGATCCACCTATCTCTGCCTCTTGAGTGCTGGGATTAAAGGCGTGTGCTGCCATTGCCTGGTGCTTTGCCTGTCCTTAAGGCAAGAATAGCATGTAAAGGGAAGGGCTCCCATTTCCCTGCCTCACTTTTGACTTTGAGCTTTGTTCTGCTTTATGATTGGCAGCACCTACGTTTAGCATCTTCACTGAAACATGGTCCTGGTACTATTTCCCTACTTCAGATGTGAAGAAGGATGGGCCCTTTAAAACCAAAGTATTTAAGAGGGATATAGTGACTCTGACACTTTGTTTTCATGTTTTAGTGAGGGTTGAAGCTTGGACTACATTTTAAAAAACTGCAGGTATCACGTGAGAGTTCCAGAAAAGTAATAGATTCCCCCCTTTTTTCATGTACTTGTGTGTGTGTGCACATGCACATGTGTGTGCATGCATATGCCCTCTTGAGGTTGATGTCAGAAATCATCCTCTATCACTCTTCCACCTTATTTATTGATGCAGGGACTCTCAGTCAAACCCAGAGCTCTCCAGTATGGCTAGTCCTGCTAGCTGACTTGCTCTGGGTGTCCAGTCTCTGTCTTATGAGACTGGACTAACAGGTGGGCCTCCATTCCCACCCAATATTTAAGTGGGTTTCTGAGGATCCTGACTCAGGTCCTAGTCTTTGTATGGCAAATACTTAACTATGGAGCTATTTCAAGAGCCTTCTGAAATGATACAATTTTATCACTGCACCTGATTCGTACCTTTAAAGCCACACATTCCATTTATTTGCTGTATGGTGATGGGATGGGAGGGTCTTACTGGAGAGTTTTGGTCCTCTTTCCTAGGCTACTGGGTATATCTGGGATATTGACAGGTGAGTTGAATTATAGGATGCAGAAGGCTAAGCTTCAGGCATGAGAACTTGGTCAGGGTCAGTTGTATCAACAAATTACTGGGTCAAGAAGCTGATTACTTCAAAAACTACCAAGAAAGTAATTATAGCTTTCAGCATATGTTAATGCCTCTTTATTTTTTCTTTTTAAAAATATTTATTTTTATTTATGTGTATGTTTACATGTATGTACATACGTATGTGGAAACTCAAGGAGGCCAGAGGAAGGTGTAATAGCCACCGGGGATGGAGTTACAGGCAATTGTGAGTTGCCCAATGTAGCACTAAACTTGGATCCTCTGGAAGAACAACAAGAACTCTTAGCACTGAACCATCTCTCCAGTTCTTAGTCCGTCCGTCCTTCCTTCCTTCCTTCCTTCCTTCCTTCCTTCCTTCCTTCCTTCCTTCCTTCCTTCCTTCCTTCCTTCCTTCCTTGTTTTTGCTTTTGTTTTTCAAGACAGGGTTTTTCTGTGTAGCCCTGGCTGTCCAGGAACTCACTCTGTAGACCAGGCTAGCTTTGAACTCACAGAGATCTGCCTGCCTCTGCCTCCTGAGTGCTGAGATTAAAGGTATGTACCACCATTGCCCACATAGTGCTTATTTCTTGAAGAAATTACAGATTCCACTTTTTTTTTCTCCTTCTTCCTTACTGTGAAGGTGAGTGTATTGGTCAGTTTTTCAGATGCAAGGGATCAACTGTATCTGGATAAAGGGATTTATTAGATCGTTTTGTATGGTTGGAAGCTGGATAGTTCTACAGTAGCTGTTTGCAGGTTGCAGACCCAGTGGAACCAGTAACCACTCAGTCTAGGAATCCAAAAGCCCCAGAACCATAGGGATTGATGATGTAGCCTCAGTCTGGTGGATGAAGCCTCCTGGAAAGTTGCTGGTGCAGGAGTGCATTCAAAGCTGAAGACTGGAGTTCAGCGTCCATGGGTGATAGCCACAGCAAAAAGCACCCACTCACGTCAGAAAAGCTGGAGTGATAATTTATACCTGTAATCCCACCACATAGGAGACCAGGAATTGAAAGGCATCTTAGGCAACATGGGAGGTTGAGAGCACATGGGCTCACATGAGATCCTAACACCAAAACCCACGAACACCAACAGCAAAAGGATAGTTGAGTGTACATGGGAGCTCTCCTTACCCGCTGCTTTTCTTTTCTTTATAGGCTCCTGCCTTCCATTCGAGAGTGGTTTTACCCTCTTGGTTCAATGATACACCCCAGTACTCTCTCTCTGCAAATACCATCATAGGTACACCCTATGTGTGTGTCAGGCGTTTTCTAGGTGTTTCTCAATCAAGGGTGGCAACTAAAAATTGGCCATCACACTGGGCATGAAAACCCTCTTGATAAAAATTCAGTCAGACTGTAGCACCGAGGACTAGAAGACTGTTTACACTTTGGTAGGTTTTTGAAAGGTGAGCGGAGCTTGACTGCGCTGAAGCGTTGAAGCACCGGGGAAGGTCTCTCCTGATGAGAAGCACTGTGCCATGCTAGCTGCAGAATCCACTGCGGTTGCTCTGCACCCTGGTACAGGAAATGTATTTCTACAGGTTGATGTTGTTAGCCGAAGTGGGGAGAAGATTCCAGTCTCTGTGTGGATAAAGAGGTTGCAGCAAGAACGTGGCTTATGCTGTGTAGTGGTTCTGGAGCCCGTGGAGAGGGTCTCAGCCTGGGTTGCCTTCCAGAGTGATGTGAGTATATTTCCAAATCGCAGTTGTCTCCTGCTAACACAATGCTCTCCTCCCCTTTCATAACTTAGGAAGGAAGTGCCAAAGTCAACTGGAGGTTTGCCTTGGCTATGGTCCTTACTAACTGCATGCTTGAGCAAGGAGTCCTCAGATTTCCCTATCAATAAAATGGGAATAGAATCATAACTACTCAAGATTGTTCTTGTTCTTGTTCTTCTTGTTCTTCTTCTTGTTCTTCTTCTTCTTGTTCTTGTTCTTCTTCTTCTTGTTCTTCTTCTTCTTCTTCTTATTATTATTAAAAATTTCCACCTCCTTCATTTTCCCTCCCCATCCCCCACTTTCCCTCCCCCTCCCTCTCCAGTCCAAAAAGCAGTCAGGGTTCCCTGCCCTGTGGGAAGTCCAAGGTCCTCCCCTCTCCATCCAGGTCTAGGAAGGTGAGCATCCAAACAGACTAAGCTCCCACAAAACCAGTACATGCAGTAGAATCAAAACCCAGTGCCATTGTCCTTGACTTCTCAGTCAGCACTCATTGTTTGCCACGTTCAGAGAGTCCGGTTTGATCACATGCTCCATCAGTCCCAGTTCAGCTGGCCTTGGTGAGCTCCCATTAGATCAGCCCCAATGTCTCGGTGGAAATAGAAAACACTATCCTGAGTGAGGTAACCCAGACCCAAAAAGATGAATATGGTATGTACTCACTCATAATTGAATTCTAGCCATAAATAAAGGACATTGAGCCTATAGTTCATGATCTTAGAGAAGCTAAATAAGAAGGTTAACCCAAAGAAAAATATATAGTTATCCTCCTGGATATGGGAAGTAGACAAGATTGCCGGGCAAAAAATTGGTATGGGGGGGGGGGGGGGGGGGGGGGTAAGGGGAGATGGGGAGAGAAAAGTGAGAAGGGGAGGATGGGGAGAGCTTGGGGGAATGGGACGGTTGGGATGGAGGAAGGGTAGATATGGGAGCAGGGAAGTATATATCTTAATTAAGGGAGCCATTTGAGGGTTGACAAGAGACTGGACTCTAGAGGGGTTCCCAGGTGTCCAAGGAGATGTCCCCAGCTTGTTCCTTGAGCAGCTGAGGAGAGGGTTCCTGAACTGGCCCACACTGATGAATATCTTGCATAGCACCATAGAACCTTAATCTGGCTATGGATGGAGATAGAGACAGAGACCCACATTGGAGGACTGGACTGAGCTCTCAAGATTGTTCTTAATCTTGAAGATGCTACTCTTTTAGAATAGTACTTAAACATGAACTTGGGCGTTTTTATTGAAGAGTCTGGATTGGGGCTTTTTTGTTGTTGTTTGATGTGGTATGTCCTTTTGTATATGTGTTGCTTTTATTGGTTGATGAATAAAGCTCTTTTGGCCATATAGCAGAGTAGAGCCAGGCAGGAAATCCTAACAAATATATAGAGAGATTGGGCAGAGTCAAACAGCTGCCAGCCGCCAAGGAAACAAGAGATATAGAAAATGAGGTAACACTATAGCCACGTGGCAATACATGGCCTAATAGAAATGGGTTCATTTAAGAGTTAGCTAGAAATATGCCTGAGCCATCAGCCAAACAGTGTTGTAATTAATATAGTTTTTGTGTGATTATTTGGGTCTGGGCAGCCAGGAGATGGAAGTGCAGTTTCTGTTTACAGTTTTTTGTTTTTTTTTTTTTTTGAGGCAGAGTTTCTCTGTATAGCCTTGACTGTCCTGAAACTCGCTCTGTAGACCAGGCTGGCCTTGTCTTGAACTAACAGAGATCTGCCTGCTGTTGCCTCCTGAGTGCTGGTATTAAAGCCATACTCACTCCCTCCCCTCCCCCAGTTGACCTAGGGCTTTTGGAGAGTTCTATAGAAAGTCACTTTGGTACAGTGAGGAAATGGTATTGTTCTTGTGAAAGCCTATGGCAAGCCTCTTGGGCTTTGACTATTGGAGCTGCGACATTATTCTTGCATTTGGTTTATAAACACTAGAGCATATACTTCAGTGAAGTTTAAAGACAACTTCTGTGAGAAGCGCCTGTCAGAAGCATTGCTTTTTTTTTCCCAGGGAACTATCACATCATGTGACAGTCTCTTTGCTCATCTCCATGGGTTCACATCTCCAAAGGATGTAGTTGGGCAGTGTGTCACAGACTTGATTCCATCGATGCAGCTCCCTCCTCCTGGTCGACATGTCCCAAAGGTAGGTGTCTGCACTGGGTGCTGGGTCTTGAGTTCTTCGACTTGACCCTGTAAGTTGACAGCGGGACCATTCTTGAATGGTGCAAAGCTCCAACTCTAGTTCTCTGAGCTTAGAGGCTCAACCAACGCCTAGAGTCATGTGGTCTCCTGACTGACAAGCCTTGTCCCCTAAACCCTCTCTTTCCTGAGGGCCCAGGAGGATATGTTGATCCGTAGGGTAACCTTGTATCCTGGTTAGAGTTCTTCAAACTGAACAGATAGGATTTTATATAACTACACATGATTAGTTGGGGGAGTTGATGCTTGTGATTATGCAGCTACTTGTAAGCTGGAGACCCTCGGGTAGCCTTGTGTGTGGCTCATCTAAGACTGAAGGTCTACGAATCCTGAGGGCCTCTGGGGGGAGTTCTAGAAATCAAAGTTAGAGCGCCTGGAGTTCTGACATGGGGCATCCCAGCTGCAGAAGAGAAATTCCAATTGCTCCTTCCCTCATTTTTCTCTTCAGACCTTGAGTTGACTGGATGGTGCCACCCACATTGAGCGTGACACTTCCTTATTCAGACTACTCAGACTCACACACCAATACCTGGAGACACCCTCACAGACACACTTAGAAATAGTGTTTGAATGACGTTAGGTATTTGTTAGTCAGCCATCACCTCCTGGAGGTGGACAGCTGTAATTCACAGGGAGTGGCAGGGAGATTGGGGTATGGTGGAAGCCTGATTCATACTGACTTCTTAAGGGCTCCACTTTTCAGCTTGTGTGTGGCATTCACACAGGGTAATTGACAGTTGTAGCTTTACCTGCTGTCATTTCTGTGTCTTTAGGAATGAATTGAGCTGTTTTGGCCAGTTAGTTTTGCTTACTCTATAAGAAGTTTTTCCCTCCCTCCCTCCCTTCCTCCCTCCCTCCCTCCCTCCCTCCCTCCATCCCTCCCTCCCCTCCTCCCTTTCTTCCCTCCTTCCTTCTTCCTCCTTTTTTTTTTTCCCTAAGGAGAGGACATACAGGTGTGTCCTCTCTGGGTGTGCTTCACTAAACCCAGTCCCCTACACTGACTTTTTGTGTGTCATATTTTCTAGTTCATGAGATGCAGGCCTGCTTGTGGTGGTTTTACTGAAGAGTCTGGTATACACCAGGCTTTTTTTGTTTTTGTGTCTTGAGACAGGGTTTCTCTATGTAGCCTTGACTGTTCTGGAACTCGCTCTGTAGACCAGGTTGGCCTTGAACTCACAAGAGTTGTCTCGTCCTCTGCATTCTCTAGTCTACTCTGAGGAAGTTGCGTGCAGCTTGGCAGGGCATTGTCTGGTGGCAGTGCTGTATGTAGAGCCCCTTACAACAGCTGCTGCTGACCAGCTCTCAGGAAGACCTCTCACTCCCCAAGGCAGGGGTCCAGGAGATGGCAGGAGCAGACACATGTCTGTGTATTCTCAGCCCAAAGCAAGTCACCTTCCCTTGTAACAAATGGAACCTATACAAACAAGGGGAAATCTTTGTCTCTTCTCATTGCTGTGTTTACTGGTCTTGGGGTCAAGTGGGATTGGTATAGGTGGGTGTTGTGATCCAGATACAGAGGAAGCAAGATGCATGAGAAAAGGTATCAAGCCACTTGGCTAAACATAGATAAGAATTATGGGTTAAGTTCTGAGAGGTAGTTAGTAATAATCCTGAACAATGGACCAAATAGTTTCTAATTAATTTAAGCCTCTATGTGTTTATTTGGGACTGAACAGCTGCAGGACTGGGAGAGACAGAAACTTCTGTCTACATTTTACTCTTTTGTCTTTTTTTTTGGGGCGGGGGGTCCACCATTCCATCTCCCAAATAAATCACACACAGAGGCTTATTCTTAGTTATGAGTACCCGGCCTTAGTTTGGCTTGTTTCTTGCCAGCTTTTCTTAACTTAAATTATCCTGACTGACTTTTGCCCCTGGGCTTTTCCCCTTTCTTACTTCTGTATATTTTACTTTCACTCTTACTCTGTGGCTGGCTGGGCGGCTTGGCCCTGCCCGCCTTCCCATGTTCTCATTGCTTGCTTCTCTTCCTCATTTCTCCTTCTTTTTATACTCTCTGCCTGCCAACCCTGCCTATCTTTTCTCTTGCCTCACTATTGGCTGTTGTTCAGAACTCATGGCCTGGGGACTCACTATGCTCAGGACAGGGTAGATGAGCCACCAGACCTCCAACATGGTCCCTAACTTTTCATGTTTTCCAGGGTAGGCCCTGAAACAGCAGAACAGAAAACCTAGGTCTAGGCTCTCACCTGAAACCTGATTCATTCTGGTTAGGATCAATGCACTACAGTTTTGCTTTTTTATTTTATTTGATTTGATGTAACACCTGTGTTACTCTCTATGATACAGTTTGCACTATTGTACCATTTGTGAGCTGGGCAAGGGCCTGGCGAGTAAAGGAACACACAAGACATGCTGAATGTCATTTATTCAAGCTTAGAAAAAAACCTTATATACCTAACTGCTGCACAGTGGAAATCCTCCCAGGCAGGTAGGAAATTACCAGGTCCAAGACAGAGTAAGGCCACCAGCAGGGGCAAAAGGAGCACAGGAACAAACAGTATAGGTGTTTTGCCAGAAACTGCAAACTATCCTCAATATGAGCCCCGGGAAGAGGGGTAGAGTAGACCTGTGGGCCCTACAATTTGAGACAGGGTTTCTTTGTGTAGTCTTCACTGTCCTGGAACTCTTTCTGTAGACTAGATTGGCCTCAAACTCACAGGGATCCACCTGCCTTTGCCATCCAAGTGTTAGGATTACAGTTATACCACCACCCTGCTTGGCTCTATTCAAAGTCTCCATTGGAAAATCATATGCCTTCCAAATGATAGAAGTAGACAGTATGTAATGTAAGGATTTGGTTGTATGTTGGGGGAGGGGCTGAGAAGGTAGATGGTTCCCTGAGTGGACAGTGACAACAGGAAAGCTATACCTCTAGGTTGGAGGGACAGAAGACTGGTGTGGAACCATGGCTATTGTCTTAGTTGCTTTTCCTGCTACTGTGTGAAAGAGAAACTAACGAAAGCAACTTGAGAAAGAAAGGATTTATTTTAGCTTACAGTTCAAGGGTACATCTAAGGCAGCAGGAATATGAGGCAGCTGGTCATATTGTCTCACAATCAGGAAGCAGAGAGTGATGACTGCCCGCTGCTGCTCAGCTCCCTTTCTCCACCTACACAGGCCAAGGGAATGGTGCCGCCCACGGTAGGTGGATCTTCCCACCTTAATCAGTACAGTCAAGAAAACTCCCCTATTGGCAGCATACCCAGAGGCCTCTCATGAAGGTGGTTCTAGATTCTGTCATGGTGACCCTAATCATCACAGCTACTCCCAAACATGGACTATACATTCGCTGAGACTAAGAGGTGCTGGAGAAACATGACAGCTCTTTCCCTTCCAAACTTGGAGCTGAGAAGGGTGCAGCCTGTGGATACTAGCAGGCTGTAGTTTGGCACAATGCCTGCTCGGGATGAGTCTGGGTCCAGTCCTCTCATTGGTTTGTGCCTTGGTCCTTTCATTACGCATTTGTTCCGGACCCTGAGTCCTCCAAGCCTGCTGCTGCTGTTCCCCAGTGTTCTGAATTCTTTGAACAGGGTGGGACTGAGGGATAGTTAGGGAGAGCACCATGGATAAGGGATGTTCCTAGCACATGTATGTGAGTGGAGCTTGGATCTGAAACATCACAGCTCAAGATTCTGTGTACATAGATAGTATTGCTGTAGTACTGAAATGGGGCTTCCCTGTCTTTCAGAGTCTCAAGATTCAAAGGTCTGTTGGGAGAGCCAGAGATGGTACCACCTTCCCTCTGAGTCTGAAGCTGAAATCCAACCCCAGTGGAGAGGCTGTAGCTGACAGTGAGGCTACATCTGAACCAGGTTACCAGGCATCTGTGTGGGTGTTCTGCACCATCAGTGGCCTCATCACCCTCCTGCCTGATGGCACAATTTATGGTGTCAACCACAGCTTTGCACTAATGTTGTTTGGTTATGGGAAGACCGAGCTCCTGGGCAAGGTAGGCTCACCTAGTTTCCCAGCTCCTTGGTACTCTGAGGAAACTGTTCTGCATGGGCTAGAGAGCTTACAGCCCATGAGCTTATCCTCATCCTATTTACAACCATCTATCTCATATTCCTGGGCCCCACATCAGTGGCCTCTCTTGAATTGTCCTGAATTGTTCCAGAGAAGGAAGTGGGTCTTCTGCCTGGGATCTCTGTCCCCACCCAGCTGGCTCTGGTCTGGCCCATTGAACCATATTTTGGTTACACTGTGGATACTGCTGGTTCACCCATCCTTAGCATGGTTGGTGGTGGGCACTGGAGAAGGAGGGGTTCTATAACCTTCCTTTCTGAAGTTGGGATTGGACTTGGGTAGATGTTTTACTCACCAGGAGACAGGCCATTAGCTTTAACTTCTCCCTTATTCTCACCCAGACTTGTAGGGTGCAGTCTCATCGTGGCTCTGTGCAAGCCTCCAGGACAATGTTTAATGCATTCCAAGTCATGAATCAGCCTATGAGGCTATGCTTACTAGGGAAAGGCCATTTTGTTCCACATGATGCCAACTGGGGCGACTCATTAGGTGATTGTGGAATCCTGAAGCCTTGAGAGCTTACATTCTTGGCTCGGATGCTGTTTGGAACATTCATGGGAGCATCCTGCCTCTTAAGTCTTACCTCAGCTGCAGAAGTCATGCCTCACAGTTCCAACAACCTCTTATTTAGGAGGTGGATCCCAGTGGTGTTCTGAGCCCATTGGGGGGGGGGTACATGCCTCCCACATGCCAGAGGGGTATCATGGAGCAGCCTTGAAAAGCCACCCAGTCCTGCCAGGTGATTATGTAGGTATATAGGAGAGAATCCTACATATCTCTCCCCTGATTTTGACACCCGTTAAGTGCCCACCAGGCTCACCTGGTTCCTGGGTGCAGGTACTTAACGGCCCTTTAGTAAGCACCTTGATCACTTGGGGACTGCCTCTATGGCAGGGGCCTCTGTCTTTTCTTGTCATTTCTACGGGGTACTACTAGACTGTGACTCTAAAAAGAGGTTATTCTGCTTTTCAATAAAACCATAAAGAGTAACTAACCTAAAGTTTAGTTGCGTTGAGTTTATTTGATTAAAAAGCAGCTAGCAGAATCCCTGGTTGACAGTGTTCTGGAGGAGTCTTACAGGTGTTGAGACCTCTTAGAGTCTTACAGGTATCCAGATTTGACTCTCATTGAGGTTAGAGTTGCTTGGATTCTTGTGGCCACAGGTGCTTTCCAGGATGGAGGCTGCATACACATTCAGAAGCAGCATCTGTGTGAGCAGCTCTTACTGTGTAATGTCCCTGATGGGTTCACATCGGTGTTCTTGGACCAAGAGCTATAAGATGTTAGCTTGGCAAATACAGGGTCTCTGTTCTCAGTAAATGTGAAGTCACAGGCCAGCTTTCTGCTTGGAAGACATGTAGGTGTTGGTATACCTCACCTTAGAATGTATTGTTTGCCTTTTTATTAAGCAAAATGAAAAAACCTGTGCATTATGTGTCAAGTGTCAGGGTGTATAGATTAGCCAAAAACATGTGACCCAAGATCTTTCCCACTCTGAGCGCCTGAACTGTTCACATTGCCAGTGTTTTCATCCTAGAAGGATGTGTTCAGTGGGTCAGAATGGGTCCTCCTAGATTCTGAAATATCACTGCTTTGCTCTCTAGAACATCACTTTCTTGATTCCTGGTTTCTACCACTACATGGACCCTGCATATGACAGTTCTGTACAGCTGCCAGACCTTGTCAACTGCCTGGACATTGGCAGTAAGACTGGGCCTGGAGAGATGAGCTCTGATGCCCAGCAGGACTGGGAACTAGTCAGTGGAGCACACGGTAAGGCACAGCCTCCTCCACACCGTGTTTCTGTGGCTGCCCAGCCCCTTATAGGCTGGTGGCTCTGTGACAGAGAGGAGGAGAGCAGAAGTCATTGGTGACCTCTCCAGAAGCTCAACGGTGGGCAGAGTAGTGGGAGGCTCTGTCTTGTATGGCCTCTTGTTTTTCTTTCCTGGAGATGGGACAGTTGTGGGTAGGCTTTACAAGTATGTTGGCATCTAGAAGGGAATTAGGAGGTCCTCTAAGACTGAACCACTTGTGCCTATGTCTGAGACAGAAATAGCTGGCCAAAGTCTTGTCCGTTTAAAGAGAATTTATAACCAAGCCAGGTGTAGTGGCACATACTTGTAATCCCAAATTATAGGGTTGCAGTTATTTGAGGCCGTCTTAGAATATATAGGAAGACCCTATCTGGAAACAAAAAGCTGCCTTCCAGGAATCCCCATCCCCCAAATAAAATTTGTATAGTTTCATGTAGTATAAGATTGAATTGTTTGATGAATAAAGCTGTTTTGACCAAAAAAAAAAGATTGAATTGTTATAGCATATCATATTTATTTATGAATTATGCTGTATACCTATTGACTTCAATATGTTTATCACAATAGTTAAGGTCTTCAATGACTGGTTTGTAGAGATAGTGTAAGCAGTGAGCTTACTATTCCCTTTGTCTCAGAATATTGGGAGGGTGTGGGACTTGCAAAGCCAGTGTTTGATCTCTTGGGGGGTTCTGGGCTATGCTGGGGCCTGTGAATCTGGTGCCCTGAAGTAGGAAGGATCTCTGATCTTCTAGGGAAGGGAGAGAGGTGATGAAACAGGAACAATGTGAGGAATCAGTGCTAGCAGAAAGCAAAGCTCTTAGTGTGCTTCTGTTGTACATGCTAAGTGTAGGCCGAGTATTTGAGGTTTTGATAAAGGTACAGGAGTGCTTTAACAGAGTGCTTGGAATAGAAAACTCTCTTGATTTTGCTGTTAGATCCAAGGGTAGACGTGACGTTGGCCCATGACCACGTGCTATCACAAGATGAGCCCTTGAAGATGATGGGAGGACAAGTCTCCCTTAGGACTCAGACACGGTTGGAAACTGAATGCCAGATACTTCCTTCTTATTCCCCTCAAGCCTCCCTGGGGTAAGTGCTTTGGTGGGAGGTTGCAAGTTTACCAGACACCTTGGAATATCCAAGTTATGGGTAATAATGACAGCGATGACTAATTTGTACTGGTCACTGCTCTGTCTGTATACACTAGTGCCTTTTCCTGTTGCTTGACTGAGTCCTTACAACCCCTGTGAGAGAGTACCCATGATGTTATTCTCCTCTTATGGGCAAGGAAGCAGCCTGTTGAGAAGTCAAGAAAATGTTAAAAGATAGAAATTTAGAACTTTGAAAATCATTTGAAACCATTCTCTTCATATATTTTAAAATAACGTTATTAATTTTGAATAAAGAGAATTTATATTGGAAAACTTTGTAGAAATGAAAATTCATTTGCCTGTAACCATAGCATTTTATTTATTTATTTTTTTAAACAATATTTTTATGGTTTATTTAACTTTATGTGCATTGGTATGAAGTATCAGATCCCCTGGAACTGATCTTCAGACAGTTGTGAGCTGCCATGTGGGTGCTGGGAATTGAACCCGGGTCCTCTGGAAGAGCAGTCAGTGCTTTTAACCACTGAGCCATCTCTCCAGCCCCAACCATAGCATTTTAATGTGTCTAATGATGTTCTAAGAGCTTGATAAGTGTCCATCACATGTACAGTTAGTTCATTCACTTATTCATTCATCTCTTTGTGTACTCATTTACTCTTAACTCAACAAACTTGTAGAAGACTTAAGGTCTCATCCCCAAAGGTTACAGTGTACTCAGGAAGGTAAGCTTCCCTTGTCAGATGTCTAAAAGTCAGGACTTGTTAGGGAAGGGAGCGAGTGAAGTGTGTGTTCTGAGGAACTGATGCCGAAGCCGAGTTAGTTGTTACATGGTAAACCAGGTGCTCAAACAAAACAAAACAAGACAAAAAGCCCCAGGTGAAATACGTGATCAGTAATTGGGGTTCTTGGCTCTCTGGAAGCCAGCCCTTGGTGCTCCCTGGCAAGAGGACCTGAGGTTCCTGGGGCAGCTCTGGACATAATTCCCAGTAGCCTTATGTGAACCTCTGCTGGTAGGATAAGAGGAGGGGCTCGTAGCTCCAAAGGGTCACTTGAAAACCTCTCTCTGTACCTTTCCATTTAGTGACAGGTGATACTTGATTGGCAGGGCAGCTTGCAGGTTTGTCATTCTAAAAATTAGGGATTCTAAGTCTCCAACCCCCAAACTTGATGCTAGCACAGTGTTAATGGTCAAATCATTGCCGAACTGATGCGATGCCAATGGTAGCCTTCCACTGTCCGTTGCAATGCAGGATTTAGAGGCCATGCTGTAGGGACAGGATCATGTCCCCAATCTACCAGTTTTTCTAGCAAGTGTGACCTGTGACCTTCCTAAAATTTCAGAGTCTATTTGTCAGGGTTTGCAATAGAAAGGGAACAGGTGTGACAGTAGAGAGGAAAACAAATACTGTTACCCACCATCATTTGGAGACCCTAAGAGGGTGAACACCACACCCAGGGGCTGTCCAGACTTCTGGGCAAGGTCTTAATGAGGCACTTCTGGTGTGCAGCCCCTGTGCCTTCATCCTCAGAATGACCCTGTAATCTGTTCCTGGAGAGTGCTAGGCTCACCAGGGAGGGGAAAGGTGGCTAGATATAATCTTTTCTTGCTTTTCTCTGCAGACCTTCTTTTTATCTCTGCTTCTTTATCTTTGCTTTTAGGACTCCACCCACAAAATCCACTGTGACACTTCTCTAAGCTCCCCCACCTTTTAGTTTTTTTGTTTGAGACAGGGTTTCTCTGTAACTTTGGAGCCTGTCCTGGAACTCGCTCTATAGATCAGGCTGGACAAAACTCAAAGAGATACGCCTGCCTCTGCCTCCTGAGTACTGGGATTAAAGGTGTGTGCCCCATCTTTATGGACTTCTGTCATACAATTTGTGGGGACCCCCAATTCAAGACCATATAGTATATCTTGATTACCAGGTATTTGACCTTAGTCATGGTAATGTGAACAGACACTATGAAGAATGGGCTGGTGGAGGTAGATCATCCTGCCTAGACTGCGTGCTTAGCAATTTCCTCACTACTTGTGCAGCTTCTTCACACAACGTGTGCTCACCCTCACCCTGCTGAGTAAAGGTCCTTCACCTTGCTCTGTACCTCAGCTCCTGAATGCATTACTTTGTCAGCCTTCTCTGAGCTGCCTCCCCAGTCTCTGTGCAGCTAGGTGTTAGATGGTGTTGAGACCCAGCCATAGCCTGCCGTCATGGGATCTATTAAACACTCTGAAATCCATTTCAGTAGCTTTCTTTGATTCATTCTTGGTAAATGTAGATTTATATGAATAATGTTTAAGAGTAGATATTTTAATATTTAGCTTTGTTATAAAGTTGAGAGACTTTCTGCTATAAATTTATCATGCTAAATGCATTGTACTTGTCTCTCATAAAGGGAAAGTCAGTGTGATCTCTCATTACCACTAGTGACTCATCCAAATTCCTGTCTCCAGGGTGGACAGCAACCCAGTTTATGGTGAGCATTCATTGCCCACAGACCATCAAAGCATTCCAAAGAGAAACCTGCTGCCTCGTGATGCACAATTGCTGTCTACGAACCAGCCAGACACTCTAGAAGTATCCCCACCAGTCCTTAATGAACATTTATTGTCTGAGATTCAGAAAAATACCTCAGAAGAAAGCCCACTAACCCACAGGAAATGCCTATTGCCTAAGGCACAGCAAGACACCACAAAAGGAAGCCCGCCAATCCACGATGAGCAGTTACTGCCTACAGACCAGCATATCGATGTCTTGGGGAAGGAGAATCCTTCCACAGCAGAGAGCTACAGACAGGATCTTTTAGAAGAAAGCAGGTCCAAACCAAAGGATGCAAAACTGCTTGCTTCCTGTGAAGTTTCTGAGCCACTAGTCCCAGCTAAGAACAGGAGCAGCAGCGTGGACATGTGTAGTCTACATCAGGAAGCTCAGGTGGAACTGATGGGCGTTAGTCCCAGTAGTCCAAAGCCCTGGGCTGATGCCACCATGCCTGAGCCCCACACCACAGGGCAGCTAGCGGGAGGGGGCTTCCTGACGCACTGCCCACAGTATAGGAGTGAGTGGATCTTACAGCAGCGAGGCCAGGACTTGGCTCCCAGCCCCTCTGGAATGGCATGTGTTTTGCTTGGGACACCCACTCTGGATGAACCATGGCCAGGAGTGAGAAATGACCGAGAAGAGCTGCAGACTTGCTTGATTAAGGAGCAGTTGTCCAAGTCCAGCTTTGGAGGAGCTCTGGGCATCTCCTGTGTGGAGCTTGTCCCTGCAGAACATCCTCCTTTCACTGCCCCTGTGTCCTTCTGTGATCTGGGAGGCCGAGACTTGCATGTTAGCCGCTCAGGCAGCTCCTCAGCCTGCTATGCCTTGGCCACCGACCTCCCGGGTGTCCTGGAGGCAGTGGAAGCCCAGGAGACTAATGTGAATTCTTATTCCTGGAACCTCAGGGAGCTCTTTCTCAATGATCAGACAGACAGAACTCCATCACATTGTTCCTGTACCACGTCTGAACTCAGCGAGACACCTTCTCCTTCAGTGGTGGGCTCAGATTTAGATGTGGGTGCTCTGCACAGGCAGAGTTCAGATATTCTGGGTGACCGAGAGATGTTGCTCCTCACTGGCACCTATTTTGACCTTGGTGAAGGCCGACAGTTCCAGGAGATGGACGCAGGACATAATCGAGCAGAACTGTCTGACATCTCTTTGGTATCCTCTGAACACTATGAAACCAGTGACATAGAAAGCCCAGGCTGTGGCCCTCCTGTACCAGATCATCCCAGTACTGATGCTTTGTGCCTATCAGCAGAGAAGCCCAAGCTGAGTGTCCAGATCACTTCCACTCCTGTGGCACCTGGAGCCCCCACCCTACAGCCGAATATCCAGGAGGGCGTCTACTCTGGAAGCTGCTACCACCGAGATGGCTTACGACTGAGTATGTTCTGGGGAAGAGGCTTTGTCAATCATAGCAATGTAAAATGAAGTCATTGGAGGGATTGGCAGAGCGCTGTACTCCCTCACCTCCCTGCCTTTCAGGTATACAGTTTGAAGTGAAGCGAGTGGAGCTCCAGGGCTCCGCAACCCTGTTCTGCTGCTGGCTAGTGAAGGACCTCTTACATAGCCACCGGGACTCAACCACCCGAACCCGCCTGTTCCTTGCCAGCCTGCCTAGTTCTACCCACTCCATGCCTGAGCTCTCTGGATCCGGCTTGGGAGAGGTTGGTATCTGTGGTCAGCTCACTCCTCTGTGCACTTTCTTCTGTGCTGCAGGTTTCCCAGGTGGCTTTGCTGCCCTTTTGGCTGGACTGGGTGGAGGGTCTGTCTGTCTTTTTAACATTGTCTTCTAGTACCTGTGTAAGTGTAAAGCAAATGCAGGGCTTTGAATGAATATATGACTTGTGCAGTGGAATGTAGGTGCATTTAGACAAATCAGTTTGGGTTGGTGAGTGGATGCTGTCACAGGGCTCCATAGGTTTTCAGACTAGGCCCCTGTGAGCACAGGAGATAAGAACAGCATGGATGTCAGTGCTGTTGATAGAGATGATGTGGCTTGTGATCTCCCAGACCTTTCTTTGTCTCTACAGATGCTCAGAGCCAAACCTTGGTTTGAGGAATCCCCAACACCCGCAGAGCTGGAGGGGCTGGCGGCCTGTGAGGGCGAATACTCCCATAAGTATAACACCATCAGCCCACTTGGAAGTGGGGCCTTTGGCTTTGTGTGGACTGCAGTGGAGAAGGAGCACAACAAAGAGGTGCTTGGGTTCATGTGGGGATGGCCCTACTGGAGGGTCCTGATCTATAGCTCTGGGACTTGTAATGGAGGAGGAGGGACCAGGATATGGGTGCTTTCTGGATATAGGTGGAAGCTTCTACAATACACATTCACTCCAGAATAGCCCTGTTGAGTTTTGCATTCAGACCTTGCTTTCTTGCAGGCTCTTGGACCCTGGCCAGGCCTTTTCTGTGTTGTTATTTTCTCTCTTCTGAACTCTCTTATATTATTTTTCTACTGTTCACATGGCATGCTGTTGCCTCATGAGCATACAAACTTGCTTTTAAAACCAAACTCAGGACCTCCTCTATTCAACTGGAAAAAGAAGCAAGTTAGCTAATAAACACAGTTAGGGTCTACTCAAAATTTCTTTTTTCTTTTTTTTTTTTTTAAATATTTATTTATTTATTATGTATACAATATTCTGTCTGTGTGTATGTCTGCAGGCCAGAAGAGGGCACCATACCTCATTACAGATGGTTGTGAGCCACCATGTGGTTGCTGGGAATTGAACTCAGGACCTTTGGAAGAGCAGGCAATGCTCTTAACCACTGAGCCATCTCTCCAGCCCCTACCCAAAATTTCTTATGATAGCTCTTATGATATCTCTCAGCTGGGTTTGTACTTCATGCCTGTTTGGTGCCAGACATTCTTTTATGTATACTGATTCCTCCAACTGGCCTCCCTTTCCAGTATTGAGGGTCATTCCTATGTATTTCTCTTGAACCCAAGCTATAGAACTCACTGTCCTTTGCTCCCAAATCCCACTGGTATTTGTGATTTTTGTTCCAACTCTCCTACCCAGAAGCAGCCTCCACTCCTTGCTATGATACTGTCACCAGGCATGAATCACTAGCAGATCCTGTAGTATTGCCACAGAGTTCTTTCATATCACTGTTGCTGGAATGTATCAAAGAGCTGTGTCTGAGTTGCTGTTTCATAGTCTTTCTGGGTCTAGTAATTTTCAGAGGATATTTTAAAATTTTCTTCTCCATAGCATGGCAGTTTTGTCTTTCCTTTCTTTGGTTCACTTTTCATCCTTTCTCCTTCCTATCACATTGGCTAGGGCCCTGGAACAGTGTTACTTAACAGTTACGTCACTGTGGTAGGTACCTTTCATTTCCCAATGAGCACATATTATTTGAAGATATTACATTTTATTATTAGTCCAGCTGGGTTGGTAATTTTTTGACCTCATTTATTTATTTGAGTGAATGAGAGAGAGAGAGAGAGAGAGAGAGAGAGAGAGAGAGAGAGAGAGAGAACGAGAACATGCACAAGGTCAGTGAAAACTTATAGGAGTTGGTTCTCTTCTTTCACCATATGGGTACTGGGGATCAAATTCAGGTGGTCCTTTACCCACTGAGCCATCTCACTGGTCCCTGAATTGTTTTTTTTTTTTTTTAAAGAATGAGTTTGAGGGGCTAGAGAGATGGCTCAGTGGTTAAGAGCATTGGCTGCTCTTCCAGAGGACCTGAGTTTAATTCCTAGCACCCTCATGGCAGCTCACAACTGTCTATAACTCCAGTTCCAGAGGATCCAGTGCCCCACACGGATATACATGCAGGCAGAACAATAAACATTAAAAAATTTTTTTAAAAATGTTGGACGGTGGTGCACACCTTCAATCCTAGCACTTGGGAGGCAGAGGCTGGTGAACCTCTGTGCGTTCGAGGCCAGCCTGGTCTACAAGAGCTAGTTCCAGGACAGGTAGGGTTGTTACACAGAGAAACCCTGTCTCAAAAATAAAAATAAATAAATAAAAAATCATTACAAAATTGGGTGGACAACTATTGAGTGATGTCTTTCCAGCGCTTATTGACATGGTTGTACTCCTGTTTCCTGCAACATAATGATAACATTAATGGATTTTCTTGTGCTCCTGGATTCCATCTTAGCTGTGTATAATATTTTTCAATGCATTGCTGGCTTTGATTAACTGTTGTATTATTATTTAAAAAGTCTTGATTATAGACCAGGCATGGTGGCACATGCCTTTAATCCCAGCACTCAGGAGGCAGATGCAGGTGGATTTCTCTGAGTTTGAGGCCTGCCTGCTCTACATAAAAAGACCTGTCTTAAAATTTTTAAAATTATTATTGTATGTATATGTATAAGTGCATGCTACACAGTGGATGTGGAGGCAAGAGGACTGAGTTGATTTTCTGCTTCCGCTGTCTGGGTTCTAGGGATTGAACTCAGGTTTATCAGTCTTGGCAACAAGCGCCTTTACTTGCTGAGCCATTTTGGCAGCCCTAAAATTAATGATCCCCTATTCACTTGGTATCCTGAAGATTTGCTGGACTCCTTGCATAAACTTTTTGTGAGATAGGTTCATTTTATTACATTTTTGCACATGTCTATGTGGTGTACATGCCTGTATGTATCATGCATGCTCATGTGTATGCATACAGTGTGGAGGTCCAGGTTTTATGTTGTGACTCTCAATCACTCTCCACCTTACTGAGGCAGGGCCACTCAGTTGAACCCAGAGCTTGCCAATGTAGCTAGTTTAGCTAGTCAGTTTGTGCTCAGATTTCTTGTCTTCATCTAATGAGAGCTGGGCAGGCCACCATGGTCATGAGGTTCTAAACTTTAGTCCTCACACTTGTGTGTCAGACCCTCTAACCGCTGTGCCCTATCCCCAGCTTCAGTTTCTCTATTGAACATGAATACCAGACCATTCCCTTTTTTGTTTTTTATTTTAAACTTGTAATGCTTGTCTTTATTTTGTTCCTTATATTTTGAAAGAGAAAAGAAATAGTATTGAGTCAGTTCCTTTCTTATGTTTTTAAATATCTGTTCTATATATTTACAAGCCTTAAGATTGCTCTAATGATTTCAGTGGTATTCAGGGTATTTCCAGGGTAGCTCTTTTTTTGAACAATTCTTGGATTTTTCTAGTCCACAGTACTTCCTTCTGTTCTGAGGTTATGTATGTTTTGATTACTAGTGTGATTTTTAACTTTCCGAAGTTATTTCTGACCTGGGTACCAAAGAATAGTCTTAGGAAATAGTGCTGGTAGCTGTTAGTCCAGACTTGAAGATTTATTTTAATAAAAGTCTTTATTTTTAATCAATCTCTCTTATTTCTGTGACACTCACTTCAGGCATATGTGGTAGGTAACCCTTGGAGATTGCCTGCCTTTTTCATCATCTTTCTCTGTGCAGGTGGATGGGCAGCAGGCATGTCTATTTAGGATGTCTGAAGCAGACCACCTGTTGGCGGTTGACCGCCCTTCCTGGGCACTGAGCCCTCCCTTCTCAATTCCTCAGTACCCTACTGGTTTGCTTCTGCCTCATCTTTCTGAGTTCTCTCACATCCCCCTCCTTCCCTGTCATCTTTAGAGTCTGTCTGCTTCACCCAAACTAGATCTCTTCTCACTTGATCAGCTGGAGGGTAATTGTGTAGCGTGGAGACTTCAGACTGCTGCTGCTCCTCCTGCACCCTTGCTTGGCTTCCTACAGGTCTGCACCCTTGCTGGCTCTTGTTCCAGCTTTCCTCCCTTGCACCTGCCCACTTCGTGCCTCATCATTTCTTTTCTTCTGGGCACTCATCATTCCGTAGTACGTGATACAATTTACTGTCTATTTCTCAGTAGAGGATCAGCTCCTTGGAACATGACAGTGTCTCTCACTGATACACAGAAAGGCCCTGCTGGAATTTTGACCCAGGGCTGCTTTACCTGTGCACCTAGCATTCCACATAGTAGCCCATCTGCTGAGTGGCAAGCGTGTCTTGTAGTGAATGACATGCAGTGTTTCTTCTTTACAGTGGAACTTAGCCCCATTACACCTGGTAACTGAATGCCGCCTGCTGTTGCCCGGTGGTGTTTCTTGTGTTCACTACAGCCGTCAGGCTTGAGGGACTCTCTGGTTAATCTCAACATCAGGACTGACAGTTGTCTACCAGTGACAGTTTTCTTTATTTTCTCTACTTTTTAGATTTATTTCATTCTCTTGGGTGTGATATTGAGTATTGTGGGAACACTTGCTGTTAAGACTTCTTTTCTCCAGTGGCCATTGCTCCTCAGGCCCTCCAGGGATCCCCATCTGTCCCATCTTGCCCGTAATAGGCAGGTAGAAATAACCAGCATTTCTGTTTGGCTGCTGCCTCCTCCCTGTCTCCTGTTGCAGGGACTTCCTACAGGGACTTGTTCTTTAATGACTGTGGTCTTGTGGGAGGGAGAAAATTGTAAGCCAGTAGTGGGCACCAGGTTTAACAGATGATAGAGATATGCTCTCCTTCTCCCGTATAGGTGGTGGTGAAGTTTATTAAGAAGGAGAAGGTTTTGGAGGATTGTTGGATTGATGATCCCAAACTTGGAAAAGTTACTTTGGAGATTGCAATTCTGTCCAAGGTGGAACATGCCAACATAATCAAGGTAGGTGGTGGTTTTCTGTGTGCTGACACCCTCATGTTGCTTCTCTAACATTAATTGTTGATTGGAGGTATTTCCAAACAAAACTAGACCTGGTCTTGTCTCTTTCAGGTTCTGGATATATTTGAAAACCAAGGGTTCTTCCAGCTAGTGATGGAAAAACATGGCTCTGGCCTGGACCTCTTTGCGTTCATTGACCGCCATCCCTGCTTGGATGAGCCCCTGGCGAGTTACATCTTTCGACAAGTGAGAGCAGGCCAGGGCTGTGCGGGTGGATGTGGGGTTGGGTAATTGAATCCTATGCCTGCAAGGGTCAGTCTCCACAGTGAGCCAGTGTTAGCCTTCAGCCTTGGGGTTTGTGAGGTAAGATGCATACTTTGAAGAGAGAGTTGTATGACTGAAGTAGAGAAAGTGAAGTTGGAAGGAATTATCAGGGAAGTGTATTTTAGTGATTAAAGTTTATTCATATCTGCATATTGTTTTTGTGCTAGTCACAAACGTTAAACAACAAAGAGATCATGCTGGTTGTGAGCCCCGTGCCTTTGATCTGAATCTGTGTCCTTACCAATCATGAGACTTGTGTGTAGCCTTAACCACCTCATGTGCGCAGTTGAAAACACTGGTGACTGCATGAAAAGACTGTTGGGATTAAATCAGAGATTACGTAAAGAAGCATGAAGATCGCAATTTGAGCTATTCCATGTTACAAAGTTTGTCTTGATCTGTTTTGTATTGAAATGTGTGTGGATCTTTGCTCACTTGCTGTTTCATAGGCATGGAAAAGTGATCAGCAAATCTGGAAGGCATCTAGAACAAGAGGAAAGCAGGGCAAAGACAGTGACTCTTGTTTTGAGTACCTAGAAGGCAGTGGTTCCTGCCTCGGTGCTCCCAGAAATGTGTGGATCATTTATCTTGTCCTTTAATTAGTTCCTGAAAGGGATGCGATTCCTAGTGAAGCTTCTTTAACTTACAGTTCTTGAGTGTAGTAAGCTCCTCAAAGCTATTTGGGTTTCGGAAAGCTTCTCGGACTCTGCGCTGTTTTGGCCACTGTTGGCAAAAGACTGCCCCAGCACTACTCTCACACTTCTTTTTTTTAATTTGTTTGTTTTTATTTTTTTCTGTGCATTGGTGTTTTGCCATGGGTGTTGGGTCTCCTGGAACTGGAATTACAGTCATGAGCTGTCATGTGTGTCATATGGGTGCTGGGAATTGAACCCAGGCCCTCTGGAAGAGCAGTCAGTGCTCTTAACCACTGAACCATCTCTCCAGCCCCCGCTCTTTTTTTGTTTCTGATTTTTTATTTTTTTTGTTGTTGTTTTGTTTTTCTTTTCAAGACAGGGTTTCTCTGTAGCTTTGGAGCTGTCTGGAATTAGCTCTTGTAGACCAGGCTGGCCTTGAACTCACAGAGATCCGCCTGCCTCTGCCTCCAGAGTGCTGGGATTAAAGGTGTGCGTTACCATGGCCTGAGTAGCCCCACTCTTACACTACTTATTGTAAGATTATACATTGTTTTCCCTTCCTCCCCTCCCTCCCTCCCTCCCTCCTTCCTATTATCTGTTTATCATCCGTCCATCCATCAGCACTGCTACTTGGGGATCAGCACCGTGGGCAGCTATATATGGATACAGCAGAGGTAGGACTTGTGGAAAGGAAGAATGAGCTCAGTACAATTTAGTTATAGTTGTTTTATAGTCTTGTTAAAAACATGGCTTCTAGCCAGGTGGTGGTGGTGCCTTTAATCTCAACTTGGGAGGCAGAGAGGTAGGCGGATCTCTGTGAGTTTGAGGCCAGCCTGGTATACAAGAACTAGTTCCAGGACAGCCAGAGCTGTTACACAGAAAAACCCTGTCTCAAAAAAACCAAAAAAAAAAAAAAAAAAAAAGGTTTCTGACTAAATGTACAGTACATACCTATAATTTCAGTACTCCTGATGCTATAGCAGATTCAAGGCCACTCTGGTCTACATAGCAAGATTTTCCCCTGACCCAAGTCTCCTGATTGGATTCTAGCATGTATGTATCTATGTATGCATGCATGTGTGTTAATGAATGTTCAAATATATGCATGCATGGATGCATGTATGTTGATGGAGCGGCAGGCTACTTCCCACCACCCGGCTAGCTTTACATGGAAACTGTATTCTTTTAAACACTGCTTGGCCCATTAGTTTTAACCTCTTATTGGCTAGCTCTTAAATATTGATCTAACCCATTTCTAATATTTTGTGTAGCACCACGAGCTGGCTTGCCAGGAAAGATCTTAACCTGCGTCTGTCTGGAGTGGGAGAATCATGGCGACTGCCTAACTTGGCTTCTTTCTCCCAGGATTCAGTTCTGTCTACTCTGCCTACCTAATTTTCTGTCCTATCAGGCCAAGCAGTTTTCTTTATTAGTTAACCAATGAAAGCAACAGATAAGATACAAGACCCACCTCCATCACATGTACATGAATATGTACATACATGCATGTAATCATAAATCTATATGTGTAAATATACAGGCAAGTATTTATAATGTGTACTTTATTTTTTAATTGATTGAGCTTAGTTGACATGCCATTAACTATTTTTCTGATTCAAACCTTTTCATTTGGAAGTATAAAATTGTCTCCAAAGATAAAAATGATTGATGTCCAAGAAATCACTAAATTGATTGCTCTAGTTTGGTATCCAAATTGTGGTGTAAATAGTCTTACTGAAGGCCACAGGAAGCTTGCTTAGCAGACCTCCACTGTAAAGATACAGCATGCCTGGGCAGATGTGTGTTAGAATGCCTGCCTTCCAGAGGCAGAATGCTTATATACAACCTGCTTCCTGTGGAGCCACTTACTCCACATAGGGGTAGATGTGCTGACTGGGGAACACAGCACACAGAGGATTATCTGCTCTTGCTTTGACTTTAAACTGCTGTGCAAGACACTTTCCTTCCCTGTGAGCTGTGGTATCCACCATAGTGCATGGGTTCTTTGCATGTGATACCAACAGTAATCCCTCAATGGCCTACATTTTTCTAAGTACCTACTTGGTGGCTTGTCTTTCTCCTGACATGGTTATAGGGCAAGTGCCTGCTGGGAGGCTCTTTTGGGTCAGTAATAACAGAGATGTCATGAGGCATGAGTTACTTGCTGTTGCTTGCTGGCCTGTGCTAGGCACAGTGATGGACTCACAGAACAGCTATGCCTCCTGTATATGCAGAACCGTATCTCCAGCACCCAGGACTATGCACTGGAGAATGTTTTTTTCCTTTGCTGTTGTTTTAATTTTTTCTTCCTAATATCTATTGTAAATGCCTTTTTGCTTGAATTGCTCTTGAAGTATTCTCCTGGCCTCTGATTCCAGCTGGTGTCTGCTGTAGGATACCTGCGCTCCAAAGGCATCATCCACAGAGACATCAAGGATGAGAATATCGTGATCGCTGAGGACTTCACAATTAAGTTGATAGATTTTGGCTCAGCTGCCTACTTAGAGAGAGGCAAACTATTTTATACTTTTTGTGGGACAATCGAGTACTGTGCACCTGAAGTTCTCATGGGAAATCCGTACGTATTACATGATCCTGGAGTTTACCCTCCTCTTGCGTTGTGTCCATGAATGTTGTGATTTTAGGAAGAAGTAGTTTCAGTTTGGGGTGCTTTATTGAGTAACGAGGGTAATGTTCTGGAAAGTCAGTGTGCAATAGGCAGGAAGCTGGACGATGGACATAGGGGACAATTCCATCATTTCAACTTTTGATTGTTTGGGGTTTGATGATATAGAAAGTGTCACACCCCACCTCGTCCAGCAAGGAATGATGCGACCACCGGAGCTCTTCTCATTGCAGTTTATTCCCGGACTTTATTCACTTTCTCTCTCTCTCCCCCCTCTCTCTCTCTCCTCTCTCCTCTCTTCCCTCTCTCACCGGGCAAACCTCTCCCAGCCCTTAAGTAGGCATGGGCTGCCAACCCCGAACTGCCAGGTGGGCACTGCCCATAGGTTCACGCATATGCAGGCAGCTGATAATCATTGCGTGATCATAGCATAGGTCAGGCCTTAGCCATCTCAGGAGTTGATTATACATCTCCATCAGGTGTGACACCACGCAGCTCACTACAAGAAAGTTAGAAAAATACAAGATAAAGAGGAAGGTCTCAAAAACTGGAATGCTCTGAGTGACTCATAACTTGCTGTACTTATTGAATATCAGGAATAATCATTACTTCAAGGTGTTATCTGTCTGTATAACAGCAGATTTCTTTATGTAACAGCCCTGCTATCCTGGAATTCACTCTGTAGATCAGACTGGCCTTGAATTCACAGAGATCCTCCTGCCTCTGCTTCCTGAGTCTGGGATTAAAGGCATTCACCACCACCGTCCATGTTATTTTTATTTTGTTCATTCATTCATTTATTTATTTACTTACTGGTTTTTCGAGACAGGGTTTTTCTGTAGCTTTGGAGCCTGGAACTAACTCTTGTAGACCTGGCTGGCCTGGCACTCACAGAGATTCACCTGCCTCTACCTCCTGAGGGCTGGGATTAAAGGCATGCAATATCACTGCCCAGCTTTATTTTTATTTATGTATATGCGTGTTTTGCCTGCAGGTGTGTCTGTGTAGCATGTTCAGCCTGCAGGTGTGTCTGTGTAGCATGTTCAGTGACTGCAGAGGCCAGATAAGGGTTTTTGATTCTGTCCTGGTTAATGTTTTGTCAACTTGACACAAACCAGAGTCATTTAGGAACATTAATTGAGCAAATGCTCCCACAAGATTGGCCTGTGGTCAGGCAAGCATGTGGACCACTTTCTTGATTAATGATTGGATGGGCTGGATGGTGCTACTCTTGGCCAGTGGTCCTGGATACTATAAGAAATCAGTCTGAGCAAGCCATGAGGAGCAAACCAGTAAGGAGCACTCCTCCATGGTCTCTTGTGAGGGTTTGAATGAGAGTGGCTCTTCATAAGCTTGTGTTTGGATACTTGAGCCCAGTTGGTGGAACTGTTTGGGAAGGATTAGGAGGTGTGGCCTTTTTAGAATTGCTGTGTCACTAGAGGCAGACTGAGGTTTCAAAAGACTAGCATCCTTCACACTTAGCTCTCTCTATCTCCTCCTTGCATCAGGACGATGTGAGCTCACAGCATGTTGGGTAGCTTTTGCTCTTCACCATTAGGTACTCTAGCTCTCTGAAACTGTGAGCAATCAAAAGCTTTCTTTTGTAAGTTGCCTTGGTTATGGTGTTTTATCATAGCAATAGAAAAGTAACTAAGACACATCTGCTTCAATTCTTGCTTCCAGGTTCCTTTTTGAGTTGTTGTCCTGACTTCTCTCAGTGGTAGTTTGTGACCTGAGACTTAAGATGAAATAAACCCTTTCCTCCCCAAAGGGTTTGTGGTCATTGTGTTTTATCACAACAGTAGAAATCCTTAACTAAGAAATTGGTGCCAGGTTGTAGAGTATTGTTGTGACAGACCTCATCATGTGTTTTTGGAAGGATTGTGGTGGATTGGACTTTGAACTGAAAAGACCTTTGAGTGTTCAGAGCTCAGTGAACTGTTCTGTGGGAGCTTGGAAGTTAAGAATGTTGAGAATAGTGCAGACGATGAAGGCCTAGCTTAGGAAGTTTCAAAGTAAAGTTTGAGAGTCCTTTAAATACTCGGTGGGGCTCTTAGATAATTTGAATAAGCATCTGGTTCTGGTCAGCTCGAGCTAAAGAATCAGCAGTGATTAATTAAAAGACCAGCACCACAGAAGTGAAACACTGGCTTTGGTGGGACAGTCTGTTCAGATGGGGTTGAAGAATTAGCTGTGATTAACAAGAGACCAGCATCATTGAGGCTAAATCTTCTGGAAGATTCCTCAAGGTCAGTACACAGAAGCTGTGGTTCAGAGGGGACCAGTGCTGACTTCTGACCTTGGGCCAGCAGCCAAACCTGGCAATATGTAAAAGTCTCCCAAATGGTATTGGTATTGAAGACATGAAGGAGTCATGGAGAACGGTTGAGGCTTGGCGCCTTAAGAGATCAGGAGAGGCCATTGGTGAAGGGCCAGCATTAGTTTTAGTTAAAGCCCTAGGAGTAATTTGGAGAGAAAGCTCTAGGAGAGAAATTGAGGCTTGGCACCATATGGCAGGGTTAGAGTCCCAGAAGAAAGCCCAGATAGCTATTATTAAAGGTGAGGTCTATGTAGAGTGGAGACCCCAACATTTTAGAGATGCTAGTACCATAGGACGGTCTTCAAGGATAGCAGTAGGAGTGGAGTGGAGGTGAAGCAAGCTGGGTGTGCTGTGGGTGCCAGCGCTGGAGAGTGGAACTGTACGAGCTCTCTGGAGCCCAGAAGACCGTGAGTCCCAGACATTGAACATGGAGTTAGTTATACTGTTGGAGTTCTGATTTTCTTTTGATTTTATTGAGACTACTCTGGTTCTTTCAGTGTAAGAAAGTTATATAACTTATTTTTTGTTTTACGGGAGCTCATGGCTAAGAGACATTGGGATTTTAGAGAGATTTGTATATTTTAGGGAGACTTTGAATGCTTTAAAGAGACTCAACTTTTAAGGACTGTGAGACTTAAAAACTGGAATGTCTTATATTGTGATATTGGTATTAATATGAGAACTTGGGATAAATAAAAAAAATGTTATGGTTTAATAGTAATGTTTGGTGTTTTAGGTTAACAAATAGTTAGTTAGCAGCACTCATCCTGACTAACTTTCAGTTCCTGCCCCACATTCCTATCTTGGCTCTCCTGATGATGGACTGTGACCTGTAAGACAAACTCTTTCCTCCCCAAGTTGCTTTTCATAGTGTTTATCACAGGAATAGAGACCTAACTAAGACAGAACCTCTTGGGCCAGAATTACAGACAGTTGTGAGCTGCTTTGTGGATGCTAGGAATGGAACCCAAGTTCCCTGGAAGAGCAGCCAGTACTCTTACTGTGGAGTCATCTCTCTAGTTCCAGCAATCAAAAGCTCAATAATAGTGTTGGGTTGGCTATAAGAAGGCCCAATAGGAAGATTGAGAGCAGGAGGAACGATGTGAAGGAACTGTCGGGGCTCAGATTCTTGTCTCTGAGCTCGGGGAAGCAGGCTCTGGGGGTAAAGGCTGAGTTTGTTGCTCTGTAGTTGGGGAGTCTGTGGGCAGCAGGAACCTGACCTGAAAAGACCTCTTTTCTTGGGACGTGAGAAAAAGAATTGAAATGAAGCTCATTGCCCACATGTGTAGGGACTGCATAGAAATTGCTGATAGTGGTTTGTGCTGTCCATGCAAGGATTGTGGTCTTTGCTACACACTAACAGGTGTATCTGTATAAAATAACTTTCCTTAGTCTTTTCACACAATGGTATCTTCCTCTTCATCATGCACAAATCTTAGTCAGGTGTCTCAGGAAGAGTGGGTAGTTAGAGGGACAAAATGTTTAGCTCTGTGTGGTCTTATAGAATAGTGTGTTGAGTCAGTAGATAGGCATGGTCAAAACTGGATTTCACATTAGGCCTGATCAGGTCCTGGTTGTCTGTTCAACCACTATCCTACCTTGTGTGAGAAACCTTCAGCAGTGGGGTTAGGAGGTGACCAGGACCCAGGCCTGTGTCTTCTCAGGGCACCTTTTCAAGTCACGGTCAGAAAGTGAATGTTGAGTTAGCTTTCATTGACTCCTGGAGCTTGGTCTCCTTAATCCGCTGTAGCCACCCCCATGCTGGGCTGGCCCTTGTGTGCAGCAGGACGGACAGGCTGTGTGCTACTAGCAGAGAGTGAAGGGGGCAGGGAAACTTTCCCTTTTGGAGTCTCTGTGTGTTCAGAGCTACCATAGCAAGGTGTTGAAGGGACTGTAGTTTCTCTTCAGATCTGATTTGGTTGTCCCTATTCCCCGTGAGTGTCCTGCTCTGGTACCATCCTGTAGTGGTTGAAATATAGGCAACATTGAAGAGGAGCTACATGTAAACTGGCTCACTCTGCATGCTTTGTATGACTGGGTGTTCCACACCCAGGCTATGACGCTTCAGTACTTAGCCATCTGCGGCAAGTGCCTTCCCCATGTGTCCTGTTTACTCTGTGCTTTCTGCTCCCTGGCCATCCTTTACAGTCATGTGTGTGCTGGTCCTACTTGTGGACCTCTCGGTCAGGACCTTGTCTCATTCTGCATGCTTCCTTCCACATTGCACACACATGTCCATCTCATCAGGCAAAAGGCTTTCTGAATCCTGATTCCAGATTCTATCTGTAAGAACTTTTTTCTTCCTTCTCGTTTTTATATTGTTCTTCCTCAGGGGTTGGCAAACCATAGGCAACCTTTAGACAACCTACCTGGTATGGCTGGTAGCATGGTGAAGTTAGGATAACACCTCCCCTCCTCCCCCAGGCCTAGTCTTCCAGGCGGCCCTAGTTCCTGATAAACTCCTACATCCTACCGTTCATTTCTCTGACCCCTCAGCTGTCACTAAACTTTGTTCTCTTGTGTTTCTCCTGTTTGATTTGACTTTAGGTGCCCCTTTCCTCTCACCACATGGTCTTTCCATAGGGTGTACCACCACTTGTTCTGATGTTGCCTGTGGCCCTTGTTGGCCCTTACTGACACCAAGTTGTGACTTGCTCTCTGGTCCTCTACTCTTCCCGCCTCTGGGAATCATCCCCCCTTTTCTGGGTCAGTTAGAGTGTCTCTTGCTTGAGGCAGCCCTGTGTGGACTGTGAGAATGCAAGTCTCTGACTGGGGTTGGAAAGCTCTGACATTCAGAGTGGGGCTGACTCGGTGAGCTTTGTACTGAGTGCTCTCGGTTCCTCCTTGCAGCTATAGAGGGCCAGAGCTGGAGATGTGGTCTCTGGGGGTCACTCTCTACACGCTTATCTTCGAGGAGAATCCCTTCTGTGAAGTGGAGGAGACCATGGAGGCAGTCATTCACCCCCCATTCCTGGTTTCCCAAGGTGAGCATGAGCTCCAGGTGGTGAGTGATGTCATTGCCTGAGAACTCAACATTTTGTTTCTGTCTCCTCTTTGTCTATGCCGATTAGTTCTTTTATCATTTTTATTCTAACATTTTGATCTGAGCATAATAATTTTAATATAACTCAAAACATTTTGGTAATTTTTATTAGTGTCCCTTGGATCTTAAAGGCCCTCTTGAAAGTGATATTTTGCAGTCAGTAAGCTTGTCTGTGGGAGCATCTATGAGATCAGGCATTTAACTTAAGCCAGGAGCCCCGTTTGTGAAGGAGGGTGGTATCAGTACATGGGGAGACTTGGCCCTCAGAAGCTCACATAGAAAATGTCAGTCATACCATGAGCCCTGTGAGCAATTGTGACTACAAGTGGTAATTTGTATCTGTAATGAAGGCCAGGGGTCAAGGGGACTTTGGCTTTCTAAGCTTGGAGCAAGTACCTCAGGAGCCTGGATCCTGGAGGAGCTCATGGAGTGGGCAGATGCGGTCAGGTGTCAGCTGGAGCCCCTTCTACCCTAATATCCTGTGGTCCCACAGCACTCACTCACTGGGAGGACCCACGTGGTGACAGATTTTCAGTCTGTGTCTTAGCCTCTGCTTAGGTCAGACACCTCTGTCTGTTCTAAGAAGTCCAGATAGGACCTGGAACAACAGATGACCATTCAAAGTAGCAGGAGCTGAAAGCAGATTCAGTTCTCAGTGAGGCCTCTTTTCAGCTTGTGGATGGCACCTTCTTGCTGTGTCCTCATAGTGAAGATGGAGAACCAGTCTTTTCTACCTCTTGGGACACCAACTCCAGTCTTTCTCCCCACTCACAGCTCCCCCTAACACCTCCTAGCACCCCACTGCTCTGCACCATCTCATTAGGGGTGAGCACTCCAACACACAGACTTTGGAGGGACATATCAGCCACAGCAGCCTGGAAGAGGATTTTAGAGCTTCACTAGTGGGTCCCTATGATGCTGCTGTTTCTGTGGTGTACTGCTCCGCTCCGGGACTGCTCCATGGCTTCTCATTACACAGCTGGGTTCCTGCTGATGTGGCCCAGAGGCCCTGGCCAACGCATACACACACTTGGAGGAAACAGGGCTCAAATGCAGATTGAGGCTGGGCTCCTGCTAGAGCTCAAGCTGCCTCCCCTCAGAATGATCTGGGGTGCTTCAGTTGCCTGCCACCTTCCCTTGCATGTCATGCTCATCCTCAGCCACTCACAGCCAGAGCTCCTGTGTCATCATTAGGGTTTCCATTGCTGAGATAAAACACCATGACCAAAAGCACTTTGGGAAGGAAAGCATTTCAGCTTACTAGTTACACATCACAGTCCATCACGGGGGGAAGTAGGAT
>NC_022030.1:35279228-35287606 GCF_000317375.1 Microtus ochrogaster
CCTGCCTCTTCCTCCTGAGAGCTAGGATTAAAGGCATGTGCAACCACCATCCCGCTTCAATCTGCTTTCTTCTACCACCCAGGACCACCAACCCATGGGTGGCACTATCCACAGTGATCTGAGCCCTCCCACTTCAATCAAGAAAATGTCCCACAAGCCAATCTGGTGGTGGCATTTTCTCAACCACAGTTCTTTCTTCCCAATTAACTCTTTGTTGTTGTTGTTGTTGTGGGGGTGGGGTGGGGTGGAGGGTTCGAGATAGGGTTTGTCTGTGTTGCATTGGAGCCTGTTCTGGAACTATATAGGCTGGCCTCAAACTCAGAGATCTGCCAGCATCTGCCTCCCAAGTGCTGGGATTAAGGGTGTGCGCTACCATTGTCTGGTCCAAATAAATTTTGTTTGTGTCAAGTTGACATAAAACTAGCCAGCACACCTTGAAATCAGACCACCTGAGGTTTGATTGAGCTGGATCTCAACTTCCACGCTTCCATTTTGGAGGTGATAGATTTATAAAGGTATTCTCTGACAATACCAGGGCAGGCCCTCAAGCCCTAGGACTCCAGGCGGCTTCCTTGCTTTGTGAGAGGTTCCGTGAAGCAGGACATCCTGAAGTCTGAGATGTGTTCCATTTGACTTGGCTTGGTTCCACCTGTGTTCTTTATGTCCTTAGAACTTATGACTCTTCTGTCTGGGCTGCTGCAGCCTTCCCCTGAGCAGCGGACCACTTTAGAGGAGCTGATCCTAGACCCCTGGGTGACACAGCCTGTGAACCTTGCTAACTACACCTGGGAAGAGGTGTGTCGGACCAACCAGCCAGGTGAGAAGTCTCAGCCTTCCCTCCTCCCGCTCTTTCCTGTGTCTTTTGTTTGGGATGGGAAGGTGACTAGGCCTCCTTCCGGGATAAGGCTTCTTCCACCACACTGTCCTAGTTACATATACCAGAACCTGTGGCTGGTCTGAAAAATGGGGCTTGACTGTGTAGAGACCCTTAGGTGCCACTTGGGTGTGGCTATGGACCTTAGAGGGAGGATAAGTTCTTTTACTAACCATGGCCGGGAGAGATGAGAATGTAGTAGTTGAAGAGTCAGCTGGTTGACTAGTCCCAAGAGGGGTCAGGGTACAGATGCTGACCATGATGCTAAGGGGCTAGACGGGGCATCATGTCTCTTCAGAAAAAGACTCCCTAGCTCCAAGTCAGAGCTCCTGAGGAACCCAGGCTGGAGATTAGCGCGTGCATGTGTGCACACTCACACACAGTATCTCAGCAGGATCTATACCTCTAGAATATCACCCTGTGGTTTCAGAATCCACTGCCTACCCTCCCCCAATTCTGTTGTTCCTAAACAAAGTATTTTAGAATCTTATTGTTATGTTTTCTTCACCCTTTAGAAACTGGCCTGTTGTCAGCTGCAAGTTTGGAGCTTAGGAGCAGGAGTCCAAGTGAAGTGACTCACACAAAGGATTTCAATGGACCTCCTGCTCCCAGGGAGGCTCCTGGTGACGAGCACTGCCTGCATCCTGAGGATCCATCTCTGTCAGTCAGCTGAATGAAAGCTCTCTCCTGCTATTTTCTACTTGATTTGGGAAATTGTATGGATTTCAGGGCTTCCTACGAGGAGAAAGAAATTCTGAAGAACTGGGATGAATTCCCCTTCTACAGATTTCTGTGAAAGTGCTAAAACAAGCTTGCAATAATATATATAAAATTTAGGTTTTAGGTTTATGAAAGACTTGTAATTCATTTTTTTATAACCTTGAAAAAAAGCATTCTAGTGTTCAGTTACTTTGTATTATTAAAGGACTTTAACTTGTGAGCCTCAGAAAGACATGAGGAATATTTCAATTCTCTGTTTTGTTGTTTTGTTCTTTGCTTGTAAGCTTGTGAGACAGGATCTTACCACTTAACTGTGGCTGGCCTTGAAGTCATAGAGATCTGCCTGCCTCCTGCATGATAGGATTAAAGATGAGTGACACCATGGCCAGCTCTTTCTATCTGAGAGTGTGTGTGTGTCTTTCCCACTGACTTGGTATCTGTGATAATGGTGTAGAGTCCATAGAGTTGGCTAGACAAAAATGACCAGAATATTTTCTTTCTTGAACTTTTTCCAAATTAAAGCTACTTAATTAGTTAAGTTACCCTGGCTAGGACTCTATGGGACATGAGAGGTGGTGGTTTTCTTCGTTTTTCCATTTCTTTACCCCACTTACCACAGCTAAAAGAGCAATCTATCCTGGTTTACTCTGGGACTTTAGGCCTGTCAGCCATCTGTCAACCCATAGTACCCTCCCAGCACTTTCAGACACCCCGTGTCTGGCCCAGCTCTACTTCGTCTGTGTGAAAGGCTCTCGGTGAAGGGTGTCAACTCGACTGTGACTGAGGGTTTCCAGGCCCAGTCTCCAGAAGTTGGTGACATTTTAGCTTTTGATTTCAGATGAGCTGTTTCTTAGAATGAAACAAATGTCTTTCCTTGTAGTCTTTATTACACATAGAGCACAAGATATTATAGATTTTTTTTTCAGACAGTGTAGTAGGGCTGAGGATGCAAAATGCAGCTTTCTAAGAACCATTTCTATATTAGAAAAAAAAAATAAAGCTTTTGGTTATAGTCTGATGTCTTATGGGTGTTCTTTGCAGGAAAACAAAACCAAACAATACAAAAGCTCTCAAAACCTTAGAGACTAAGGTTCTGAGTTGGCAGCCGATAATTTTCCCTCTTGGAATTTCAAGTTTGATTCAAGATGCAAAGTTTTGTGAAGACTAAAGATCCTTCCAGACTTTGACAGCAGCCCTGTGTTCTAGCCATCACTTTGTTTCAGTGCTGTCTGACTGATTCAGGTTCCTAGATTATTTTCAAGAAGTTGGAGTGGCATAGGGTTTTCTTAGGCTTTCAGTGTGAAGGCCTAAATGATGTTTATTTAGTTAGAAATTAAGACAAAAGAAAGTTTTACACAGATTGCAACTTTCCTATCCTTTTATACAACCCAACCCTTCTGTCAAAAGATATGTTTAAATACTTCAGCCCTAGGTCAGTGTGTAGCACAAAGTAGGAATATGTTTATTGATGTAACAGCCTGATCCCTTTTTTCACACAAGAAGCCAATAAACCAGGAAGAAATAAATGTAATAATGACTTAAGAGTGGTGGGATTTAGGCAGCTGTGAGAACACAGCTTTTTATCTTTTACTGTTCTCTCCTTCTAAAAGGTTCCCAGGCTTTTTGCCCAAACAGGTCTAAGATGCAAATTTAGTGCATGCAAATTTGTATGGAACATTCTAGTGCCTCATCTTTATGGGAAATCAGACCTCTGTGCTAAGAGAGCTCTGTTGTTTATAAGTGAAAATATGCCATTGTTCCTATCATTTTATTACTTGGGCCATGTATTTTTTTTAATGGCAGACATCTTCTCTGTGTGTACCTATGTGAGTTTATATGTGTATTACATACTGGGTTGTTACAGTTGGGTATCCTCTGTAACTTTGAGGCTGGGTCTCTCCCTGTACCTGGACCCACATTTCTTTTTGGCTAGACTGTCACTCAGTAAGTCCCGTTGATCCTCCTGTGTCCTTCCCTCTCCGTGTTGGGATTAAAGGCATGCATGGGGTCACACCTGGATTTTTATGTGGGTATTGGGATCTGAACTGCAATCCTTATGCTTGTGCTGCTAATTGCTGAGCTATCTCTTCAGTCTCTAAAGACTGGCTTCTTTTGGTGTGTGTGGCCAAGTATTCACTTTGAACACAGTTAAAAACCAAAAACTTATATGGGCATGTGTGTCATTGTGTGTGTGTGTGTGTGTGTGTGTGTGTGTGTGAAGGTAGACATTTGTGGAGTGAGTTTGTTCTTTTACACTTTTACATGGGTTTCTAGGATCAAACTCGGGTCATCAGACTGGTGTGGCAAGTATCTTAATTGCTGAGCCATCTTGCTGACCCTAAACACGCATTTTTAAACAATACAATTTACCAAATACCTTTATCTAGGTTTGGATCCAGCTTACCATTTCAGGAAGAATTTGGGGCTGTCCTGAGAAGTTATTGCTGTATTACAGTGTCCACCAAAACCAGTATTCACTTCAAAGGTGACCCCGGGAGCATGAATTTTGATAGCTCCAAAAGAGATTCCACTGTGGGTGTAGTTAGGTGAAATATTATTAGCTACAGAACAAAGTCATAATCAAGGCATTTACCGGACACATTGATAGGGATAGAGATAAGAAGGTGACTGCAAAGACATTTACCTACAGTATTTTAGGTGTTAACTAATTATATGATTAGCTTTTGGATTGGTGAGAACAGCCGTCTAAGAATATATTTTAAAGGCCTTCATAGTCACAAAACTGTTTAGTTGGACAGTGAATGAATTTCAAAAAGGCTAAAAGATAATCCATGATAATTTGATTCTGGTCTGCGACATCCTAACTCCATAATTACAGTTAGGTTATTTGGCCTTATAGAATCTTTTTAAAATTTTTATGTAAGGTTTTTTTTTTTTTCATTTTACATATCAACCACAGTTCCCCAGTCTTCCCTCACCCAACTTCCCACCCACTCCACTCCACTCAGAAAGGGTGAAGTTTCCCATGGGAAGTCAACGAAGTCTGGCATATCAAGTTGAGGCAGGACCAAGCCCCTCCTCCCTGAATCAAGGCTGAGCAAGGTATCTCTCCATAGGGAATGGGCTCCAAAAAAACAGTTTATGCACTAAGGCTTATAGAATTTTTAACACCTGCTTCGTTTTTGTGTCCCGTCTCTCCCGGCACACCTGTAAGTGTGGTTTACAACAGGAAATAATGGTGTGAGCTTAGCTTCTCCCGTACTTTGAAGGGCAGTTGAGAAACCCCTGTGGTCTTGCTTGTTCCTGGCAGAGCACAGCTGAGGGAAGCTGCATCTGCATGCGGCAGCATGGGGAAAGAGCCCAGGGGATTAAAAGCTTGGCCGCGGAACAGAGGAACGCTGCCTCCCAGGATTGCGGCGGACACAGACCGGAGGACGGACATTGTGGGCCAGGAAGGACCGCCCCTTCCGGCGATCCAGTTACGTTCGCCGCTGGGGCTCCATGGCTGTTCTAGGACGGCGGGTGAGATTGCCTTAGGTCCGGGGATCACAGCAGCCGCGGGCGGGACGTGCAGGAGGCCCTGCCGCAGGTTATTTGTGACCATGTCTGGCCGCTTTGTGGCAATACCGCTCCCGGGTGGTGTGTGCATAGACAGCCTGGTCCTGACATGAGCCACTGGCTTCTATGGAGTTTCGGCTAACGTGGCGGCTATGGGCTTAGGAGACATGGACCACCAAGGCGGAGAGAGGGGAGGCTGGTCGTGCTAGAGAGGTTTTGGAGATCAGTCTGGCGGGCATCGGATGCCTAATTTGTTATGTGCTGGTCCCAGACACCAAGAATTGACAGACTCCTGCCCAGGAATATTTTTCCTTTAATGAAAAGTAGCATCGAAACAATTATCCTTTGTTGGAATAAGTTTAGGTAGTGCATCTATCTGGTGGCTTGTCTGCGGTTCAAAATTTTCAGCCAAATATTAATGACTAGGAGTCCTCCATAAAAGCTCAGAGTATTGGCTGTGCCTGGCTCCTATATCTTCTGTAAGTGCTGTCGTCTATATGCTAATTTCCTTCTCTGGAGACCTTTTAGGCCCAGGGGTTTTACAGATTGTTTACAAAAACTGTTAGCTTTTATGGGCCAAGGTCCAAAATACTCGCGCTCTGTGATCTTGTGGTGGTTTTTTATCCTGAGGTGGAACTGATTCTGTTTTGGCTCTGTCTTGCAGGTTCCTGACTGGCACCGACTAATGACCCGCTCCTGGACCTGTTTGGCCAGGCAGACCCCTCATCTCAGAGACCGTAAAAGGATGAGTCCTTCTTTGTTTTGCAAACTATCTACAGTACCCAGTGGAGAGAACCTTCAAGAGTCCTCCTGTGTTAGACCCAAAACGTATGTGCAGGAACCAGAGTACAGGACACATCTTGTTCAGTGTCTTCATAAGGAGCAGAAGACTTTTGTGGATCCTAAGTCCATAGAGCTTGCAAACATCATCAGTTCCCTCCAGGACATGGGTTTTGATGAAGCCCATATTAACAGCTTGCTCAGTATACAGCCAAGCGTCCATCCTCAACAGCTGCTGGACATAATTTCAGAATTTCTACTCTTGGGATTGCACCCAGAACCTTTATTTATGGCTTTGAAGAAAAGTCCACAGTTACTGAAACTGTCTCCAGTGCAAATGAAGAAGCGGTCCAGTTACCTGCGGAAGCTTGGCCTTGGAGAAGGTAGATGAAGCAGCAGACTTTGTAGTGTGAGAGGAGTCGGAGTTAGTGAAAAAATAGCCTGCTTAGTCCAGCCTTCTGATATTGTGACATGACAGGTCATATACAAATGTGTTAGGTTGCATTATGCATGTGGTCTGTGGGCTAAATACCCTTGTAAGGTGAAGTGAGGTTGGAAGGTTCTCCGAGGAGATGTGTGATGGGCCCTCTGCAGAAGGTGTTGTAAGAGGTATGCAGGGAGATTAGCCAGGAGGAGAGAACCAAGGCCAAAACAAGTCCCATGTGTTCTGTTCATTGAGGTCTCCAGCTCCAGAACAGTGGGAACATGAATTCTGTTTTTGGATGCTTAGAGTTGCTATGTGGTAGTGATATGTGTATGCATATGGGTGACCTCTGCAAAAACATCCCGTACAAAAGTTTAGACCTGGTGGTGCCAGGTTCCTGGAGAGCTGCAGAGTGGCCTCCTGCTAACTTTGTCATTCCTCTGGAGAAGGGAGATGGAATACTCCGGTGATGTCTACCCATTTGACCACTTTTTATTTCTTTTTATTATTGACTGTTCCTGGTAAGACTTTTACCACCCAAGTAGGGGAGGCTTAGAGTCCACTGTTTGGTACCTCTGTAGGCCTCCTATAGAAAATGAGCAAAAAAGAAAAAAAGGTTTTCCTGTAGTGTCTTCTGAGTCTAAGCTCAGTATTGAAGCACAGCTTGAGTGATGAAAGCAAAGTGCACGCCTAGGCTGGGCGTGGTGGCGCATGCCTTAAATCCCAGCCCTTGGAAGCCAGAGGCAGGCAGATCTGTGAGTTCTAGGACAGCCCCAACTACACAGAGAAACCCTATCTCAAAAACAAAAGAAACAAAAAACAAAAATAGCTTGCCCTTTGGAAATTCCTCTTCACACAGCAGTCAAGCAGAGACAGTGACCAACTATGCTGTTGGGAAAAATAGTTAATAGTCTAAGTAGTTTTTAAGTTTCCAGCTATTAAATTTGCCAATATTCCTAAGAAAATTGGTCCAACTACTAAAAGAAGACCATTTACTCCACTTTGTCTGGGACAGCTCCTGTTTATAGCAGTTGTCTGGATACAGTTACTAATGTGGCTCACGAGAGGACACTCGGAGGCCAGGTTAGGGATGTAGGGTGGGCTGCTGGATCTGAGAGGACGTGTTTCCACGGTGCTTTATAGAAGGCAGAGTCTGAAGTCAGCAGTCCTATGAAGGGAGGTGATCCTTGTCAGAGTCTGTGTGTGTATTGTATCTGTGAGTGTGTTTGGTAGCACATGTTCCGGGGCTTAGGTGGATGCCGTGAGACAATTTTGAGAGTCAGTTGTCTGCTTCCACCGTGTAGGTTCTGGAGACTGAACTCAAGTTATGAGGCGTGGTGGCGGGCGCCTTTACCCACTGACCTACTCGTCTACCAGCCCCTAACTATTGTTCAGCCCTTGGCTTTCCAGAATACCTGAAATTACATGCTTTCCTTTTCTTACTATCCTACAGGGAAACTGAAGAGAGTGCTGCACAGTTGCCCTGAGGTTTTCACCATGCGCCAGCGGGACATTGATGGTGTTGTGAGGGTCCTCAAGGAGAGGTGCATGTTCACAGCACAGCAAATCACTGAGCTTTTGCACAGGTGCCCAGGCGTTTTTCAGGCAGACCCCAGTGAACTAGAGTACAAATTCCAGGTGAGAATGAGTGACTAGACTCTTGACTTCAGATTTTTAAGTTGAGTAAGGTCAGCTGTGTGGACAAGAATCCTCTGAGTAGAGCTCAGAGCTTCTGTTCTAGAGCAGTACAGCTCCGTTCTTCTTTTCTCCCCACAAAGCAAACCTGTCCTTCCGCTTTACTTCCTTGACAGAGAGGGACCTGGCCCCATTCCAGGTCCAAGTAGGTACTCTGAAATTACTATTGAGAAAGCTAAAACCTTCCCAGCCTTAGAGTGAGTGGGGGTTTGGAGAATGTGACAGCAGATGTGACAGGTAAGGTCAGAAGCACTGTGCAGCTGGGAAGGGTGGTACACTCCTTCAATCTTAGCTCAGGAGGCAAAGGCAGGTGGACCTCTGAGTTTAAGGCCAGCCAGGGATATGTAGAGACCCTGCCTTAAAACA
>NC_022030.1:35287776-35313887 GCF_000317375.1 Microtus ochrogaster
AAAAAAAAAAAAAAAACCAAACAGACAGACAAATAAAAACCCTTGTGCCAGCATGAGGACCAGATTCTGGGGACCTGTCAAAATTGAATGTGCAATGCCCCAGCACCCCTGTGGGGAGTTGTAGGGTAGAGACAGGCGAATTCCTGGAGGCTTGTAAACCACCTAGGCTGGCCTTTGGCCTTCACAGGCATTCTGTAACATACTCAAATAATTGTGCACTCACACATTTTTTAAAATTCCAAAGCATCTTTGGGTTGGATTTTTCTATACTCATAATGTTTGTTCCCCTGTTTAAAGAAAACTTAACACACCCATTTGTTTTCTGCAGCATTTTTCTCAGCATGAATTTTGAAATGCTTTGAAAACTGTCAGACTTCACACAAGTGTTGGTATTAGAGAGTAGCTACAGGCAATTCTTTTCTAATGTTTTTGGACTAACATTTGTTTTGAATTGAACGATAGGCTTTGAGGTTCTCTACATAGATTCCTAAACATGTTTGTGTCTTCCAGTATGCATATTTTAGGATGGGACTTAAGCATCTGGACATAGTCAAGAATGATTTCTTACAGTATTCAATAACCAAGATCAAGCAGAGACACATGTACCTGGAACGCCTTGGACAGTACCAAACCCCTGATAAGAAGGGACAGACACAGATCCCTAACCCTTTACTGAAGGACATTCTCAGGGTTTCTGAAGCTGAGTTTTTGGCCAGGACAGCACGTTCCTCTGCCGAGGAGTTTGAGGTTTTTAAAAAGCTCTTGGATAGAGAAGAAGAGGAATCTGAGAGCCATGCATCAGAGGAAGAGGAGGAGGATGATGATGATGAGGAAGATGAAGAGCAGCTGTGATGGAGGATGGGACAAAAGGGTCCAGAGATGCTGGAGATCATTCCCGTACTCTCAAAGCTTTGGGGCGATCACCTGGATCTTCGAGCATTTTTCATACTAACACTGGTCATTTGATAGAAAAAAAAAAGAAACTGTTATGATCCACTGGAGATGTAGGTACATCAAACCAAATAGGAGATGCTTTGTTGCAGTCTAGTGGCTTCTGTGGCGGCCCACTACATCCTAAATAAAGGACTCAGCTGTTAAAATCCAGGGGATGCCACCCATCCAAGTTTGGTATCTTTTTCTCTGTTGAAATATGTTGGTGTTAATTCTGAAATCGTGTAGAGAAAGAGGTGCTTTCCGGCTCAAGAGCCGCTGCGTGTTTCCTTGTGGTAGTAAAGGTAAAATCATGAGAATGTAATATGAGGGTAGTATGTCATAGCACTTTATTTTATGAAAACAAGTAGCAGGTTTTCCACAAAATAGTCATGTTTTTAATCCGACATCATTTCACGGCCCTCTAATGTGTTCAGTGTACAGCAGAGTGAAAGGCGTTGGTTAGTAATGTGTTTAGTTTTGCAGTCTTCGGACTAGCAAAACATTCTTCTCATCTGTGAGATGCTGACCCTTCCTGCTTGGGCAAGCTGGCCTTCATGTGGGTTCGTGGCTAATAGCCACTTCAAGGCCTGGTTCTTTGGCTATTTAGCCTGTGCTGCCAGAGTGAACGGGCTCAAAACCAGCACTTCAGGGGCTGGGGCTGGTCTCTGAGGGACTTCCCTTCTGCCTTTTGTGTGATAGATGGAGAACACAGACCCCAGGTCTGATTTTGGTTTATTGTAGGGATCTTTCAGATACCCTGGAATGGATATCACCCTGGGGAGCACGGTGAGTGTCTTGAGTGCTCTTCAGTACTGGTGCTGGCATGAGGCGAGCTCTGAGGAGAGGCCTGGTTTGATGGAGCTAAGGCTCAGAGGATTGAGGCCTCCTAGGAAGTTGTCTGTGGCCCTTCCTCAGGAAACCGCACAGGGCTGGTGATGCAGAAAGCTTTTTTGATGGTAGAGCCAAAATCAGAAATGCTTGGTAATATTTTTTTTTTCTACTTAGTGACATTTAATAGTCATGTGAAATCCCTCTATGGGTCTTGTGTTTCCTATATAGACAGAACCCAATGCACACATGGGGATGCCCTGATTCTCAAGATATCTGATAATCTTTGGAGATTTTTCTGTGTGTCAGGGCCCTGGGATCTTGAGAGTAGAAGCCAGCAAAATACCCTCCCTTGCACTGCACATGAATGATCAGGTCCACAAAGCAGTGTCCAAGCTGAGAAACTGCTCCAAGACCTGGCCCAGTAAAGTACTGTGACCATACCACATTTGGATGGTAAATGGGCTTGACATACTTATTTCTGTCTAAAGTAGAGATCTTGCTGGATCTGAGGTGTATTTTGTGAGGGATCAGCACCAAGGCGCGGAGGCTTTGGACTCACCTAGAGCCTGACTGCAAAGAGAAGAACATTCACAGAGAAAAGCCGTCATCCCAAGACTCCCATGCAATCAGAGCTCCCACTGTGGCAGGTCTGTGAGGCAGGCCAACCCCTGGCAAGGCTGTGTCTTTGCCTGTTGGACTCTCAACACAAAGTAAGACACAGCAAGCCGTCCTGTCTGCCTCCAGCAGCCCGAAGGCAGTAGAGAAGGGAAATGCCTCCTGGCTGTTCTTGGCCATAGGCAAAGCTCTTTGAGAACAGTGATGCTCGTTCTTTGCTGCTCACTCTTCTACTTCGTGGCACTGAAGTGACCTCCACTGTCCCTGAATGTAGGATATTTGGCCTTGGGCTCCATCAAAGCTAAATAGAATGCTAACCCTGAGCTTAGTTAGGTGTCTGCTCATCCTGTGTTTGGATTAGCAAACACAGTTGGTAAGCCCAACAACTCATGATTGCGTCTTCATTTTGGCCCCCAAATAAATCTTTACACCTTGTCAGTCTTCTGATTCTATTGTGACATTTCCCAAGTGGACAGTGACTGTTTTGGAAGGACACACATCTGCTTCCGAAAGACGTGTGAGAAAGCAGAGGCATGTGTGGAATGTTACCCACGACTTCCTCAGCACCAGCAAGTCTGTCTCCACTGGGAAACACTGGAAGGATTGTGCAGTGGGCTGGGTCCTGTCTGAAACATAGGCTCCAACTGGAAGTGGGAATGTGGCAGCATTGGCCTGGCGGGTGAGGCTCCTGAGGTCATTACTATAAAGGTTTCATCTACGTTTCCAGCGATGTCACTTGGTCTTGCCATTCACTGCTAATGCTGTAGCTTCTGTAGCGGGGTGGTGGCAGGTCTCACTGTCGCATGGAAGTTGACATAGATGTTTGTGGAGCTGGTCTCTGAGCCCTGTCTTTGGCCCCCCAGGTCTCTGGAGACAAGCCACTGTGAGTTTTTGACATGAAAAGGAAAAAATTGCATACTGCACAGGCTCAACAATATTTGGTAAAAATAAATGTTTTTCTTCAAAGTACATTTTTATGAACTGAGGACAGGAGGCCTCTGGTTGGTGCTGGATCTCCAGTCAGGTAGGCTCTGTTCTCGAGGGATCTTTTTTCCGACCTCACTACAGGAGAAGGCAGCTGCTTAGAGCCTTGTTGAGAGTAGAGTGGAAAACAGGCTGGGTGAAGTGTGTTTGTCTTTGTTGGCCAGACCATCTACTTGAGGCACGGATTACAAGACGCCTTGGGCACTGTCTCCAGGAGCCTGCCCGCCCTGTGCCACTCTGTGCTCCCTTCAGATGTGAACAGAGTAGCGCTTGCTGCTTTATGGTGGATGCATATCTTAGGTTTCTGAGCAAGGATCTTGGCTCCTTCTGTGATGTTCAGGGGTCTTCATGCCTTGATGGCAGTTTGTCCTTCAGGAGATGTCTCTGTACAGAAGACCGAGGTCTAGATCTAAGCCAGGTACTGCCAACTGTGGCCTACCACTTGTTTCTGTGGATGAAGAGTTAATGGGATACAGCCATGCTGTCTGTCTACATCTGTGACTGTGCTGGCAGTACAGTAGCAGAGTTGGGTGGGTACCAGAGAGGTCACGCCATCTGAAAACCCAAAATACTGCTTGAGCATTTGTCTGCCCTGCCAACTCCTGAGTTGTAGACCAAGTGTCTAAACTCTGTAGTAGTAGTGATTAGCATTTCTTTAGGTCAGTATAAATGAGAGGAGCAGGGTAGAGCTCCTCTGTTACCATGTGGCCCTTTTTGCGTCTCTTGTGAAAGCTGAGACCTTTCTTCTTGAGGTTTTGAGGGTTCAAGAGACACTTCTCTGATGCTGGAATCTGGGGTGGTTTCCGGGCATAGAGAAGCACCACTGACCAAGCCTGCTAACCCAGGTAATTTGCACACTCACTGCTCACAGAGGTACTGGCTACAGCTGCACAAACAGCAGCCTGGGTTAAGATTGCAGATGCTTCAGGGCTTCCCTTGCAGGAATCCTTGGGTGTGCGGATCTGGTTGTCTATCTTCTAGAAATCTGAGGACAGAGATCTTAGGGGAGACTGACTACAGCCAAGAACTTGTCTCCTGTCATTTTTAAGTTAAGTTTTGGACCTCATCTTCCTGCATCTTGAAAATTCTTGAGGTGGGCAGTGTTACCAGCACCTGCTGACCCTTTAGAAGCAGGAGCAGCAAACAGACTCCTTTTTATGCTATCTTTCTCTGGGGGCAGCAGGCACTGTTCCCCAGGGGACCTGTATTCATTCTTGCATCGCCAGAATTCCAGCTGGCTGTGATGCAGAGGGTGGAAGTGAGAACACAGGAACCTCCATGAGGACACCTGGGTTCAGCCTGTCCTTTAAATTTGAATCAATAGGCTGCTGGTCCCCTGCTGCCTTCTGGTGATGGCACTGGGTCATTTTCCTAGGGCAGCCTTGAATGGTGTTTTCCGTGAGTGTGTGTGTGTGTGTGTGTGTGTGTGTGTGTCTGTCTGTCTGTCTGTCTGTCTGTCTGTCTGTCTGTGTGTACACGCGCACGCATGCGTGCTTCCTGTCTGTTTTCCCTGTTGCTCTGGAAATAAGTGTTCTATAAGTCAGTTTGTGGTAAGTAGCTGGGAATTATTAATTTTTATAAAAATGGGCATTCTGGGTGAGTTCTTAAAAGATACATTGATATTTCAAGTGACGTATTGCAATATAAATATTTTAAAACCAAATAATTTCTGGACTGACTCTTGATCTTCCTGGGTTTAAATTGCTCACAAGTGTTGGAGGTGTTTTGTGTTTGCATTCTTGGAGGCTGAGGTGAAAGGTGATGCTGTTGAGCGGACAGGATTTGAGTGTTGTCAGCTGCTCTTCATACAAGGTTTTCAAAGGCCCTGCTGCTTGATGTCCGAGAGCCTGCTGTTCTGATGCCCCGATCACCTTTGCTCATGTCCTATCCCTTACTGTGAGCATTTTTCCTTAGGATGAGTGTTGCCTGGAGCTCCTTTGTTTGTGGTTGTTCTTAGGCCTTTGGGTGACATTTCTCCTTCATGTCCTCCACTGTAGAAGAAAAAGCTGACTGCTGATGTGGCTAGTTTCCAGATACGCCTCTCTCCCAACACAGGAAAAGTGAACTGTTCTGGCTCTCCCAAGGGAGGGGAGTAAATTATCTTGGGCCAGCCAATCTGTCGTTCCCAATTATGTCACGTCAATAGGAAGTCACTGTGGGGCTGAGTTTGGGCTATACAGGGGTCTCCGCAGAGTAACCCAGTATTTTCCAGACTGTTGTGGAAAAACATCCAATGCCCTTTAACATCTCACAGTTTATACATGGGGAGGTGGGTGGGGCGTGCTGGAGCAAACAGGCAAAGTTTCTTTCATTTCAGGGATATTGGTGCTTAGAATCCCAGGATCCACCCTAACCCCCCAATGAGAGGCTGCATTTAGGATCACCTGGGTGTTACATGACAAGGCTCCCACCCTATTTTACCAGTAGAATGCCATTCATAGGGTTGGGGGTACTTCCTTAGAGCCTTCCCAGCACCCCCAGGGTTGTTTGGCATCCTTGATCCTTCTACCACCCAGGCCCACTGCCCTAAAGGGGCCAGGTGATTCTTGTGCCTCGCTGTAACTGATCTGCTGAGAGAGAGAGAGAGAGAGAGAGAGAGAGAGAGAGAGAGAGAGAGAGAGATGCCCCTCCCCCCTTAAAGTCTCATTTCCACCTGAAAGCAGATTCGTATTCACGGCCAGACCAGGTTGTATCTACAGGGAGTTCTGGAGCCTTCCTGGTTGGGTCTGTAAGAGCACAGTGCTGAGTCTGTGCCATCAGTGTCTGGTAAAGGACCTCAGTGCTCAAGGTGCTGGGTGTGATGGTGTCTCCAGTTCTCAACAGATCTTGGTATGAAGGAGTGTTCCTTAAGATTTCTTCAGTGTTTGACTGTTACTTTGTTTCCTGAAATAATGAAGAAAACCAGTTTAGTGAAAAAGAACCTTGTGCACCTTAAACCCCACCCTTAATCTTCTCTGTTCCTCATCTATAACCCAGCCAAGTCCGCATATAGACTGCCGGCATCTGCCCTCTCAGTCTGGTGGATGCATATGGGGATTGAGCAGAAGTACCCTGGCATTGTGGGAAGAGTGTGGAAGGAAGCAAGAGCTGCCCTGGGAGGTAGTAACACACTCAGGTCAAGCAGCGCTCCTGGTGACTGCATGCTGCAGCTGCCTCTCCTCAGATTTAGTCATGCAGAGCAAGGATGTGATGTGTGGCTTCAGGTGGTCATGGAGACCATACCTGAAGGTGGACTCTCATTGTCGGAACATGATGCTCTCAGTAGAACTTTGAGCAAGATCGTAAACAGCCATGCAGCTTGTGACTACCTTGAACTGGGGGGAAGCCTGGCTGTGAGTGGGTGTAAAAGGATCTTCTAAACTTGTGCTTATACACTTGGGTCTGTCAGTCACATCCTGTGCTTTCCCATTACAACACTGATTCTCTGTGAAGGACCCGAGTGACGGCCTCCAGGCACCGCTGGGCCTGTCTGTGCCCCCACACGTACGGGTGTAGGCATCCGTTTCCGAGCAGGGTACAGCCACACGTGAGGTGTTTGGGCAAACAGCCTGGCTTGCTCCCACTACTGTTACCCACCCACCCACCCACCCACAGAACTGCACAAGGCAGCCTGGCCCCATGGTGTACCTGCTTGGAGTTTGGGCAAACAGCCTGGCTTGCTCCAACCCACCCACCCACAGAACTGCGCAAGGCAGCCTGGCCCCAGGGGTACCTGCTTGGGGTTTCCTGAGGCTTGTGCTCTCACAGCGCTCTTTAAAGCAGATGTCCTGGTGAACTTTGTAGACTTTCTTATACCTGTTGTCACAAGGAAACTCTGTGAAACCAGACGCCGGGAGAGGCGTCTAACTGTTTCGTCTAGGTTGGACAGAGGAGAGCCCACTATTTTCTTAATACAGTGTTACTGGAGGTGTACGCAAAGTCTAGCGTGCATAAAGATGTATTCATTTCAGGGTACCGTTTCACAAATGCTGACAAAACCTAGGTGGTGAAAGGAGTCACTGAAATTTCAGTGACAGGACATTGCTGGGACAGGCCACTTGTCCTGAGGCTTTGGGACGTTCTGACTCAGTGTGCTAGTTAGTGTTTTTGTTTATTTGTTTGCTTGCTTGTTTGTTTTGTTAGTCAGCAAGACACAAGATAGGGTCATATGGGAAGAGGGAACTTTAATTGAGGAAATGCCTCTATCAGATTGGTCTATAGTCTGACAAGTGTGTAGGAACCTTTTCTTGACTAATGGTTGATGTGGGCGGGCCCAGACTGGCGTGGCTAGTTTAACCCTTGGGCAGGTGGTCCTGATGGTATAAGATAGCTTGTCCAGTGAGCTGTGGGGAGGGAGTCAGTAAGCAGGACTCCTCGTGCACTCTGCTTTAGTCCCTGACTCTATGTTTCTGTCGTGGTTACGTTCCTGCCCTTTGTAAAGACTGAGATAAACACTCTCCTCCCCAAGTTGTTTTTGGTTGTTCTTTGTCACAACAGTAGAAAGCTAATCAGGAAACCCACTCTTCTGTTCTATGAATGTTTCATGAAGTCTGGCCCTGGAAGCCTCAAAGGCAGGCAGTATGGACCAGGAGGCCTGATGAAGCCTGCCCATCCCATTTTTAATTAGCTATGCCAGCAAGCCTGTTTAACTCCCAAGTCTCCGTTTCACGTGTAGCGGGATATACTCATAGATCTTCTCAGCATTCCATGGGAATGGGACTGTGCTTGGGCCTGTTAGAGTTTCTATGTCTGAGCCATTGAAAAGAAAACCAGGGAGCTGGCAGAGAAGCTCCTGCCTGCACTAGTTGGGAGGACTGTTTGTAGGACTTCTTCTGGCTGCCAGGGAACAGAGGACCTGGAGTTGACCTTTAGCTTCAGCTACCAGAGAACTGGAGGGGAGAGGGGGCGTAACTGAGAAAAATCGCATGCCCTGAGAAGAGGGGAACGTGAGAGGAATATTGCATGCAGGCTGGAGCATTTGCTGGGAGTAGGCAGTGGTCAGTGTTGAGGAGGCAGGCTCGAGTTGGAGAGGCAGAGGCAGCTGGAACTTGGGGGTGCTCTGGAGTAGAGAGGGATCCATGGGGGCAGTCTGGAAATCTGCCATGAGAGGCGAGCTGTGCACACACAGGCCTGCAGTCCTGAGCAGCAAGGCCAGACCTGAGCCAAGAGTGCTAAGATCTTGTTTGACTCCAGGAAGATAGTGCCACAGAAGAGGGTAAAATTAGCCCTAGATAAAGTCTCTAAAACCATCCTAAATCCTCAAAAGGACCAAACTGTAATTGAAGCCTGCCTTGCAGAAAACAACAAAAATCTCTTTTTTGAAAAGAATTCAAATAAATTCACCACCCAGTAATATGAAACTTATAATGTTCAGCATCTGATAAATTATACATTCAAAAAATTGTAAGAACCAAAAATCAAATGAGAGTAAACTCTGAAGTATCTGCTACTTGTTTGTTCCACATGTTCAATAAGCTCAAGAAAAATATCAGCAAAATGAAGAGAGAAGTAGCTGACAATGATAAACACAGTGTCTGTGCTGGGGCTCAGTAGCACAGTACTTGCTGGGCAGCCTTGGGTTTAATCTTAAAACTGAAAAAAAAGTGACACCCCCCCCCCAAAATCTAATCCAACAACCATCAACAAGTATCTGAAGTTGCAGTTGAATTGTTGAATTGGATTGATAACAAACTAGATGATGCAAAAGAGAAGGTGTGTGGCGTTGAACACATGGCAGTGCAAACTACCCAACAGGAAGCATAGATATACACACATATACACCGTTCACAACACTAAGACAATGGAAAGATCTACAGTGACCCGAGGGACAATATTAGTTAAATATATTCATAATCGAGCTCTAGGAGAGAAGAGAAATGGAGGAACAAAGAAGATAAGAACATGGCTCAGATTTGACAAACGCTAAAGCCCCAGAAATACAAGATTAACAAATTCCAGAGAAGGAACCCTTTAATTCCAGCACTCCAGAGGCAAAGGCAGGCGGATCTCTGTGAGTTTGAGGCCAGCCTGGTCTACATTAGCTAATTCCAGGACAGGCAGGACTACAAAGAGAAACTACTTCAAAATAAGTAAATAAATAAATACTCAGGGAATAAAAATAAACACTATCAAAACCAAAACACATGATCAAGCTGGCCAGAAACAGCAATAAAGAGAAAATTAAAAAGGCGCTACAGGGATGGAGAAGACATGGGTGGTGACAGGGCTAAATTTGTCAACTCGGTTGCACCTAGAAGCACATGAGGTAGTAAAGAGCATCCTTGGTTGTGTCTGGGGGTGTTTGTTTGAAGAGAAGGCTGCTGTGATGTGGATGGCACCATCCCACAGACTGTACAAGTGGATAAAGGAGAAAGCCAGGGAGCCATGCCAGGAGCTCTTCCACTTCACCTTGACCTCCACCATCATGGAATGAAACCTCTATAACCGCGAGCCAAAATAAATCCTCCCTTTTCATTGTGTGTGCCAAGTATGTCGTCATAAAGATACTTCTAACCTGGAGCGCTGAAACAAGAATCAGAGCTGTCAACTAATCATCCTATACTTAGTAAAAATGCCCAAAGTGAGGCTTAGACAAAAGTCTTTCAGACCAACGAGAGCAGAGAACCATCACCTATGAGTCTGTGTCCTCAGACATGTTCCAGTAAGTTTTCCAGAGAAGGAAAATGATACCAGATGGAATCTTAAGTTACACAAAGGAATGATGAGTATTGGAAAAGCAAGGCCTTCAGCGTTGCATAGCGATAAGTGGCTGACAGTACTGTGACGTCTCCTGCTGTAGATGGGAGTAAGTCTCCTGTAACTGCAGTTGTATGCAAGTAACTCAAGGTAAGTGGAGACAAACTGAAGCTGTGCATTGAAAATACTAGAGTGACTACGGGACAGAATGAAACCATTCTAATCGGTGACCCAGCCAGAGAAGAGGAAAAAGCAATAAGGTTCAGATGGAAAAAAAATATAAATCGATACATAGATTTAAACCCAGCCACACAACCCATTATGATAATTGTAAAGTGATTTAAACTCTAGTAAGACCAATCAGAAAAAAATATAAGCAAGACTCATCTCTGTTAGCTAAGGGGAGTCTCTTCAAAGATACATATAGGTTACAAGAGCAGGACAGAAAGTTTGCTGAATGAAGGATTCTCCTCACATGACGGGGGCGTCAACACAGAGGCAGGCTCTGGTGTAACCAGAAGAGCTGGAAGCTGGAGGACTGGTAGGTGCAGACTAACATCAGATTGCCATTGTGGGTCCAGGGTGAATGGTGGTCAAGGCTGCTTCCCTAAACCCATACAGATTAGGACCTTTGACCTCTTCCCTTTCTGTCTAAGCCTGACTTTGCTTCAAGCTTGGGGACACTTTTTGCCATTTTCCTTCTGTTCTTTCACCTGCTTCCTCCTCCGAGCATCCAGAGGGGCTTGAACAACGTGGTCACACATCACCGTCTGCGCAGAGCCCGTTAGGATCTCTGCAGTTCATGGGGAACAAATGCCACGGTCTGTCTAAGGGTCTCCAAGATCCCAGGAACCCTCCTGTCTTCTGCTCCCAAATTATTCTCTGCTCTGTTGGCCTCTGTTCCTCAGACATATTGGGCACCTTGCAACACATGTACCTGGTGTCTGGAACATTATTTTCTCTCTGATAGCGCCACCTCCTCCATGTCTGTTCAGTGTCCCTCTCCCATGAAGCCTACTCCTGTCCCCTTTATTCCTTGTTCTCCTCGTCTTACGCTTTTATCTCTCTCCCTTCCTGGGCACTCTCTGATTTCTCCTACACTGTGCAGAGATGTGCCTTTGCTATGGCTGTCCTCATCTAGAGCACAGGATCTGGCTCCCTGGGTGCCTGGAACAGCCCGGCACAGCAGACCCTCAGACACCTGACCCAGAGTCGTGAGTGCTATAGCAGGTAGGGTCTCAAGGGATGAGACAAGCAGTCCTTCCTCCTGGTCCAGGTGGAGAAACTGTGGCAGGAGTGATTTGCTCACCGCCACATCACTCTGGGGTAGTAGTAGAGCCGGGACTGGGACTCTCATGTGCTGATTGATGTTCGGGCTTTAAGGGAGGGAGGAGAGTCAGGTCCTGGGACTGTGTGAGGGCTTCCATGCATGGGACTCAGCCTGTGTTCTCTTGAGTCAGTGCTTGGGCTTCATGGGCTGGACAGACAGTTTAGACAGAAGTGGCCCAAGCCAGTGCCTGCAGTGTCTGTCCCTCCTGGGTGGGGGGGAATAAAGTCACAACACCAGGGCACAAGGGCAGAGGCGGAGCTGACTTACACGTGGTGGCAGACATCTCCTTCCCAGACAGGAAACGACTTTGTCTCCGAGAACAGCCGCGTGCAGGGGCGAGGCACTTTTTCACAGGCTGTGTGGCACAGAGGAGAAAGAAAGGCAGCCTTGAGGAGGAGGCTCTGTTTCTGCCTCTCAAGAGAGACCTTTGCCTGGAAAGAGCCCTGCAGCCTGTGCGAGCCTGGGGATCTGTCAGCTACTTTCTGGACTTGGGGCCTTGCCTCAGGGCGCTCAGTTTCAGCACGTTGGTTTTCCTTAAGGTTCTTGTGGCCTCGGAATTATTTTATGTTTTTGTGGGAGCTTCAAACACTTTTGGTTCTCTCTCATATGTTCCCTCTCATCATCAGTCCAGCGCCTGAAATGTTTCCTTGCAATCACCACCCATTCCTGACTTCCTAGGCTCTCTCCTAGGCAGTGTCTTGAGTAGCCCCATGCCCCTTGTGGTTGGTTCATGGTCCATCCCTCAGGTCCCACATCCACCATCCTTCCTACCTGGGCTCTTTTGGCTCCTGCCTTGTAGTCTCTCGGATTGGAAGCCCTTAAGTATAGCCAGTTTGTATGCTCGGCCTCCCAGGGCCAAGTCCCAGGTCACTGTGTCAGCTGCCCCGAGGCCAGTAGCCAGCTCTGACTCACCAAGCTCACAGTGTCTGCCTTTGAACCCAGGTCTGCAGTCACAGCTGTGGGCATTGGCACCTGGCACACAGGTGCCTCCATTCTGACAGGCATCTTCTGAACAGCTACCAGGGGCACCTGGGAACAGGAAGGCATTGTCAGCTTCAGGGCCTGGGGAGGCCTGCCAGTCCTGCAGGCTGCATCTCCTGGTAATCTGGCCCAGTACACAAGAACAGCTGTCATCAGCGTTCTTGGTTTCAAGTTTTCCCATCTTTGTCTAACGAGAACCCTTTCAGGTGAGTGAGCACAGTCCTGCCAACTCTTATGTCTGACACAGTGGATGCTGGGCTTAGTCTATATCTTGCCTGGGTCTGAAAATTGCCTTTTTCCTGCATTCGTGGAAACATGTCTGGAGCTGACACTCAGCCTGAGCTGTCCTGCCTAAGGCCTTTCCAGTGAACAAAACAGGATATTAGGCTTTAAAGAATGAAGCAAACCAGATATGGTGGCACACGCTTGTAATCCCTCTTGGGAAACCGAGACAGGAGGATCACAAGTTAGAGGCCAGCCTGGGCTGCGTAGAGAGACCCCGTGATTATCCAGTGAGTCTGTTTTATTCACTCCCAAAGCAGCAGGGTATCTTCAATACAGAAACAAATCCAGACAGTGGTGACTCACACCTTTAGTCCCAGTACCAGGGAGTCATACACTTTTAATCCCAGCACTAGAGGGAATAGAAATGGGAGGAGAGAGAGTTTCTGTCTGCTTAGTCTGCAGTCACCCAGCCTTGGCAGAGGTGAGACTTCTCTAGTGGCTTGGCTGCTTTGCTTGTCTGGTTTTCAGGTTGAACCTCAATATCTGCCTCTGGGTTTTTATTGTTCATGTTACAAACCATCCTCCCAGTGTGCACAGGGCACACACAGGGTACACACAGGGTACACACTGGAGCTGGTACAGGTGCCCCTGGGCTGGGGAGAATATTGAGTTCAGGGATCAGTGGCCCTGTGGTTGCAAATGTACCCTCTGGTACTGTAAGTGCCCTTACCAGGGACAGGTGTCCTTGGAGGGCAGAGTTTTCATGTGAGATGACCTTGAGGGTCACACTCCCACAGGTATTCAGGTCTTCTTTGGAGCTGGGTGAACACAGTCTAGACCCTGATGTGACTCAGAGGAGGAAAGAGTTCTGGGTCCTAGGTGATGGTGAGATGGCTCAGAGGTTAAGAGCACTGGCTGTTCTTCCAAAGGTCCTGAGTTCAATTCCCAGCAACCACATGGTGGCTCACAACCATCTGTATTGAGATCTGGTGCCCTCTTCTGTCCCACAGGGATAAATGCAGGCAGAATATTGTATATATAATAAATAAATAGATCTTTAAAAAAAAGAATTCATCCATAAAACTCTCATCCATAATCCCTAGAGGGATCAGAGGGAAGACAGAGCAAGAGTCTGACTGTTGAAGGAGCAGGCATCGGTTTGTGCTGCCGACTGCTAGCCCAGAGGTCCGGAAACACACGCTATGCTGTGTGGGGAGAGCCGGCTGATCAGATGGTACAGGCTGAGTAGCCCTATAGGTTGCCAGATTTGGGAGGGCATCCCACAAGGCAGGACTTGCTCAGTGGGCACTCTTCACTGATTTGCCTGACTCAGTACCTCCTCTCTGAAGTGAGGCTGGGTGCATCCCCAGGGCAGGTGAGGGGCAAGGTGTGGGTGGCTACTGGGAAGAGGCAGGATGGACTCATCTTTCCTGGGTTGGCCCTGTTCTCCAGCCCCTCTCACTCATGATGCAGGGGACTGTTTTCCAGATGGGCTGCCCAGCTGCCCCTAGGGCAGAACCTGTGCCTCCTAACTTCCCATTGTGGTGTTCTCACTGTGGTAGCTATGAAGAATAGCCAGCTCCCATCCCCTCCACACATGTGACTTACTTTCTGGGTCCTTGCTGTTGTTCTTGGATAGCTGGAGGGCCAGGCGGACCTGCTCAGGGGCCTCCTCTGTGTTCTTGAGTGGCACCGGAGTGGTGGGTTCTAGGAGAAGCTAAGGGTGACCACATGGCCCTTGCTTCATGCCTAGGCCCATCCCTGCCAGCTCACCCATTGATGCTACACACTGGCAAAGAGCACTGTGGTCCCAGCCCTGTCTCCCATTGAGGCTGGGCCTCGTTCCCACTGCCCCTCTGAGAGACATGCTTTCTACTTTTCCGAGCTGCCTCCTAAGGAGGCTTCTTGTTGTGCGGCTGAGGTGTGGTGCTCTCTCACTTTCCCAGGCTCAGGTTCTCCCTGCTTCCTGGGTGGGTAGATATATTTTCTTCTTTTTCAGCATTTTCAACAGCCTGGGCTCTTGGCCCCAGCTGCAAATCACCTGTACAGAACTTAATCTGCCCATAGGCATTGCTGTTGCCCTGTGTCTGCAAGTCTGATGACCTCTGCCTTGGTACTCCACATCTCAGCCTGCCTGCCAGCAGGTATCCCCTCTCTCGCAAACTTGGCTTGGTGTTGTCCTTTTGTCATGGTCCCCCTGCTCCCCATTGCCCCTCCCTCCCTACTCATGCCCTCTGCTCCCCACTGCCCCTCCCCTCCCTATTCATGCCCTCTGCTCCCCACCCTTGAACGTTCTCAGTCACCAAGGAGCTGGGGAATCCCATGAGGTTCGGTGCCTGGCCTCTCACAGGCGACTCCTGGAGTGCCCTTAACCTGGTCAGCCTTCCCACTGTGGATGGCGGGCTCCTTCCCTGCTGCCCTAGAAGTCTAAAACCTTACACACGGTCAGGATCGTGATTGCTGGTGGAGCACTCACAGGCTAGTGCAATCTAGTTTTAAGGGCCTCAACATTTTTTATGCCAGGGGCAAGGGCAGTGAGGCCACTAGGTTGATTACCAAGTTGGTGCCAGGAAGTTTGCAATACTCACGTGATCTCACAGTGACTGATTTGCTGGGTAAGCCACCAAACCTGGCACTCACTCTTGCTCTTCCATCTACAAGCTCTGAGAACCTGCAGACAGGGTAGAAGGGTCAAGGGTTGAGCACAGCCTAGGAACCCAGGGCTGGGGCTAGCATGTGTACCTGGGTGGCTGAGTTGGTGTTTCAGGGACACTGTGGTCATTGAGCAGGCGCAGCTCTGGAAGGCGCACAGGGGCCGGTCTGTTTCTGAGCATCCGTAGGTGGTGTCCTCCCTGGTGCCAACGTCTGTCAGTGCCATCCCTGGAGGCTGCAGAAAAGGAAGGAGAAGCTACTAACTAGGTCGCCTGGTGTCCCTGTCTGCCTCTACTGCAGGAAAGTGGCGGCTCACACCTGGCTCTGCTTAGGTAAGGGCAGAGAGGGGTACAGGTTGCCCAAGAAGCCTGTATCATCTGCTATATCCTTTTTAAGCAATTGCCATGCATTTGTGCTACAACAGGCACGCTGGTCTGGAAGAAGGGCCAGCTCTCTGACACTCCCTGGCAGAGCCTTCATCTGCTAAGCAGATTGGATCACAGCCTTGTGAGTCAGCAGTTTCCCTGATGGGCAACTTCAGGCCTTGTCACCCTAGAGTGTCCTTCTGCCTCCTCCTTTATCTGCCCCATCCTGGCTCTGATCTGTTGTAATGACAGGCTCATAGTGAGACCCCACCTGGCTTTCTACCTGGCAGGTATGCCAGGAGCCCAGCTGGTAGAATGGCAGGGTTGGGACTGAGAATTAGCATGGCAGATAAGCACTGTATAGCCTGTTGTGTCACAAAGCAACCTCACAGGCTGGGAAGAAGAAGGAGGAGGGGCCCAGGAAGGCTTCCATTGGCCCGTTGCCCTGCTCTTAGGCCCTGCTGCCTGTCCCTGTGCTCCTGCTTGTCCTCTCACTGTGCTCGGCCCAATGAAGCTTTTCACCCCCCTCGTGTGAGCTTTGAGAATGTAATAAAGGGCATGAGGAACACTTGTGGGTTCCCGCAGGGCGCTCTGTCACCCTTGGGACCTAAAAGTCCCACCCCAGCTTTTCGCACTCGCTCTTCTCTGTCCAAATGCCCCTTCCTGTCTTCCCAAGCCACTTGAGGTCTCTGGCCCCTCTTGTGCTCATGTTCAGTGACTCCTTTTGGGTCAGGCCTGGACCTCTTCCTTTTTGCCTGCTTGGTGGCTCTTTCAGGATGAGGTCCTGCATTTGCTGCCAAGGCTGCCTGGATTGGATTGGTGAAGGCTTGACAAACATGTATTTCCAGATTGCTAACCTTGTCAATTGTCCTTTCTTACCCGTGGGTAAAAAGTCGCCATTCTCATGCCTGTGTCTCTGTTCCCAGGAATGGCCCATGCCAGTTGTCTATTCTACCTCCTCTGGGCAAGGACACCACACCCCAAGAACATCAGGCAGCAGCTGTGGGTCTGACCGGCTCCCAGCCCCCTCCTGGCAGAGCACTCACAGGTGATGATGTAGAGGTGGGCAGGTTCACTGTGCAGCTGGCCCTGCTCCGTGCTCTGCACAGCCGTAACTGAGAGCTGGTACCGCCGACCTGGCAGCAGGTCCCGCACCGTGTAGGACACCAGCTTCCCATTGGGGATATAGCGACTCTTGGTGCTCTGACTGGTGGTCACATTGATGACATAAGCCTCCAGTGAGATGCCTGGAGCGGGGGCATCCCATACCATGTGGGCAGAGGTGTCTGTGACTCGAGAGGCAGTCAGGTTCGCTGGAGGCAAAGGCCCTGAACAAGGAGGAATGGACATAGGGAGAAAGCAAGAGTCAGGTCAAAAGGTATCTGGCAAAAACATCACCTAAGATTTGAGAGGGATCAGGAGCTGCATCTGAAACCAGCCTTGGTTACTGGTGACACTGTCACCCCAGGGGAGCGTGGGGAACTTGTGTGCAGAGGTTAGATCACTTGTCCAACACGCCTCCTCAAGTGTCTGAGGGCCACAAATGGGCAGTCCTGAGTCTGGGAGGCGTAGAGTTGTTCTCACTAGTCATCCTTGCTTCACTAAGTTCCACAGCTCACAACCTGCCTTCTCACAATCCGTATCATGGAAAGAGCATGTGCAATGCCAAGAAATGCTTCTAGAGTGGGCTGGTCACATGGCCCCAAAGCCCTGGTGTCCTCATCCCAGCCTGCTCCTTGGACTCTGATGTGTTCCACAGAGGGCACACTGAGGAATGTCTTGGTGTTCTCAGGTGCTGGAGGCAGTCTTGGACAATGTCTCTGGCAGAGGGCTTCTGCCTCGGGGAAGAGATCTCGGGAGGTCAAGGGCTGGGCTTATAGTATAAGGACACTTTGAAAAGGACAGAATGTCAGGAGGGTGCCAAGTGCGACAGAGGACTGCAGGGAGAAACTGCCTGTCTACTTACGGGTCCACACATTCAGTGGTGCTGAGGCCAGGCTCTCAGTGGGGTGCTCGGCTCCCCCAGGCCCACTGAGGGTGGTTAGCCGCACAGTGTATCTTCTTCCTGGCAGCAGGTCCCTGCCAGAAGGGGGCAAGGAAGAGAGGGATGTATAGGGGTCTGTGGCTAGCTAGCTCTGTGTGACCAGGAATGGGGGTATTTTGCTGCTAGTGGTTGAGGGCATCTCCATGAGGGGCAGATCAGCGGTCAGCCCTTGGACTGTACTGGTCCAGGATTGGGAGGTTTCCCCACTATCTAGTGAAATGAGAGAAGCATCTGGACATAGCCACAGTGTGGTCAGAGGACAAATGTTCAGATGGGAAGTCCAGAAATGGGACAACCCGAGAAAGTCTCTGTGTGGATCCATGTAACGGCCATGGTCTGGCTTTTAGAGCAACCTTCAGAATGCTGGCAGGGCAGAAAGAAACCTCACTCTAAGTGATAGGAGTCTCCACTTGCTGCTTCTGACCACAGAGGACATGGGGGCCACAGTTGTTGCCCCCCTCCACTGTTGCTAGACCCATCGCACCCAGTGATGTAACATCCAGAGAATTCAAAAGCCAGTGCCCCTTTGCCAACTTCAGTTTTCTTTTCTTCCTATTTGGGGAGCCAGGCATTAAGGAGCAGGGTATTCCAGCTGCATATCCAGAGAAAATGGGGAAAGTGACCATGCAAGCCAAGGGACAAAACACTTAAAACCAAAACAAAATGGAAGAGGAGAATCAGTCCTGGAGTTCTGCATTGCCTGGTTCAAATGTGCAGTTTTAGTAAAAAAAAAAAAAAATCACAACTATGGAAGAATGACACATTCAAAGGGAAGAGAAGAGGTCAGGAGCTGCCTAAGACATGATGCAGATCTACTGACAGAGATCTAAGCAGCCGCCTTGGAGGTCAGGCCAAGATGGAAAAACAGATGTGCAGCAAAACAGGAGCGCAGTCTATAACAAGTGGACTGAAGAGACAGGCGGTCTGCAGAGGGATGAAGAAAAGAACCCAGGAGGCCATGAACAAAGATAGCCTGTCCTCAGCACAGCTGGATGACTGGTTTAGGAAAGAGGTCTTGAGAGGGCTGGGAGGTGGCTCAGTGGGTAAGAGCACTTGTTCTTGCAGAGGGCCTGGGTTCCATCCCCAGCACCCACATGGTGGCTCACAACCATCCATAACTTCACTTTCAGGGAGTCCTCTGTGGTACAAGGTGCACAGACATCCGTGAGAACAAAACACTTATACACGTAAAATTAAATAACTCAATCTAAAAAAATAAAGAAAAAATTGTTTGGACAATTCTGTGAAGGACACACCTATAAACCTAGAATAAACCTGGATTTTAGGGCGTTCTTACACTTTCTGGGGTCCTTGCTAGAGTACTGTTGTTTGTAGGCTCAGGGCTACACAAGGTAGGACAGCACACACACACACACACGCATGCACACACACATACATGTGCACACACGCACGCACATGTACATGTCCCCAGTGAGGCTGGCTCACTCAGGCCCCAGCCCCACTCAGGTGAAGGATGGTAAGTGTATGGATACACAAACAACACCCTGGGCCCCTGTGTTCCTGAGGCAACTGCTCTTACCCAAATGTGAGTCGGTCCACACTCCTGTCCACCTCAGTGGCCTGGGCCACTGAGGCCTCAGGGTAGAGGATGGACACTCGAACCCTGCTGACAGTAGCATGCTGGATCCTGTGGAGAGCCCACTGCACTGAGATGGCATTGGCTGAAATGTTGGTGACCTCAAAGTCTTCCACAGGGCGGGGTCCTGCAGGGCCACAGGATGCTCAGTTGATGTCATACCCCCTGCTCCTCATTGCCCAGCCCAGTGCCTGTTCCTTTCTACCTGATCTCTGATCTACCCAATAGGAAGGGCAGCCCCCACACAGAGATGTCCACTAAACCATAGGTAGGGACAGGTTCCTCCCCTGGGCAGCGGTGGCCAGGACACCTTCAGGAACTCACGGGTGCGGGTGAGCAGCGCTGCGGGCCTGCTGATGTCGTTTTTGTTGTTGGTGTTTCGTTTGACGGAGAAAACAGAGATATTGTAGGCACGGCCGGCTGCTAAGGCTCGCAGCTGGTGAGAGGAGCGGCTCCGGTCCACGAAGTCTGTGCGCCGGGAGGATCCGTCCGAGGAGGCGTAGGTGACCGCATAGCCGTCCAGCACCTGTCTGGCCATGGTGCCCTCAGGTGGGCTCCAGGAGATGGAGACCCCACTCTCCTCCACCCTCTCTACTCTGAGAGCTGTTGGTGGGAGGAGCTCTTCAGAGTTGTCACCAAACACAAAGAAGGTGCAGGGGTTAGACTTTAAACTTGAAGGAGCAGCTCCCCAGTCAAGTCACCTAGATTGGTTCTGGGGCTTGGTCACCCAGGCCATAGCTGGCAGGGAGCATTCTCATTTGGGCTGCCATGACCCTTGGAAGTCTGTGTTTCCACATGTGTGGCTGTTGGTACCACCTCCCTGCTCTCAAGAAGGGGACCTAGGTCAGCAGCTGTCTGCCCATCTTTCCCACTTGGCCCCTGGCCTACCTTCTGGCCCCCTTGCTCCTCCATCCTCCTTCCCGGAGCTCCTGGCCCTCACCTTTGGTGCAGTCCTTGCCTGTGTAGCCCACTTTGCAGGTACAGCTGTGGGACCCGTTGCTGGCCAAGCAGTAGCCGCGGCCCCCACAGGGGCTAGAGAAGCAGGGGTCACTCACTGAGGGGGGGAAATAGCAGTGAGAAGGGGAATTGGTTTTTTTTTTTTTTGTACCTAGGCCTTTTTGTTGCATAGGTGACATAAGTCGGGGAGGAGTGGGGTGGTGTTATGGCGTCTGCTGTCTCTCTGTGCCGTGTATAGCTAAGTGCTACCTGCCAGGCACTGCATAGCCAAAACAGTCTTGGCTCTAAGTAGGTGCTCCCTTTCAGGAGGGGCTCGGTTTCAAGCTGAGACAGACACCATTCTAGAATGGGACTAGAATGCTGTCCAGTAGTACTCTGGTGCTGGGAGCAGTGGTGAGCAGGGATAAGCTGCTACCAGTACCAGCGCCAGTGCCAGGAAAGGCCTGGCTGAGGGACCTACCATGTGCTAATAGGGGAGAGAGTTCTCCCCAGAAATGACAGTGAGTGTGGGTCCCTGTGGCTGTAAGCTCGGCCACTCCAGGGACAGCAGAGCCAGTTAGGGTGGATGTGGAGCTATGGACTGAGCCTGTCTTCCTGGAAGTGGAAGTGGAGGAAGGTGAAGGCAGCAAACATGGCCACCAAGGAGATCAGAGGGCTAGGGAAGGGCCCCCAGTGGGCAGAGAGGCCTGAGATCCTACCTGTCTCGCAGTGGTAGCCAAAGAAGCCCTCTGGACACACGCACAGGTAGGCCCCACCACCGTCCTCACACCGGCCTCCGTGCTGGCAGGGGCTGGAGGCACAGGCGTCCACCTCTGGAGAACACCCAAAGGGTTGGCCCGAGCTGCAGGGAGGGACTCTGGGGGAGGGAGGAGAGTACAGCGGGAAGAAGGGATAGGGGGGAGGCAAGGAGCAGTGGCCAGGAGAGGGGTATGGCGCACCTGTGGGTAGGAGGGGCTCTTGGGGATCCCTCCCACCACCCAGTTTCCTTCCTCCCTCCAGGTCACCACAGCCTTGGGGGGTTTCTTTCCCTGGGTGGCTTGTCCAGCAAGAGGATGGCTCCTGACTTCCCTCCGATCTCCTAGCAGCCCTGGTTCTGTGGGACCCACCTGAAAGAACCCTACCTGTTTCGCAGTGGACTCCAGTGAAACCTTCAGGGCACTGGCAGATAAAAGCTCCTGGGAGGTCCCTGCAGGAGCCTCCATTTCTACAGGGCTGTGCTTGGCACTCGTCTGTCTCTGCATAGACAGGGGATGGTACTGACTTATGCTGGAGCTCCCCGCATATCCCCCAGAATTCTAATTGCTCCCTGACGATCAGCAAGGCCCTGAGGCCTCAGCCCCGGGGGTCCCAACTCTGGACCACAGCCTTTCTTCTGTCACTAACACTTGTTCCTTCTTGGTTGGTATAGTGCCTGTCTCTAATGGAGCATCCCTAACATCCTTGTGGCTGCTTCTGTCCTCCGTGCTTGAATGCGCTCTAGCATACAACTGGGAACAGCTCCTAGGCTTTGCCCTTCCAGAAGCCAGCGTCTCTGTTTTGGGGCTCAGCACCCCACTCAGGCGATGCAGGTCTCACCCTGTCCTATATTGGTCAGGCCTCTGCTCTCTCCAACCTGTCCATCTCCTCTGCCCCACCCCCAGGCCTGAGTCTCATTCCTAGGCCAAGGATTTTCAGATGAGCTCTCAGTCCCCAGGACAGGTGGGGACAGAGACGTTTTAAAATCTGTCCTGGCCATAAGAATGGTCCTCGGAGAGCCAGAGGGGATGGGATGGTTACTTAGGCAGAGCTCTGTCCAAGGGAAGGAGTGGTGGAACGAGGTGGCCATGCTGGGGAACCCCAGTGTCTTGAGCAGACCTCTTACCTAGCTCACAGTGGACTCCTTCGTACCCTGGGCTGCAGAGGCACTGGTAAGCAGCGGTGAGGTCCTGGCAGGAGCCTCCATGCAGGCATGGCTGAGACTGGCACTCATCTATTTCTAAGGAGAGATCCCAAGAACAAAGCAAGGCAGCCATTATTACTCTAGACGCAAATGGTTAGAAAGTAGCATCAAGGCCCGGGACAAGTTTACAGTACCCCTTGATGCTTAGGCCAAATCAGGGTCATCTGTAGAGGTCTCATGCCCGGCTCTTAGCTACACAATGACTGGGGTTGCTTCTGAACCACTCAAGAGTCTCCCAGAAAACCTGCTGGACCCACAGCCTCCCAGGCTTGGCAGGAAACGCCTGATGTCTGACCTTGCTATTTCTTTATGTAGCAGACACACGTGAAACTAGCATGTTTCAGGGGACAGTCTGTGGCTTTAAAACATTCACCACCTGCTGCTTTTAAACCAGAAGTTGTGCTCCTGAGTTTGAATGTTCGATTTGAGAAAAGTCTAATGTCACACTTGAGAAGTAAATAAATGGTGGGGGCCTTCAGCGCTTAAGGGCATCTATTGCTCTCACAGAGGACCCAGGTTCGGTTCCAGCACTCGCATGGTGGCTCTGTAACTCCAGTTCCAGAGGATCCAGTGTCCGCTCTTTGCCTCCTCAGTTACACGCATGGTGTACACACATAAATGCAGGCAAAACACTAACACACGTAAGGTAAAGAAATCTAAACATCATTTTAAGAAAGAAATCAATGGTGGTGAGTAGCAGTGCTGGGACCAGAAGCCAGAGTGGTGCTTTCTATCAGCTTACAGGTCCCTCCCTGCTGTACAACACCCAACACCTGTTTCTGTCTTTTTTTTTTGGTCTCTTTAAAATTGTGTTTTAAATTATTTTTGGAGACAGGATTTCACTATGTAGCTGTGGTCAGCCTGTAACTCTTTTTGTAAACTAGGCTGACCTTGAACTCATAGATCCTCCTGCCTCTGGAGTATTGAGATTAAAAGCGTGTGCCACCATTCCCAGGTCTAAAATCAGTTCCTAAACTTTTTTGAGTTACCTGAACAAGACATGGCTTTGTTTTTGTTGCTTCTGAACTTTGACAGAGTGCCATGATTGGTGTTCTTTCTCATTTAACCTTTCATTAGTGGGAGACCTCCATACTGTGTGGGTCCCTGTGGTTCACCGCTGCCTCTGCTGTTAATGCTCCAAAGTTGATTGTATCATACTTCTTATTGATGAACACTTGAGTTGGCGCTAGAGATTTTTTTCTCTTTCTGGTAACTACAAAGGCTGCTGCTGTAGAAGTTCTCCAAATAACCTGGTGTAGATAGGTGAGTTTCTCAGGTTTACTGGGAAATGGGATTGTTGAGACATAGGCTGTATTGGTAGTCAGCTCAACAAGCAAATTGCCAAATCATTTCCAAGCATTTCTGGCAACTTAGAGTCCCCCTAGCGACTGATAAGACAATTTGTTGTCCATGTTCTCACCAACGGGCTTCAGGACTTCTCAGATGTGGCCAGCAAAATGCATCTCGCTGCTTGATTGGCAGTTACATTTCCCTGATTACTGCAAAGTAAAATGCTCATTTCCATGTCCGTTGGCCTCCTACAGCTCTTCTTCCATGAAGTGCATTTTGCCTATTTCCCTCCCTATTGACCTTATTCTTTTCATATTGATTCACTGGCATTCTTCAGGTAGTCTTGAAGTTGGTCCTCTGTCTGTCTCTGTCTTGAGACCTAACTGACCTATCTATAGTCATATATACACATCCTCTGGCTTTCTGTTACTTTCTTCAAAGCTTTAACTTCCGAATTTTTACATACCCCAATTTGTCCATTTCTTTCTTTCGCATGTTTTTTATTTTTTTGTTTTGTGGTCCAAGGAATCTTTCTGCATTCAAGCAAAAAAAGATGTGTACCAATATTTCCCACACAAAAGTGATATGTAAGTCTCTGTCCCCCCCCCCCGAGTCAATCACTGTTATTAATGACTGGAAACAAATGCTGTAATCATCAGATGCATACCATGTTATTCTAGCTGTCAGGAACATTTTCCCCATCTGCTTTCTCTGCACCTTTTAGCCTTAGCTTTTACGTAATTCTTCTTACACACGCAGAGGCTGTGGCTCCGACGCTGCTGTGCACAGCACCATTCTACTGCACTCTCCAAATGTTCCCTGTGAGACTATGGGAACTGGACTGTCCTGCAGCCTGCCTCATTTCCTGTAATCTCATTCACCCGTGGGTTGTGTCAGCAGCGTCTCTGGTAGCATCTGCTTAGGGTTTTCTGTGCACACAGCTGACCCCTCCTTTCCTTGCTGATGGCTAAGCCTTTTATGGCAGCATCTCACCTTAGGAGGACCTCTTGGGCCCCGTGGTGGGCAGCCTTCCACCACTAATCTTTGTTGGTTGTAGAGTTTTCATGGATGCTCTTAATCTGACTGAGGAAAAAAAATGCCTTTCTGTTTTTAGTTGGTGAGGAGTTTGTTTTATAATAGCTAAGGTCTGCGGAGAGATTGTCCTGGAGCAAATGAGAATCACATGGTTTCTCCTGCTTCCTGATACTGTGAATGTGGATCAACTTTCAGATGCTGTGCCAGCCTTTGCTCCTGAGATAATCCCACTTGCCGAGACATTAGTCTTTTTTGTGATACTAGGTTTGATTTAGTAATATTTCATTAAAGTTTTTTGTCTTTTTCCTCAGGAATATTAGTCTATAATCTCAAATTTTATAATGTCTATGTAGTTTGGAATTAAGGCAATACTATTCTCAACAAATAGTCACTGTCATTTAGAAATTAATTTTTCACAATTTATAATTCACTTAAATTATTTTCTCTCTGATTTGCAGTTTGTATAATTTTGTTATGCTGTGATTGTTTTTCCTACTATGTCTATTCTGTTGGAAATCCAGTTTAAACCAGCCTATCCCAGTAATTTTCATAATGTTGCATTTTCAGTTTAGAGTCTCTATTTTGTCATTTAAATTTCTTTTTTATCTCATTCAGTTGGATTTCTTTCTTTCTTTTTTTGTTTTTTGTTTTTGTTTTTCAAGACAGGGTTTCTCTGTGTAATAGTCCTGGCTGTCCTGGTAATTGCTTGGTAGACCAGGCTGGCTTTGAACTCACTGAGATCCACCTGCCTCTGCCTTCTGAGTGCTGGGATTAAAGGTGTGCGCCACCACCCATGCTGTATTTTCTTTCTTTCTTTTCCTTCCTTCCTTCCTTCCTTCCTTCCTTCCTTCCTTCCTTCCTTCCTTCCTTTCTTTCTTTCTGTCTGTCTTTTTAATAGTGGCATTTTAAAGTCCTTGCTTGTGAGTTCAATAATTTCTTTCCTAGATTATCTGTTGTGATTTCTTGTTCCTCCAGCATAGGGTAAACACAGTACAGATCTAAGTAGGATATTTCTTCCCCGCGCTGGAAAGCTGTTCACTGCCCTGCAGCCTGCAGGCTGATCTGCCTGCCTCTAATGTTACTGGGTCATTCACTGTTGCTGGAGGCGTCTGGGGGTTAGTTTTAAATTCTTGAGGGCTGGAGCAGGCCTCTCCTGCTGGGTTTCGGGTCTCAGTCTTGTGGGAGAATGGGGTGGCTGTCTTCAGACCTGCCTGGGTTTCACAGGCATGTTGCAGGTTCCTGTGGGTGAGAACTGGTGGCTGTGTGAAGACTTGCTCTGTGACTTCAGCATCTCTGCCATCACTCCACTGTGCCTGCTCTATGGGATTTGCCCTGCTTTGTGGCTCATTTCCCCTTCCCTATCACCCCTACTCAGGGTGGTTCCCTGTCCTGAGAGAAAAGTGCCAGCAGCCTTTCTGACATAGGAAAGGATGCTTGACATTCTGGACCGTCAGTTCTGACAGGTTCACAGGTGTGAGTCTACAGGTCTCACGGTGTTCACCTCCAGTTCAGCCAGGGTGACTGTCTCTGTCCTCACCCAAGTGCCCCTGAAAAGAACGTTCTCTCTCCCCTCTGACACTGTTGTTGAGAAGTCTGATGCTGAGGTGATTCCTTTACCGTGCTGTCCCCCCGGCTAGTCAAGGTTTTGCTGTTACCCC
>NC_022030.1:35314057-35321797 GCF_000317375.1 Microtus ochrogaster
TCTGGCTTGGTGCTGCTGCTCCCCTCCAGGCTCCACACTTTCTTTGGTGCATAACCTGCTCCTCTCTTTTTCTGGGGAAGTTCTCGCGACTGTCTTTCAACTTACTGACTTATTCTTTATCAATATTTACTAATAAATTACACTGGTTATTCCAACTATTGTGGTTTAAAAATCTCATCTTTCTACTTGATTTCTACTGATCCCTTTGTACATGGCCAACGCCGTATGACCTTTTGCCTACTGTCACCATATACAGTGCAATATAAAATGTGTACAGTAGACAAGTATCCTTTTATGCTGTGTCTCTATTTCTGTCTTCACTGATAGCTGCCACATGGACCCACCATGGCTTTTGGAGGCTGTGATTCTCAGGATCTCTTTTTCTTGCTGGAGCCCTTTTCTCTCCAGGGCTCCATGCCTGGCAACAGGTTGGGGGTGGGGAGTAAAACTGAGAGGGGCACCATGTGACTTGGGAGGGCAGGATAGATGCCTGAGGCCAGGTCGGCTTCTTCAGAACTCTTTATCTTTGTGAGGCCACACAGTGGGGTGGGCTTCTCGAGGCATTTGGGAAATGGTAATTGTTGTAGGTGCTGTCTCGGTGTAGGTGTGGTGAGAACTGTCTTATGATCACACGGTTCCTGATGGCAGATGCCATGCACTTGCAGCCATGGTACAAGCTTCACAGGATGACCCTGGAGAGGATGCTGCTTGGAATAGCACTCCTCCAGTGATAGGTGAGGGCTAGGATTTTGCTTAAATGCAGCTTGATTCTACAACTCTGGGTGGGGCCCTGAACTGAGATCTGCTTTCTTAGGACCCTGCGCTTGGATTAAAACTTGGCCTCAGCTGCTTTTCTGCAGTTGTGGGTCTGCAGCTGCTATTCAATCTGCTCGTGGTCTCTCTGAGGACAGGGATGCTCTAAATAGGACTAGCACAGAACAAAGCTGATAGCAATCACCTATGTCTCCACAGCATGTACAGTCTCCATTTACAGAGGAGATGGGGGAGGGGCTTGCGTGCAGGCTCTATATAACTGCATATGGCTGTGAGAGAAAGCTGTTGGCCCTGCCCACCCATCCCTGAGGGCCCACAGAATCACCAATGCACTGGGGAGGCTGACTCCAGACACCTTGTGGCTGGCAGACACGCATGTGGCTGAGAGCAGTCAGGCTGAAGCCACGGTCACATGTGTACAGGGCCACTGAGCCCAAGTGAGTTCCATTGAAGCGCATGGTCGCATGCTTCACCTCCTCAGGGCGACCACAGTCCACCTCTGCAAGAGAACATCAGCATTCCCTGAGCGTCAGCATGTCCACTTAGTCCAGTCTCTATTCTATCCATGTGACCAGGGAGGCCTGATGTCTACCTCACCTGCTCAAGGGGACAGGGCTTGGTTTCTGGGGGCTGACACCTCTGAAACTGATTCTCCCTTTCCCACAGTAGTTTGAATGAGAATAGCTCCCATAGGCTTATAATTAAATACTGGGTCCCCAGTTGGTGGAACTGTTTGGGAGGGATTAGGAGGTGTGGTGTTCATAGAGTTTGTATCACTGGAGCCAGGCTTTGAGGTTTCAAAAGCCAATGCTATTCCCAGTTAGTTTTCTCTTTCTGCCTCATGCTTGTGTATCAGTAAGCTCTCAGCTACTGCCCCAGCACCATGTCTGCCTGCTGCCATGCTCCCTACCGTGATGGTCATGGACTCACCCTAAGAACTGTAAACTCCCAATAAACCTGTCTGTAAGCTGCCTTGGTCATGGTGCTAGGTCACAGCAGCAGCAAAGTAACCAGGGCACCCTCCTACCCTGCCCAGCTCTTAGGGGATCTGCAAAAGATGCCACACTCCCAGCCACCCACCTGGCTCTCACCTGCCTGACACCAGTGTCCTGTATACCCTGGCTGGCAGTGGCAGAAGAAATCTGCTCCTAGATCTTCACAGGTGCCCCCATTCATGCATGGGCTCCGGAAGCAGGGGGAGGGGGCTGCAAGAACACAGAAGACCCTTTTCACCATGTTTCTCTCGAGGTCCTCAGCGTTGTACAGAGGCGTGCATTATATAGAGGCATCCTGCTTCCTGTACTCATCTCACCGCCTACCCCTCCCAGCCCAGTTCTGCCCCTTGATCCAGTTTTCCCATGTGCCCAGGAGAGGATCCCTGCCTTCTGTCACCTTACCTATCTCACAGTGTCGCCCAGAGAAGCCTGGAGGGCAATCACACTTGTATTTGCCAATGTAGTGAAAGCAAGTGCCACCATTGTGACAGGGACCAGAGGCACAGGAGTCTGGCTTTCCTGGAGGCAGAAGATACCCATCACAGTCAAGTGTTATAGACACCAACCTCTCCAAGTTCCCACCGTCCCAGAAACAAGATTTCAGGAAGGTGTTCCTGAGAAGCAGGTGCATGGCAGTCAGGGCTTGGCCAGCTGGATTCTGGCTGGCTCGGCCCTAGCTTAGAGCATGTCCCTCACCATCCACCCCTGCCCTGGGGCCGCACCAATCTCACAGTGTCTCCCAGTGAAGCGATAAGGGCAGGTGCAGTGGTACTCATTGCCTGTTTCTTTGCATGTGCCCCCATTCCGGCAGGGCCCCGAGCTGCAGAGGTGTGGCCGGGCTGTGTGCAAAGACAGAGAAAGACGGTGAACGTGGGTCAGCCTCCTAGTGGTGCAGAATTCCTGTTACTGTGCTCTGCTTTCCCAACCCTTTGGTAGGTACTGGATGGGCCTGAAGTCAGACCTGCTTCTCAGCTATGCCCCAAGACCCAACATAGCAGGAGCCAAATCAGCCAGGTTTAAACAAAGGGTGGGTGGAGCTCACAGGCTGTAAGCCCTGACCCTGCCGGTTCTCTCTTTACTGAGAACTGAGCCCCAAGTCACAGCAGACACATACAGGGCCCTTCCAGAATCTACTCTGGACCCCCAGCCACAGAATTCAGAGCTCTCGGGGATATTCTTCCCAGAGACCACACCCTCTCCAGGCTAGGCTTACAGGGACAAGTGTTTCTGTCTCATCATTCCTATGCCACCTTAGCAAATGCACAGGTCCCCCTCAGAGCAGATGGGGTTTCAGGGGTAGCCCTCTCTGCTACTTCAGGGACGGAGGCAGTTGCGAGGGTCTCAGACACCCCTGGTACACAGAAGGAGAGGTGATATGGGCGGCTCCTCATATATCCACTATGGTCTTGGCGCTCCCAAACAGCCAGGCTGTAGGATGCCCATAGCACCACGTCAGGTTACAAAGGCCTTCAGTCAAGGGGATGTCTGAGATGCTTGGTTGACATCAAGGGGATGTCTTGAGATGTGTGTCACCGTGTGTTATTGCATGGAAGGGATAATGGTGGAGATGGCAACACCTGCAATGCATTATGGAAGAACACTTAAATTCTAAGTGGATAAATGTAAAATGTCTGCATCCTCTAAGTTAAACTAAATTTAACAAAATCGGAATGGAAAAAAATTTAAGTTCAATATAATCATTCTAAAATCTATTTGGAAAAATGCTGAGGGGAAAAATGAAGCCTCTTGAGGCATGCAAACCAGTGACGAAGTGCTGTGACAAAAGTGACGAAAAAATTAACTGTCAAAGACGGCGAGGCACATGCTGCCCTAGATGGAGCAAAGAGCTCCTTGGAGCAAAGAACCTATGGGAATCTCAGGGGAAGGAGAGAGAATGATGAGAACAGCTGTGGGCTTGCGGGCTGGGAGCTCTCCGTGGTGCTGACGGCGGAGACAGGGACGGCTCACGCCCCGCCCCCTCCCCACCCGGACCCGCCCCGCCCCCAGCTGCTCTCCAGAGCACACCCCGCCCCATCCCTCACCCCACTTCCCTCCCTGTCCCGCGTATAGGTCACCTTTCTCGCAGTGCCTGCCGTGGAATCCACGGGGACACTCGCATGTGTAGGAGTCGTCGTGGGCATCACAGGAGCCTCCATTAAAGCAAGGGTCTGAATCGCAGGGTGACGGCAGAGCTGGGGGAAGAGGGGAAATGCTGTCCTGGAGCACGGGTCTGCTAGGGTCACCTTGACATCCCTTCTGGCTGAAACCAAGGCCTCTTAAAATATATTCTGCGTGCGTCAGCATTGCTCACCTTAGCCCTAAGGCCTCAAGCTCCCCGCCCCAGTTTCTCCTGCTCTTTGATTTTTATCAGCATTCAAGCTTCCTCTCCAACAAGATATCTCTGACCCGTAGCACTTAACAGACCAGTGCCTTTACACGAATGGTAGTAAATGCATCGGTCACACAAAATTGTATGCATTAAGGGCTGAGCGACCGTATCTTTGTCAAAATCTTTTCCCTCAGGGAGTGAAGGAGACCCTTGCAACCCATGCAAGTGAAGCTGTCGTCATCTCTGTTAATCCTGGCTGTGTGGCATCACCTGCACCTTCTCCTGCTAGACCACTGTCCAGGATCCCTGGTGGCCTGCCCCTAGCCACTCACAGTGGCTGATGTTGTGGTCTGTGTGGCAGACACAGAGGTAGCTCCCGCCGTACTCCATGCAGTAGCCTCCGTCTGGACACTGCGTGTTCATGTTGCAGGGTGTGGCTGTGACTTCTGCGAAGGAAGAAGCTCATTCAGTGCCCACTCATCTTCCCGGGGACCTTGTTTTCTTGAAGAAGGTGCCCCCCCCAAGACCCAGTGACCCTGCTAATGATATCCAGGGATCGGGCAGAAAACCTACCAAATTCACAAAGGAGCCCGAAGAAGCCCGGAGGACACTGGCAGAGGGTGGTGTTGGCACCCAAGCATCTGCCTCCGTTCCGGCACTCACAGTCATTGAGGATTCCTGCATGGGGACAAGAGAGAAGCTTCCATGGGTGAAATCTCTCTCTTAACCCTGGCCAATCCTATGTGCCCCCCGCCTCCCCCCTCCCCCGTCAAACAAAACAACTGAGCACACACACACACACACACACACACACACACACACACACACACACACACACATTTTTCCCCTCGTAGAGTTTCCTGCGTGTATAACCCAAGGGAGGATGTTGCCATAGGCAGCCCATCCCCCCTTTTCCTGCCCCAGCCCTGGGACACAGCCCCGGCAGCCCCACCATACTCTCTGTGCAGTCCAAGCCCATGAAGCCTTCAGGGCACTCGCACACGTATCCCGGATCTGCATCCACACAGGTGCCCCCATTCTGGCAGGGGTTGGAGAGGCAGGGGGAGGGCACTGGGTATCTTCCTACGAGAAAGACAGTGATTAGTAGCAGCCACTTGAGAGAGACGAGAATGCTGGGGCAAGAGCAGCCATGGTTGCTGGATATGGAGGAGAACCTGGCCTCTGTGAGTTCCCACATTGGGCGTCTCACATTCTGTTCTTCTGAGTAGATCTATGTTTTTTGTCTTAGATAATTTTCTTCTGTCTAAAGAATTTCATTTAACATTTTTCTCTCTTTTTTTTTATTGTTTTGTTTTGTTTTTTTTGAGACAGGATTTCTCTGTGTAGTCCTGACTGTCCTGGAACTCGCTTTGTAAACCAGGCTGGCCTCTAACCCAGAGATCTGGCCGAGATAAAGGTGTGTGCCACCTCCACCCGGCTTCTTTAACACTTTTCAGGAGAAAGGCATGCTGTTGAATGCTTCTGCAAGCAGGTCTTCATCTCTCATTGATTCTGGAATGTATTTCTGTAGCACTAGGCTGGTGATGCTGGGCTTGCCTGGATCCTAGTGAGCATCTCCTGTTGCTCATGCTTCTCTAGATGTGAAACACTTCTGCTGACTTACATTTTAGAAAATGGTTTACTTTTATTTATGATTACATGTATGTCACATTTGTTCAGGTGCCAGAGGCCAGACGAGGGTTTCTGGAACTGGAGATGTAGCTGGTTGTTAGCCCCATGGATGCTGGGAATGGAACTCAGGTCCACTAGAAGACCAACAAGAGCCCCTAACTCCTGAGCCATCTCTTCAGCTCCGTCCACTGCTCCTCTCAGCGCCTTTGAAGATGAGTTCTTTATCTCTAATGTCCAGAAGACTGGTCATAGTGTGACTCTGTAGAGTCACGTGGATTTCTTGAAAACCTGGGATGCAATTATCATCAAATTTGGGAAATGTTTGGTTATGACTTCTGTTTGTGTAACTCCCTCCCTCATCTCCTTCTTCTCAGACTTCAGATTCTGATGCCAGATGTTCACGTTATTTAACAGCCCCTGGTGCTCAGTTATTTCTTCCAGTCTTACTCTCTGCATTGTCTGTTGTTTCTATTTTCTCTCTCATTGGCTTTTTGTTGTTGTTGTTGTTCAGTGTCTCACCAGCTGTTACTACTACCAGTTGGACTCTAGAAATTCAGACACAGTTTTCACCGCTAGCAATGTTAAACATATCTCCTGTTTCCTTGCCTTAACAGTCTTGAGACGATGAATCCTATTCTTATTAGTTGATTATTTGTGCCTAGTAATTCTTTCATCTGTCTGTAGGTTACTTTACTTCTTTGAATTCATACCTAATGACTTCACTGAGGTAATTTTAGGTGTTGGTTTCTGTCAGATTCCTGTTATTCTGTGGTAAGTCTGTAGGATTTTATTCTGCACACAGTTAAGGCTTGGGGTCTGCTGGTCCTTTTGCATTTCCTTCTAAGGTTTACTGGGAGCAGGCCCAGGCCGGTATAGTCCTCTAGCAACTTCCTCCTCTCTCCCACAGTAGCTCCTGCTCAAGAGAGGCTCTGCTCCACCCTGGCCCAGGGTGTGGGCTCTCTGAGCTCCACAGCTCCTTGGATTTCTCCCCAGCCCTGTTGAGCCTGAGGAGCTGCTGGGTTTCCTGATTTCCAGTGGTTCTTTGCCAGCCTGCTAGAATCCCTGGCCCAGATCCACCAAGTCAAGACAGGCGGCCTCCTGCTGCCAGGATCCTCCCCTCCACCAGAACTCCAACTGCTCTGCTTCCCACCTCCCCATTTTAGCTGCTCTTGTGTTGGACTTTCCTCCTCAAGTCAGAGGGACTGGTCACTTGGGCCACACGATGGCCTGGAATACCCCAAGCAGGATCTGGAGGAGCAAGGATAGGGCTTCTCTAGGGTTGATAACACTGTGCTGTGGTCTAATGGCTGAAGACAGCAATTTTATAGATTTTTGTCTGGGTTTCTAGCTGTTGATTGTGAAAGGGGAATTTCCTGGGTAGCTAACTAGCAGCAGATTAGATAATCTGGTTTTGTTGTTGTTTTTTTGTTTGCTTATTTTGGTTTTTCAACACAGGGTTTCTCTGTGTAGCCTTGGAGCCTGTCCTAGAACTCATTTTGTAGACCAGGCTGGTCTTGAACTCATAGAGATCCACCTGCCCCTGCATCCCCAGTGCTGGGATTAAAGGTGTGTGCCACTACTGCCCAGTGACAATCTTTTTTAAAAAATATATAATCCTGACCAACTTCTTGTAGTTAGACCCACTGTTTATACTTGTAAGTTTAACAAGCTTACTGTACTAGTATGTAGAAGTCTCTATTCTGTTTTTATTTTTTCCCACCCCATCACGCCTTTTTTTTTTTAAAAAAAAAAACAAAACAGTATCATTATGTTGCTCTGGCTGGCATTTTAACTTTTGGGCTCAACTAATCCGCCTCTGTCAGCATTGTTTTTTGGCATAAAACAATATTTCTTTACAAAAATAGAAAGCAGTCGGGCGGTGGTGGTGCACGCCTGTAATCCCAGCACTTGGGAGGCAGAGGCGGGCGGATCTCTGTGAGTTCGAGGCCAGCCTGGGCTACAAGAGCTAGTTCCAGAAACTACAGAGAAACACTGCCTTGAAAAATACAA
>NC_022030.1:35321902-35336087 GCF_000317375.1 Microtus ochrogaster
AAAAGAAAGCACTTGCCTGTTTTCTGATATAAATTTAGTGCACTACACCGATCTTTCCATAACTACTCAGGCAAGGCAGTTATTGAACCAAATAATGGGGATTTGAATACAGTCAGCAAGTGAGGGCGCCACTCCTGCTTTCTGTTCTCAGGCCTTCACCAGGGCCTGGCCTGGCCTCTTGCTGTGGCATCTGACGGAATCCATCCATCTGGGTCTTCCTTGTGGGTAAATTGTGAACCCTAAAGTTAGCCAGAGACAGGGTTTCTCTATGTAACAGCCCTAGCTGTCTAGCTGTCCAAGAACTAGCTCTGTAGACCAGGCTGGCCTCGAACTCACAGAGATCTGTCTGCCTCTGCCTCCCTGAGTGCTGAGAATGAAGGCAAGCACCACCACAGCCCGGACTTTTATCACATTTTTACACCATACTTTGCAATCTCTAGTTGTCTTTGTCATTGCCAACATTTAAAACATGAGATAGGGTAGAAAGAGCACGCTTGGTCCCATGTGACAAAGGCCAGTTTTCTGTCTGCTCCCCACAGCTCTTTTCCCTGTGTGCCAGGAAAGAGACAGCGCTTAAGAGCATAGAACCCTGAGTTGAAAACACGGACTTGGGAATGGTGTCATCTGCCCCTGCATGTTCTAGATGGAGACCAATGCCCAGGGAGGAAAAGGCCTGCCCAACCTGGTTGCCTCCTGCTCTTTCCGTTCGGTGACTCTGGAAGGGCTGAGAAGGGGGAGGGAAGGGAGGAAGGAACCGGGAGTGGTTAAAATGACAGCCACTGCACAAGCTGCGGTCACGGTGGAGAACTATGTGCAGCTACCTGTCTCACATCGAGGTCCCTCGAAGGGCTCCACACAAACACAGCTGTAGTTTCCAACCAGGTCAACACATGATCCTCCATTCAGGCATGGGTCGGAGCTGCATTCATCCACATCTTGGGGCAGGAAAGATACGGGCTTAGCTTAAGCCAGACTGTGACCATACTGAACCTCAAGAAGGGAGCCCTCCCAAGCACTCCCTGCTACCCAGAGTCCCCCACCTCCCATCCTGTGTGCAGGCCACTCACCTGTCTCACAGGTGGCCCCAGTGTACCCAGCCTGGCACACACATGCTGCGGAGCTGCTCTCTGCCTGGCACTGGCCGCCATTTTGACACACTTTGTTGTCACAGGGAGACTGGGCTACAAGTAAGGATGAGTAGACAGGGTATCGGAGGCCTGATGAGCAGAAATCCCTGAGGACAGGCACTGGGCCTCACCCTTGATAGCTATAGGCTCAACGAGAGGGGATGCTGGTTGTCTCTGGAGGGGTGACAGGCTGGGAGGAAGCCTGGCTAGGGCAGTACCCAAGGGTACCCAAAGCTCTGCATGAATTGGTTCTCGTTCAGCAAACCTGGAACAGAGGAGGGGCATGAATGCTGGACAGGATGTAGGGAGAATGGAACCAGCTTCTGCCATGCATCCAGAGTGCTGCTGGGACCTGGGGCTTCCAGCCTGTCTCAGTGGCTAAGGAACGGCTGCTGCCCAGCTTGGCTCATGTCCTCTGGGGCCGTTCTCACACCTCATAGGCTGAGTCCTCCCTGGACAGCATGGTAGCACCCTTCACCCTCGTCTGCACAGTAGCTCCCACACCTAGCTCTGCTGGTGCAGGGAGGGCAAGTAGGTCCTAGCCCCTGCTTGAGGAAAAGCTCTTTAGCCCGGAATGTGTTCAACCAACCAGGCTCTGGTTTGGGCTGGAACAATGTAGCCTTGTCCACAGTGGACAGCTGAGGGTTCACTGCAAACCCCTCTTCCCAAACGGAAATCCCATCTTTGTCTGCACTGAAAATTACATTTCGTTTCTTTCACAAACTCGTTCCTTTGTGTGTGTGTGTGTGTGTGCGCGTGCGCGCGCGCGTGTGTGTACAATCTTCTTAGTGTCATTCAACTATAGTTTTCTCAAGGAAAAATGTGTGTGTGTGTGTACCCTGAAATTTAACACTTAGCTTCTTGTGACCATGAAATTGAATATTGTGAAAAATTTGCAACAGCAAAGTACTGCTGACTGCATAACTAAAAATTCAAAATGAAATGCATCCTGGGTCTGAGGGGTCTTGACAGTGTGGACTCTTAGCTTCAGGGCTGCCTTAATGCTGAACACAGCGTGTACACTCCACACCCCACCTGCCATCGTGCAGGGCAAGACCAGTGAACAACCCTGCCTAAAACCCCTCACCAACCACACTTTTCTTCTAGTGCAAATATAATGTCTTATGTAAGCAAAGGCTTTTGGTGCTTACCTACTATCCTTCCTCAGCACGGAAGTAACAAATTAGTATTACCTTTGAGTTGTGGGATCTTAGAGAGAACTCGACTTTCATTTCTTTTCTTCCTTCCTTCCTTCCTTTCTTTCTTTTTTTTTTTTTTTGAGTCAGGGTTTGTCTATAGAGCCCTGGGTGTCCTAGAATTCATTATGTAGTACAGGCTGGCCTTGAACTTACAGAGATCTGCCTGCCTTTGCCTCCCTGTTGCTGGGATTAAAAGCCTGAATCACTATGCCTGGCCTGAGAGTTTGAGTTTTAAAACTGCTGTTTTACCGGAGTCAACTAAAAAACAAACAAAAAACCCGGTTGAATTAATTTGCGTGTGTATGCATGCATACATACATGTGTATGTGAGTGGTGACCAGAGGTTAATCTTTGGCGCCATCCTTCAGGCACTATTTGCCTTGCTTTTTTTTTTTTTTTTTTTGGGTCAGGCTTGGAAGTTGCCAATTTAGGGTAGGATGGCCGGCCAGTAAGCTCTAGGGAGCATCTTATTTGTCAATGGATGGATACAAGTACCTACTACAGCACCTGGATCTTGAAGATGGGTTGCAGGAATCCATCTCAGGTTCTTATGCTTGAGTGGCAAGTGCTTTGCTGAGCCATCTCCCAAACGCCATGAATTTTGGCTTGGGACCAGGGCTGTTTTCAGCATTTCTGATGGCGCTAAACATACTTCTGTCATTTTGTACTATACATTTATGTGAAGCAGTATTCTTATCATCGATGATTATAAAATCAAAATATTCATCAGCTCTGAATTACTGAAGATGCCCTGCATTATCAAATACTCAGCCACAATTTAACTTTTTATGTAAAAATAAATAAGCACATATACCTTGTTAGTATTCAAATTTGAGGACACATTTTTTTTTCTCTCCTTATTTTTTGAGAAATGGTCTCACCATGTAGCCTTGGCTGATCTGGAACCCTCTATGTAGACCAGGCTAACCTCAAACGTATAAAGATCTACTTGCCTCTGCTTCCTAAGTTCTGACTTTAAAGGAATTCACCACCACTCCTAGCTGCTTTCATCTTTAATCAGTGGTAAAAATTATAGTTTAAAGATAAATTTCAATATGATTTATCATCAGTAAATGTTTGATTGATACAGCGATTTTGTGTACCTATATATCTGGAAGTGCATAAAAATTTCTTTAGCAAAAGGTTGGTGCGTAGAAAGAGTTTAAGGATCTTCATTACAACACTGTAGTAGTATTTTATAATGATGGCTAGATGATGTAGGACACTATGGGGGTGAAGGGGGTGCCTGTTTGGCTGAGCTGGGTCGGGTATGGTGGTCAGTGTTTGACATTCAGGGGCTGCCTTGGAGTAGCCCACATGGTGATGCTGGAGGCTAGACAGTGCAGAGCAAGACGGAGGGCTCTCAGGTGGTACCAGTGGACAGTAGGAACCCGGAGCCTGAATCTATTGGGGGATGCTTCAGATGAGCTGGAACTGTGAAAACAAAGGGCTCCAGTGGTTGGAAAGCAACAGTGGAGAAGCAGCAGGACCCGACCCTGCACCTGCCCAGATTGTGACAGTCTTGGAGGGAGCAGCTGGTTCAGGGCCAGTGTGACAGAAAGCCTGTGCTCTGTGAGCATGTGCCTTACCCTCCCCATCTGAAAGCTATCCCATCTCACCCTGAAAATCCTCCACCTTCTCACACCCAGAAGACTCTGACCCCGGCCAGTGCAGGACCTGGGCTCTCATCTTTTCCGAAGCATCGGGGCCAGGAAGTCTGTGTTTGCTACACTCACCCATATTTGCTCCTGCCCACACCATAAGACATCGGGCTCCTGCACCCCCTTACGACAGAACTCTCTAGGCTGCCCACGCTGGTGCCAAATCCTTCTGCCGTCCTCAGTCTCACTCTCCCCTAGCTGTGTGTCTTGTGTCTTGCAGCAGGCAGGGTTGGTGCCTTCTTACCTGATTCACAGGTGAGTCCCGTGAAGCCGACGGGGCACTGGCAGCTGAAGCTGTTGATGCCGTGGGTGCAGGTCCCACCATTTTGGCATGGGTGGGAGGCACACTCGTTTACATCTGAAACATGGAGCAGGCTGGGGCCTCAGTAGAGGAAACTGTGAAGGAATTGCCAGGGCTTTGGGTAGGGGTGGGGAACAGACTAAGCCCCGAACCCAGACAGGCCTTAACTTAGAGTGGCTAGGAGCAGCAGCAGCAACAGCACTCACTGCCACATGGCCATAGCCTTAGACCTCCATCAGTTTCTCCATCACGAGCAAGGAGACCTTGGCCCTCAGTGCCACTGTCAGTATCCCCTGAGCCTGGCGTATGACCAGTGGGTGAGGGAGTGATGTCGTGCAGGGCAATCAACGGGCACCTTGTCCCCACCTGGGTGCCAGTGACTCACCCAGGTGGCATCTCCGCCCTGTGAAGCCCGCGAGGCAGGAGCAGGTGTAGGAGGGATTGCCTGTGATGCAGTCATCAATGCACTTGCCGCCATTGAGGCACGGACGCAGGGCCAGGCACACAGAGGCTGCGGACACAGGAAGGAGCCCAAGCCTCAGGCCACTGCATCAAGAATGTGGGCAGGAGAGCCACCTGCAATGGCTACGTCTCCCTTCCCTCCACCAGAGGGTCAGTTTAGTGACCACAACATTGGTGACCGTGCATCTTTGTGTTCGGTTTCTGGGTCTTTGAGCTAGACCCCAGTTTGCCTGCAGGTACCCTTGCCAGGGTCTCTTGCTGATTGTTCTAGGCTTAATGTCCTAGGCTCTGACTCTGGCTTCCTGTGGAGACAGACATCCCCAGAATCACCTGCATCCACAACTCCTCTTATCTCTCTAATCCTTTTTACTTCTACCACTGCCACTTCTAGGGCTGCTCAGCTACCCTCCTGGTTCCTACACGTGTAAAATGAGAAGCTGTCACAGCCAGTGTTTATCACAGCACGGGCTCTTAGGAAGGCCTCCCGGGGTTCCCCTGAGACCTCAGCAACCCCTAAACTCCATTCTGTAATTTCTGGCTGGGCTCCTGAAATAAGAGGTTAATCACAAATAGGCAGGAGATGAGAAAGTCTCAAGGACTCCAATCGCCTATTGCTAGGAGGAGGACTCCAGGGAGGACTGGTGGTCCCCCACACTCTTCAGACTGTGGTGTCTTCTGATCAGGGATCTTACCTTTCTGTCAACTCGGATCATTTAGCAGCACTGTGCTCACCTGGTCTACTTGAAATTTGGCTGCTCTTTGCAGCCACGGCCAGAAGCTGGGTTTGCTTAGGAGTTAGACTTCCATGCACCAGGCGCCACCTCTAATGCGCCCTTCGCCCTCCCTTCTGAGCAATCTCATGTTTCTATAACACCCCACAATTGCCCCGGGGCTTGCAGCATAGCTACGTCCCTGCTCCTAGAGGCAGCACAGTACCAAGGCATCTCTGCTGCTGTTTCTTGTTCCGTCTTATCCCATAGACCTGGGGGCGGTGCTCTGCAATGGGGGGGCACCCGGAAGGACCTGGTGGGATGCTCTCCTGAGAGTCCCCATTCAGCTGAGCTGTAACAGCTTCAAAAATATGGTCTGCCCATACGTGCCCCTTGCTCCTCTGCCAGAACCTAACACTCCGGCCTTTGGCAAGGGACCTGATTTCCCAGCCCCCACTGCAAGCAGCACCCACAGGCCCACTTGACATGCCACTGGCCAGGGTCCTAGTATCAGAGCTGACTGCTGGCCAGGAGCAGGGCTGGGGCTGCCCTGGGGTTCTGCCCCCTTAAGTGTTCCACTTGCTGCTCTGGAACTGGAATGGCATGGAATTCAGCTCGGCTTCCCAGGCTGGCCTGCTATGTACCCAGCATGTCAAGTGTGTGCCAACTTCCCCCTCCCCAGCCCTGCATGTCCTGAGTACACTCATCCTCGTCTCCCCTTCACCCCACAGTCCCCCTGACCTGTGGCTGCTCTGTGTAATTTCCCAGTTGAGTTCTCTTCAGGGGACTCGGTGCCGAGGAAAAGCACCCTGTTCTGTGGCCTCATCCACATGACCAACAAGTGTGTGGGGGGGGTCCCGTCAGGGACATGTCTTCAACTCGGATTTAGGAGGGTTTGTGATGAAGGGATCTACTGGTCAGTCAGCTAGTGTTTTGACACCTCTGCATTGTGGGCAGGGTGTTTCTGGATATGGTACCTTCTAGAGACCACATGGTGGTAGAGCTGGGGCTCCTGAGTGGGTGCTACCAGGGTCACCTGACTGCTTATCCTACTAGATCAGAAGGACCATACGAAGCTCTGGCTTGTCAGTACCATCAGGCCTATGGAGGTCCCGGTCTCCCCCCCTCACCCCTGAGATGGAGGCAGGGGTGGGATGTGGGCAGAGACCCTACTCTGGTCCTCTTCCGGAAGACCCAGATCACCTGAGGCATGTGACAGGATGGGCTGTGGGGCAGGGATGGGTAGATGGGGATTTAGGGAGGTGGGGGATAGGTCCTAGCCCCTGAGTCCCACCCCTACTGCCACAGGGTTCCTCAGCCCTCCCCTCCCTGAGCCTCTTACTTGTATGGCCGCAGCCCCCCACGCGCACCTGGGCATCATCGATTCTAAACGCCCAGCGCCCGGGCACGCCCACGTTGGTGGTGGTCTCCACCTCAGCCATGTCTGCTGTGCGTGACCCAGGGATGTTGAAGTAACGGTGACCATCACCTGCGTTGAAACCTGCCTGGGAGCGGGGCAGAGAAGGAGGCAGGTCTCCTTACAGTCACTGAGGCCTCTCTCAGGATGGCCAAGTCAAGGATGGTGGAGGGATGGCCTTGTAAGCAGAGGACACGGTTGATGCTGGGGTCTGCTGACTTCAGTAGTCCCTCCAATCAAGCATGGTGCTCGACTTCCTCCCTAGCTTCCAGCACTCACCCATTCAGCATCTAGGCCTCATCTAGGGCCCATGGAAGTGTTGGGGAACGTTGGGGACCAGAGGTGAGTGGAGAAGCATGGCTTGAAGGATGGGCACAGCCCTCCTGACACATTTGGGACAGAGACCCTTATCAGGGAGGAAGGGACAAAGGTACCAGGGGCTCTTGTGGTTCTGGGCACTGAGAGGCCTGAGGGACAGAGTCACCGTGGCTGCCACAGACTGATCTCTGCATAGAAGTAGAGGGTAGCAGGTATCTGCTACAGTGGATGTCTGCCTACCGCTTCTGCTCATGGTACCTTGGCGGGAGGAGCAGGGTGGATGCCAATTCTAGCCTGGCCTACCTGGGCTGCGATGCCTCCCAAGCCGTCAGCATCACCCCCGCTGCTGGCGTGTGTGCCTGTGGTCCACAGGATGGCCTCGTAGTTGAAGATGGTGAAGGAGAACTGGCCATCGGTGATGAGCACTATTTGGAATGTGTTGACCTGCCAGGAGAAGGAGCCAGCTGTGACTGGCTGCATTCCCTGCCCCACATCAAAGACCCTTTCTCCTCCAAATGCACAGCCAACGAAGGTAGGACCATGGTAGTTTTGTCTATCTCTACAGCCTACCCGAACATTGAGGGACAGGGCCAGAACACCTGGAGCAGACATGGTCCCCAGCTATAAGGGCCTCAGGCTCCTGTAGAGGCTGAAGCACTCCCTCAGCCAAACCCACAAAATCTCTGTGGTAAGAACAAAAACAAAGAGGAAAAGTAGTTGCTAATATTAGGGTTTACGTTTTTTGGACCTTTACTCCATGAACATTGCTGAACAGTGTACCCCAAGAAGGCATTTCAGGCTGGGGTGAAGAAATGATCTTGGGACACATGGGAAACTGAAAAAGGGCAAAGCTAGCATCCTGCCCTGCTTCACACCATGCATGAAAACAAATCCCAAATCCAGTATTCTTTTTTTTTTCTTTTTTTCATGACAGGGTTTCTCTGGTGCTTTTCCTGAAACTCTTATAGACCAGGCTGGCCTCCAATTTACAGAGATCCTCCTGCCTCTGCTCTTGAGCAGGGATTAAAGGTGTGTGCCACCATTGCCCTGCTCAAGTATGGTTTTAAAATAAACATCATAGAATTCCTAGAAGAAAACCTTGGGTAATATGTGTTGCATCTCAGAGAAGGACTTCTATGATGCTTATTAATAGCAAAGACCAAAAGAGAGATCAACACATTTATGGACAAAAGCTTCTGAGTGGAAAAAGTGTTGTGATATTAAAATGTTTGGAGACAATAGCAAAAAAAATGTATTCATAACATACAGCAGACAAGACTGCTGTTATCCTTCATATCCAGAAGAACTTAGAACAATAAAAATGGACCATAAGTATTAAGAAAAATTGGAAGAAGGCATGAATAAGTACGTTAGCTCTAGCAATGATACTAGAAAAAATATCCAACATCTGTAGAAGCCAAAGATGTCTAAGTTTTAAAAAAGCATCCCTTTATTTGCCTGCAGTGTTAGCAAAGAAGAAAAATGACAGAGCGCTTATCTGGGGTGCAGAGAACAGGCACCTTCAAATGGACGCCTGCAGGAGACCCTGCAAGGGCAGCAGCCTGTTCTGGAGATGTGTGTCACAGTAGGATCTCGAAGGGCCATGCATAAGGCACTGGTAGTACGGGGACCCTCCTCACAGCCCAAGGTTGTCTCAACCATTGGGAACAATGGAGAGCAGAGCGGGAATCATTCTCATATAAAATTTGGCAGGAGAGAGTAAACAGACGGATGCTAATGCTTTGTGTGGGTGGTGGGAAGGGTGACGATCGCAAAGGTCAGTGGTCGGGGCTGTAGAGCAATGAAATATACAGATCCACCTGGTGTTGATGAGCCTTCCCAGCAGGTGCTACCTGGACAGACTGCACTTCTGAGCATATCCCAGTGCCTGCTGTCTTTGTTAGGGGCCCGTATAAGCCCCACAGTGTGGGCTTGTCTTTCCAGGGCTGCTATCCAGTGCTTGGGACACTGCCTGCCACCCAGAAGGTGCCCTTACCAAAGCCCTTTTGAAAGGCCACTTGCATCTCAGGTTTTCTTTCTGTGTGGCTCAGTATCCAGAATAGGCCTATGTATAGTAAGTGCTGGAAAGTAATCCATCTGGATGGGTAACATCAGCCAACCACACTCACCAAAGACAAACGGAACAGTCAGGTATGCCGGCACACACCTGTAGACCCAGCACTCTGGAAGCTGAGGTGAGAGGGTCAGGAGTTGAAGGTCATTCACACCTACGTAGTGAGTTTGAAGCCAACCTGGTTTACATGATTACCTTATTCCAAAACAAAACAAACCCCAGCAGTTGTGCTGGTGGTTCAGCTGTACAAGTGTGAAGATGAACATCCAGCACTAGTACACACTGGAACATGGCCACACTTAAGCCTGTGTGTATACATAAGCATGGGTGGTAGAGACAGGGGGATTGCTTGAGTTTTGCTGGCTGCTAGCCTAGCCCAAAGTTTACTGCTAGCCCCTGTCTAGATGACATAAGGGATAAAATGACACAGAACAGGACATCCAATGTCTTCCTCTGGCCTGTCCATAGGCGTGCACACTTGAAGATACATGCGTGACATACTTCTCTCTCTCTCTCTCTCTCTCTCTCACACACACACACATGCACGTATGCACGCGTGCACACAAAACAAACCTACAAGAACCGACCAAACAAAAAATATCCCGCCAAGAACAGACCCTCCCTCCCTCTGCCCCACCCTGGAACTGTTCGAGAACTAAGCCATTCCAATAGAAATCCTCCTAGCACCTATGCAGCTCCCTCCTGCCAACTGCTGTGCTGGGCCTGGAAGGGCGAGGCTCTGTCCTCCTCCACCCTGGCCCTGTGATCTCAGAAAAAGGTGACACAACCTTAAGCCCAGAGTCCTCTCTGGCTGTAGACCGTCTATACCTGGCCTGCCTCGGCAGGGTCCCAACCACACAGCCTCCCTCCCAGGCCGCACAGCCACCTGGACTCACGGGGGAAGAGGAGCTGCCTCCAAAGAAGGTCACGCGGTACCAGGTGGCAACAAAAACCCAGGTAGCAGAGAAGTCCGGGAGCTCAGGAAAGTACCGTCTGATGTCCTCTGTGGCTCTCCGTAGTGTGGCCGGGTCAGTGGCCTCCCGGTAGTAGACGTCGCCTGCACGTCGGTTGTCCACATCTGCCCAGAAGGCTGCTACCACACAGCGGTCTTTGGCAATGGGGAAGGCCACAGGGGTGAACTGAGAAACCTCCTTCAGGAAGGAGATGATCCCGTTATTGTTCACCTGTGAGGCAGAAAACCAGGACAGGTATGGACTGGGCACTGCAGAAGGTGGTCAACCCAGCGGCGTCTCAGTTGCCCTACCCCCAGCATCCTTTAAGAGGGATCCAGATCAGGCAGGCATCCCTGAAATGGAACCATGTGGTCCTGCTCTATCCTCTCTTGCAGGTCTTGTACCCAGGGCCAGGCTCTGCCCTGCTGCTAACAAGTGGCTCTGGTTGCTACCCAGGTGTACCATACTCTAGCCAGAGGCCTTGGGAGGTGGGTCAGCATTCTTTCATTGAGCCAAGTGCGTGAGAGTAAACAGGAGGCTCAGGGGCCAGTATGGCTTGGAAAGTCTGTGATGGTCAAGTTGGGCAGTGTGTGTTTGGACCTCAGGATGGGCAGGAGGCTCTGGCCCCAACTCTGCAACTCACTAGCTATGCAGTCTGCGACAAGTTAGCCTGCCTCTCTGCATTCTGGTTTTCTCACCTCTGAGACTTGGCTATACTACCTGCCATGTGTTAAAATCGTTAAGTCAAGGGCGCAGTTAAGAGGGTCGAGCCTTGTGAATGGGACCAATGCCCTTATGAAAGAAGCCCAGGGTCCCTTCTACCACGTGAAGACACAGCAAGACTCCCATCTATGAACAGGAAGGCAGACCTCACTAGTTATGGACTCTGGTAGTGCCTTGGACTTCTCAGGCTCCAGGACTGTTAATTAATTCCTATTGCTTCCAGGTTGCACAGTGTAAGACACTTTGTTACAGCAGTCAGGTGGACTGCAGCTAGCTCTGACCTCACAGGATGTCAGGCAGTGGTGCCTGGGCATACTCTGGGCTTCATTCTGAGGAGACCTGTACTAGCACTATATAGCATCGTTTGTATCACAACATTATTAGCAATATCTAAACATTGGGAGCAACCCAAGTGTCTACTGATGAACAAACATGTCAACAAGACGACATAGCACCTGCAAAGAATGGGGCATTGTTAAAAGGGAAAACACCTTGACATGCGATAATGTGGCTGAAATTGAATGGCATCCCGATGAGTGAAATAGAAAGATAAATACTGCGTGAATCCATTTACTCAAAGCCTCCAGATCATTAAACTCACAGAGGTGGAAGGAAGATTGGTATTTTTCATGGGCTAAGGAAGGGGGCAATGGGGAGTTTTTACTTAATCAGTATAGGGTTTCAGTTTTGGAAGATACAAAGATTTGCTTGGATGGGTGGTGGCTGCAGGGAGGGATTAAGGTCCGGAGTGGATGTGTATTGTTGGCATGGACACAGTCACGTCGAGGACCCTGATGCCTCAGATCCATGGAAGCAGCAAAGGCTTCCTTGGGTCTAAGTACAAATGTTGACAGTGTGTGCAGAAATGTCCACTCGAGATATTTACAGCCCGAAGACTGCTCTTCTACAGAGACTGCTCCTACCAAGATGAGCTAAGCCTGCTTCCTGCTCAGCTGTATACAATAACCTCAGCTCCCTGTCTATAATAGACATGCTGAGCTTCTAGGGTACTGCAGCTTCTCCATCAGATAACCCAAGCCATATGACCTCAGCTCTCTGTACATGCGTCTGTGGTTCTGTCCTTTCTTCAGTACCTTGTCCCTAGTCAGGATTGTGAGACCCAGGTTGTGGAAGAGCACGGCAGATGGTAATGGTTAACACAGCCAATTAAATGCCCGTTAACACTGCTGAACTGTTTATACCTAACGTCGAAGCTGTATGTTTTATGACAATAAAAATTAGGAGAAAATGGTTGCGATAAAAAAATCTTGATGATAATTATAAAAGAAGGTATTTTCAACTGGGAAGTGGTGGTACACGCCTTTAATCCCAGTACTCGGGAGGCAGAGGCAGGTGGATCTCTGTGAGCTCGAGGCCAGCTTGGTCTACAGAGCAAGTTCCAGGATAGTCTCCAAAGTTACAGAGAAATCCTGTCTCAAAAAACCTGAAAAAAAAGAAGTATTTCCAAAGCCAAATATAACAAGGAATCAAATGCATATAATAAAGTAATGAGATTTCAAAATCGATTTGATGCAATTACAGAAAAGCAGTGGACTGAAACCAAAATGTCAGCTAAGAAACTCTCTGGTTTGAGCACAAGGATGATAAGATGGAGGAATCAGAATAAAGGTGAGAGGCACAAAAGAAGCAGCACAAACACCAGAGAGAAGGAAAGGAGGCAGACAGTGCGAGAGCCTTCCAGGATCGATGAAGGATGCGGAGCTGTACATCCAAAAACCTCAGGGATCAAGTAGCTGGGAAAACAAAAAATAAAGCCACACTGAACCCGTGCTAGAAAAGTAGGAAACCAACTGCAGGAAGCCATTCTGAAAGAAGAGAGCTAACAAGTCGGGGGTGGGGGGGCTCATGCGCAGACAGCTGACTTTTCCTGGGAACTATGGAAGCTTGAGAACAATGGAGTTACATCTCCAGCACACCAGAAGACAACAGTGCCAACATAAAGCCCTAGACTCAGAAGTTACATGAAGGCAATTCACACAAGCAGTAACAAAGGCATACCTAGAAATATAGACCCATACTTAAAGAAGCTGGGTCAACTTCAAGTTGGCAGGAGATGTGAGGTCAGAGATTCAAGAAGGAAAGAAGGAAGAAGCCAGAGCTTAAATCCAAGTGGACAATGATCAAAAGGAACACTGTGGTTAATGAACTAGTGAGGAAATCTACAAATTAAAACTCAAGACAGAAAAAGCATAGAGACTGGAAAAGGCATCAAACTGAGGTCCCCTCAGGCCACAGCTGTTCCAGTGGGAAGTAAAGGTACAACGGGGCCTATTAATGACTCCTGATGTATTAAAGGTTATCTGTACCATCTGGAGAATCGTTGAGACCCCAGGGGCTGAACATCCTTGATGGAGAAAGATAAGATAGGGCAGTTAAAATATTCAAAATAGATGAAAAATATTAAGGATGGACCAGATAGAATGGTAAGGGGCAGAGACAGAATCAGTTGTCAGTCAGAGGGAAGGAACAGCATGAGGGATAGAGATGAAGACATCTCTTCCAGCCACACAATACGTTAAAATGAATTAGAGGTTCTAGTGAAGATAAACCAGATGCTAGCCAAAGGACAGCTGGCACTGTTGTATTATCATCAAATCAAAGAGACCATGAGGGCAAACGGATCACTAGAGGTGAACATCCATTCACACCCATCAGGCAGATGCAATGGCTTTACACCTAATGGGGTCTCAGTAGATGACAGGGCAAATGGAAATAGACTACTTCGTGACCACGGTGGGGCATTTCAGAATGTTCTCTGGTAAAATGTGTGGGCCGAGGAGTAGCCTGACGGGGGAAGCGTTCACTGTGGCCCTGAGCCTAGACTTTTGCTGGAAACAAGAATGCCAGTCCCTGTCGGCCATCGGCAAGGTCATTTCCTTGGATTGTGTTCGCAGAGCGCAGCCTTGAGAGATGAAATATTATCCTCTTGGGGATGAAGAGCAGGCTTGCGGTAAGAGCCAAACTTCTCAGCTAAGAGAGCAAACCCTCAACGTGCGAGGCATCCACTTGGGCCTTTGCGCTGTCCCCAGACACTCAGTAAAGAAGTGCAGACAGAGGGACGCTTTACGAGGCTCACACGGCCTGTTCTGGATGGACAGTTACACGGAGATATGGACGCGGGATAAGTTACTCATGGTTATCAAACTGGGGTTTTGTTAGGAAGATGTGACTTACATTAGAAACAAATTTATTTATGGTTAAACTAATTTTCTTTTTCTT
>NC_022030.1:35336187-35342892 GCF_000317375.1 Microtus ochrogaster
AACTCACAGAGATCCGCCTGCCTCTGCCTCCCGAGTGCTGGGATTAAAGGTGTGCGCCACCACTGCCCGGACGGTTAAACTAACTTTCATCAATCTAAATTACAATTGAGGGAGAAAATCCCCAGTACACATATATAAGGAATGCTGAGAGCAGGGGAAACAGTCTTCCTCAGGGAGGAGCACACCAGTTGCTCATCCGGTACCAAATGGTCAGTCCTCAAAACTTAGATACAAAAAACATTATAGAGGCTGAGCAGGTTGTAGTTGAGTATTTAGGAATATTTATGCATATATATATATATATATATGTAACAACAATTAGTGAAAAAGAGAGGCCACTAACTTGAAAGAGAGCAAGGAGGGGTATGTGGGAAGGTTTGGAGGGCGTCTGAACCTGGAGCTCTTCATCCTCTGGGATTGGCCATACCCAGCTGTAAGAGAAAACAATCTCCCATTCGCAACAACATGAGCTGAGCCTGGATGACCCCAGGAGAAGTGAAATAACCCGGGTCCAGAAAGATAACTGCCACATGAGCTCATGTGTGGAATCTAAAAACACGCAACCCACAGAGCAGGGAGTAGAATTATGGCTTTAAGGCTTGGAGAGTGGACTGGGCGTGACACGCAGCAGCTGAAATGGCATTCTAGTCTTTATCATTTAGTTATGTAAGTGCTCCAGTCCAGTGGTGCTGGCTGCATTAGAAATACAGTATTGTTTGCTTGACACTAGATTACCTCCCGCCTGTGGAAGCCCACGTGAAGGAATGCTCACGGCAGTCATTCTCGACATACCCCAAATCGCTGCATTGCATAAAACCTGAATACATATACTTAGGTCATTTTGCCAATTTTACTTCAATAAAGCTGCAAATTTTAACTAAAACAAACCCCGGAACAGCCCTGACTGTCTAGCACTGAAAAACACATAAATATCTCATAGTCTGTTCTGCCAGCCACACGGTAACGACGAGGAGCAGACAGTGCCATCAGGAGCAGGGACGAGCCACCCTGGACACAGTGAGGGAAGGAAGGTGGCATTTGCTTGTGGCTGGGGTAGACTGTGGGGGGGGGGGCTTGTCAATGCTGTGTGCAGGGGCTGGACAGGGGTGGCTGCCCAGAGGTGGGGTGAAGGTAGAGTGGGCAGCTCCGGACCTTTTCCGGAAGAGAAGACAAGCAGGGTCTGCGTTACATTTCCTTGTTCTTAGCACACATCAAGAATCCCTTTCTGACTGTTCTAGAGAAAAGACGTAAGGGTTAGAGGACACAGATGACAAAGGCAACTCTGCCTGAGAGGGGGCCAGTGTCTTTGGGACTGGACTTGGGCGACCAATGGAGATGGGCTACCTACAGGGTGTGGCCCTGCTGTGCTGCCCCTCCCCACAGCCACTCACTCTTTTGGCCACTTCAGCTTCCTGAGTTTTCCTTCCTGCCTCAGGGTGTGAGGTTTGCCATGTGTACAGAAGAGGCCTCTGGCCTTTGTGGTCTCCTATGTTCCACCCCAGACTGCTCTTCTTCTCAGGGTAGGGGCAGGACCAGAGCTGGGGGTGCGGGTGTCCAGGAAGGAGGCAGAACAAGCTGGCGCTGTTCCCCTGCCAGGACAGGGCAGTACCAGGACCACAGCCAAGCAGGTACTGGGGCCCAGATGCTGGGCTGGCAAGCTCGCTTTCCTGGGCAGAGCTTCATGGGCTTCCTTTCTCTAGATGGAGCCCATGAATCTCTTGTGGAGGTACGCAAGGCCCAGGCCAGAGATGTAGGGAGTGTTTGGTAGCCCTCTCCTTCAGGTCCTGAGAGATGTCAAGTTTATTATAGTTTTTCTGTACTTCAGTACCACTTTGTGAAGCATGCAGTACAGCATGGAAAACAAGGAGAATGGATGAGACTTGAGTCCCTGACTGATGCCCTTGGGAACTGTGGATGCCAGGCATTCCTACGTGAGTAGCCATCATGTATTGTCCTGGCTTCAGAGGTGACTACCAGACAGTCTGCTGCTTGGCCACTGGCTCCTCAAAAATCCAATCATGAGTCTAGATCTTGTCCCAAGACCCATTTTGATACTCATCCAGACACCTGCAGAAATGCTAGCTCCCCCAGGAAGCCTACCACCCTGGGCAAGGAGGGGGCCACATTCTCTAGGGATCTGCAGGCTGAGGGTGCTACTACATGCCTGGCTTTGGTTCACAATCATGGCCTTTCCCAGCCCTTCCCTGAAAGTTAGGCAGGGCCTTCCTGTTGGCCACACCCAGGTCTCCTCTGAGACCTGCAGCTTTGGGGTCAGTTCAGGAACATTGTCTTCTCTTCGGGCTGAGCACCTGTTGTTGAGATTAAACAAGGCTGCCACCTGGATGTCACATCACAGTCCAGCGTGGGTGACAGAGGTCCCAGGAGGAGCTTTCAGGATGATTGCTGGTAAAGTCTGCAGTGGACAGAGGTGAGTAGAGATGGCCCCCTGCTCCCCAGGGGTGCCCTCCCCTCCTTTACCAGGAGCAGGCTGAGATTTCCCCTGGGGAAGATTCCTTGTCAGCTGTCCAGCTGCCCAGCTGCCTTGGGAGGTCTCAGGAAGCAGCAGTGACCGTGAACACTGCGGGAGGTGGAGGAGGCGGAGCATCCTGGATGGTGTGGGGCTGCCTACAAGCCAGCATATCCACACTCTCCGGTTGCCTCCCCCCAACCCCCATTTCCCCCCTTTGGCTCCTGCCGGAAGGCAGTCCTGGCTGGAGGAAGCGGAGAGGCAGGGCTGTTGGCATTTCCGACTTGTTTGAAGTCAGGAACGTGGAAATGGCCTGAGAGACTAAGTGCAATGTGGCCTGAGCCTGGGCCAACACCCTGGAGTCCAAGGCCAGAGGCTGCTCTGGGTAGGGGCTCTGGCTTACCAGAGAGGCTGCTCCAGTTATGCAAACATCAGATCAGAGAGGGCGTCACCTGGGTTCCTTCCTTCAGCTTGGACTTCTCTCTCCCAGCCCAAATAACAAAGCTCTCCTGACCTCAGGCTTTTGACACTTGTTTTGATGACTGTAGGCATGTCATTCATTTCCTGGCAGCTTTCTGGGTAGTTAAGATTCCTTCTGCAGGCACAGTGGGGGCTGGTGTCCTGGGCAGCAGGCGGGGAGGGCTGCTGTGTGAGCATCCTTTCTTCTCAGCCATGGAGGGAAGGTCTCCCCACCCCCAGCAAAACACCTTGGTACAGGGTTAGGCATCATAGAGCCCTATAAGTGGTTGTGAGAGGGACAGGAGAGTCACTAGGGACAGTCAGGATAATGTCCAGGAGGAGGCGTCCTTGGAGCTGTGGTCTGTGCTCAGGTTGGGAGGGGTACATCCTTTCTCTTGCCCTCTGTCCTCAGTTACCACTGTCTGATGATGTAGAACCTGTACTTGGTGTAAGTTTGTGACTGAGTGTGGTCAGTGATGCTCTTGCTCATGTTCTGTCTCCAGCTGTCTCAAATTGTCCTATGTAAATGGGGCCATTGTGTCACCTTCAACACACCTGGCCAGGTGCTCTTTAAATTTCACGTTCAGCAGGGCCAGAACCCACCCCCCTGGACATGCCCGGCCAGTGAGTTATGACTGTACCTTGCCTGGTGTCCAAACCTTCTTTTGTGTCTGTCCCTGGCTAGGCCACTTGCCTCCTGTACTCTCTTGAGACTTTGGGCCTTGATGGCCTTCCAGCAGCGCTGTGGCATCCATGTCAGAGGTAGACTTTCCAGGCCAAGCCTGTGGCCTCCTGCTTCCCTCACAGAGCTGGGACTTCTTGGTACAGTGGTCCTTCCCCAGTACTCATCCCCAGTGGGCCTCTAAGGCTCCTGGGCCTGCTCTGCTTCCCATCCTGCCATCTAGCAAAGGTGGCAGATGTCTGCCCAAGGTCAGTCTCACAGGCTCAAGGGGTTATGTCTGACCCTTGACAAGCTCCATATAAGCTCAGAGGATAGCGTGGGCTAGGCAGACCTTGGTGTGGAAGTTCAGGTTCAGGGGTCTGCCTAGAAGCTGCCTCAGTCTCTCTTTGTACTCCCAACCAGGCATACAGAGCCTTTAGGAGACACAAGCATGTACTGATTCCCAAGTGCAAGGGGGCAGGGCTGTGGTTGTATACAGTGGGGCTTAATAACGGAAAGCTGGTTGAGCAAATAATTTGCCCTGATTTGTAAAGAAGTGTACACACACACACACACACACACACACACACACACACACACACACGTAAGGCTGGGAAGATGGCTCAGTCCTGCCTCAAAAGCACAAGGACATGAGTTTGATCCTCAGAACCCACATTAAAAGGCAGGTGTTGTGGCATGCTTGTCATCCCAGCACTGGGGAGGGTAGAAACCGGATCCCCGGGGCTTTCTGGCTAGGCAGCCTCACTTGCTTGACCCACTGGGTAGACAGCTTTCCTCATCACAAGCACACCAGTAACGTGTTGTACAAAGTCACCATAATGTTCTTGGTTGATGAGAGTTTTCAGCTCTACTTATCACCCCGGAGGACGATTTCTGACATGACAGCATGGATGCATATGTACACATGTCATGCCTACATAGCCACATCGGGATCCATTATCACAATGCATACAGAGATGTAGGTACTACGTGTTTAAAATGATCCGTCCAACTCAAACCCGACACAAAGCCACCGTTTATTTGTGCTTTCCTCCTCTCTGAATCTGCAGTTGTCATCTCTCACAGTGATGCTCACTGTCCCATTTAGCTTTGCCAACTTGACACAGCCCAGAGTCATCTGAGAGGAAAGCCCTCACTGAGGAATTACCTAGACCTGAGAGGCCTGTGACCCCATGTGGAGATGCGCTGTCTTGATTCCCAACTGACTCAGGAGGGTCCAGCCTGGTGTGGGCAGTAGCAGTACCACACCAAGGCAGGTGGTCCTGGGATGTATAGTGAAGCTGGCTAGGCACGAGCTTGCAAGCAAGTAAGCCTGAGGATGAGCCAGCAAACAGCACTTCTCCATGGCTCCTGCCCTCATGTCCCTTAATGATGGATTGTGACTTGGGAGTGTAAGCTAGATAAATCCTTTCTTCTTCTAAATTGCTTTTTTCTTTGTTAGTGTTTCATCACAGTCATGGGAAGACACTACGACATTCACACTATCCTCCGTATGTTTACCCCTCCATTAGTGTCAGAGCTACAAACACATACCTCAGTGAAGCACAAAACTACATCCGGAATTCCGTATTTGTTTACTATTCCTTTTTAGTTTATTTTTTTAGGCCTATGTACAGTCAAAGTACTTCATTAATATTACTTTCTAAAATTAGTACTGAAGCAACTATTATAAATATAAGCCATCAGTGGAAGGAAAAAAGAAATAAAAGATGCAGAAACAATCCAAATAAAACTATGAGTAAAAAAAAAAATAAAACAGTTGAGGGCTAGGAGATAGCTCACTCGGTAAAGAGCTTGCTACACAATGAAGGCTTGAGTGTGAGCCCTAGAACACACATAACAGGGCTGAGTGTGGTGGCTCACACATAGCTCACTCGGTAAAGAGCTTGCTACACAATGAAGGCTTGAGTGTGAGCCCTAGAACACACATAACAGGGCTGAGTGTGGTGGCTCACACTTGTAATCCCAGTGCTGGGGAAGAAGGAATGGGTGGCTCCCTAGGACTTCCTGGCCATTCAGTCTAGTTGAGCTGGTGAGCTACAGGCCAATGAGAGACCAGGGTTCACTCTGGTCCACAGACACACACACACATGCACACACACACGAACACGGATGCTCACTCACACTTGTGAATGTGTACACACAAACAGATGAAAAAGGTAAAATAAAAATACATTGAGTCAGGCATACTAGCAAATGCCTGTAATCTTAGCACTGGGGCAGCTGAGGCAGGAGGATTACTAGTTCCAAGCTAGTCTAAGACATATAATGAGATCCTGTCTTGAAAAACCAAGGGCTGAGGATGTACTTAAGTGACGGAACATTTATCTAGCATGCCCAAACCCTGTGTTTAATCCTCAGAATTGAAAACAAGGACAAAAGCAAAACAAAGGCCACTGAATAATATGAATAGGAGGCCTGCAGATCAGACTATCAGTGACCATGAAAACACAGCAATTAGAAACACCTCAAAACCTAGCTATACCAATGGTAACTCTTGGACATATACCCAAAGGATGCTTCATCTTATTGCAAAGACACTTACTCAACCATGTCCATTACTGCTCTATTCATAAGAGCCAGAAAGTGGAAACAACCTAGATGTCCCTTGATAGATGAATGGATGAAGAAAATGTGGTGCATTTACAAAATGGAGTATTACTTAGCTGTTAAAAAAATTACATCATGGAATTTGCAGGCCAATTGACAGAACTAGAAAAAAAAACTCATCCTGAGTGAGGTATCCCAGACTTAGAAAGACAATTCTGGTAAGTATTTGCTTATATGTAGGTATTAGCTGTTAAGTCAATGATAACCAAGCTACAATCTGTAGAACCACGGAGAGTAGGTATAGCGTAAGGGACTAGAGGGTACAGATACTTGTTTTAAAAAAAAGGGGAAATAGAATAGATAAGTGTGATTGGATATGGGGGGCTGGAATAGGAGGGTAAGGTGAAGAGGGCAAGGAGAGAGGAGATTGAGAATGAGACTACAGAAAGATAAAATTAAGAACAATTTGAAGGATAGTATGGACACTTAATACAGTAGAAGCTTCCTAAAAATACACACACACACACACACACAGAGTCATATATAT
>NC_022030.1:35343081-35347129 GCF_000317375.1 Microtus ochrogaster
CATATATATTTCATTTTGATTATATATATATATATATATAGTGATCGCCAAATGATGGGGAGACAGAATCTCAACAGACATCTCTGTCACCAAATGAAGTTTCCAGTGCTGGGATTGGGATACCTAATATGAGCTCTTGGCCAAAGGGGGCCCATGGGAATCCCCAAACAATCCAGGCTATTGCCAAGACAATAAGTTGCTCTCCATAAGCTGACAGCAAGGCCCCATTGTTGAAGACAATACCTGCACAACTCATTGAACATAGAGAGTTCGAGCTGGTGCCTACAGAGAGCCTTCATCTCTACATGCTAGTGTCTTTGGTACAGGAAGATAGTCTGCATTCTACCAAAAGAGAAACATAATCATCAAGCCAGCCACAAACCCTTCAATCTACAACGGTGTCCTGTCTGCAACAATAATGCTAGAGCAATGGTGGCACAAACCTTGTGGGAGTATCCAACCAATATCTGATCTGACATAAGGCCCACTCCTTGAAATGGAGCCCAAACCTGACACTGCTTGAGTGACCAAGAACCAGAGACTAGATAGATAGATACCCAAGGGACTTAGGATAAAACCAAATACTACTGGTCTAAAAAAGTTGTAGTGATAAAATGACTCCTAATGACATTGTGTTATAAGCATAAATCAGTGCTTTTTCTCAGTCAGCGTCAAAGAAGCTTCCTTCTTCCTGCAGAAGATGGGCACAAATACAGAGACCTACAGCCAGACATTACACAGAGAGTGAAAGACTTTGGACATTTGACCCTAAATAGAATGTTTCCATCAAATCTCTTCTCTCAGAGCTCAGAGAACACGACAGAAAAGTAGGCAGAAAGACTGTAAGAGCCAGATGAGATGGAAGACAGACAGACAGACGACAGACACACATACACACACACACACACACACACACACATACACACACACATTGTGGGATATTTGATCATACTGTAAACCTTTAGTTTGCATTAATTAAATAAAACCTTGGGTCAGGAGGCAGAGACAGCAACTAGTTGACAGGAAGTAGGCATAGAAGGAGTCTGGAAAACAGAGAAATGCACAGGAAGTAGTAGGGAGGGACTTTGGTTTGGTGGTCTTTGGTTTGGGATGGAAGGAGAGGCTCTCACTTGCTGGATAAGGAGGAAGGCCAATTGGTTGCTTCTCGGGCCTCTCTGAGCTAGCAGGTTTTCACCCCAGCATCAGATTCCGAGGTCTTTATTGGTAAAATAGAACGATAGAGACTAAGTTAAAAACTACATCTTGCTGCATGCAGTTCTGGTGGAAAGGGAAGTCATGCCTAGGCTTGGCCTGAGCAGCGGGAGAGTGATGGTGGAGCTGCAGTCAGTGGCTGAAACAGCAGTAGATTCAGGTGCCGTCGCTGGGCCAACAGTAAAACAACACACGCAAAAAACAAACAAAAAACAATAACGAAAACAAACCAACACCCTCTAAATCAATATGACCAGAGCTCACATGAACTCAGGGACTGAAGCAGCATGCACAGGGCCTGCCTGGGTCTGTACCAGGTCCTTTGGGTTTATATTATGGCTTCCAGCTTAGTGTTTTTATAAGACTCCTGAGTGTGTGAACGAGAGGGTCTCTGATTCCTGTAGCTTCTCTTGGGATCTTTTCCTTCTGTTTGCTTTTCTTATCCAACTTCAATGTAATAGTTTTTTTAAATTATCTTACTACATTTTATTATTATCTGTTAAGAGCTTGTTCTTTTCTAATAAGAGGCAGAAGGGGGAATGAACCTTTTGGGAGAGGAGATGGGGGAGGAATTGGGAGGAAAAGAGTAAAGGAAAGTCATAATCAGGATGCAATATGGATTATATGAGAAAAGAACTTTTTTTAAATAAAAGGAAGAAAACAGAAGACAGGAAAATGAAAAAAAAGAAAAGAAACATCCCAAACCAGGTCAGGGAGAGGGCTCAGTAGGTAAAGGTGTTTACCTCTAAACCTGGCTACCTGAATTCTGTCCCTGGAGCCCACATGGTGGAAGGAGAGAACCAACTCCTGCAAATTATCCTTTGGCCTTCAAATGTGTGCTACGATACGCACCCATTTTCGCAAATCAATAACATGTAATAAAAAAGTTCTACTGAAAATAAAGGGCCCAGGGGAAGAAACTACCAACGATAGAAGAACATTTCGGTGAGCTCCGGGCAGCAGCACACAGTAGGAAGTGCACACAGTGAGTCTTCAAATGAGGGCAGCAAAGGACAGAAGAATTCCTTGAAGATAACAGAAGTTTCTCAAATTTCATGAAAACCATATAACCACAGGCTGTAAGTATGTATGTATGAACCTTGAGCAGAAAGGTTAAAAATACCACTCTTTAAAAAATACCATAGTAACACACCTGAGAATCAAACCACTGGGAAGCAGGGGCAAAAGGGAAATCTTGCAGTCAGAGGGAAGAAGGCATGTTAGACCCCATCCAGCCACACGAGAACGGCAGGAGCCATTCTGTTAGAACTGTGCAAAGTCAGTGGAACACTTCCTTTAAAAATGGAATGTTCAACCCAGAATTCTACAGCCATACTGCAGACACAGCTCTCAAAAGGAAGGTGAACAAACCCATTTCTCAGACAAGATAATTTATGCACATCAAGTGAACACTACAAGAAATGTCACAGGAAGTCTTGCTGGAATAGTGTGAAATGGGAAGGCACTTTTACATAAGGAATGAAATCTGGAAACAGCAAAGCTGGCTAAACAGAAAAGACTGCCTTAAAGTCTCTATAGATGACAATTGGCTGTTTACAGATAATATTAGCAGTGTATTATTTGGGCTTCTTACCTATGTGAAACTATGGCAATAGCATGCAGCAGAATGGGGAAACAGATGGATGCTATTTCAAGGTCCTGACATTGAATGCGAAGGAGTGCAGTTCTATCTGAAGACAGAATGTTGGCCAAAGGGGTCCCAATTGCTCCCCAACATTCTAGACTAAAGCTGTTGCTCACTCTCCGTAGCCTGATGGCAAGGTCCTACAGCTGAACACATAACTTACATCATCGAACATGGGAAAAATCGAGCTGGTGCCCATCTAGGATCTTCACCACTGCTGACTAGTACTGGCAGTTACTCCAAATGCTACTAGAGGAGAAAAGTAATTAATTTCACATGTGAACAGTAAATCAGGAGGCTAAGCCAGCCATACTGGTAACCGTTATCAAACGCAAACACTATAAACACTTCCGTTGAAAAAAGAGAGACCACCAGGCTGGATAGAAAACATCCAACTTCACGCCCTTTTGCCCTTAACAGGAGAGAGAATAAAGGCCACCATCGGCATGGTGCTGTGAGCATTCTGGAATTTGGAACGAGAAGTCGCACTTGCTCTGGCCAGGCTGCCGCTGTTTGCGCTATCATTTCTATACACCTGTTGTCCTGGCCTTTGGGGTTGGGGGTTCACATCTTAGCTATAAGACAAGTGTCAGAGCCACATTCAGAGAAGGAAAGAGGCAGTGCTTGGCAGTGAGGGGCCTGTTCAGGAAAGGCCTCTTAGAGGAGCCAGGCAAGTGTGGGAAGGGGAAGAGACACGGAGCTCATTGGTGCTCTCAGCTCTGCTGTGTCTACAAGTAGAGAGGGCAGATGGTAAGGAAGGTTAGGAACTGGGCATCCAGTGAAGATACACGTGCAGGGGACAGAGCCTGGACTACAGTGACTGCAGATTCTGAGAAGTGGTCTAGGGCCCAAACAGGACTTCAGTTTGGGTCCCCCTGTGGGGGCACAGTAAGAAAACAGCTGGATACGTCTGAGCCCTAAGTTCAGCTTACTCACCTGCACGTCTCACTCACAGACTGGTTCTCCTTTCCCAAGTCTAGCCCTCTCTGTACAGGACCCCTGGCTACCAGCTCTGGCCATCTAGAAAATCCTCTCTAACCCAGGCCCACGTACAAGCATACAAGGAAACCCTGGCATCAGAGGGAGAAATCACTGTCTTCTATGCCAGAGCCAAACCGAGGCTCACAAGAGGAACAACAAGTCAAAGATGAGAAAATTGCATATAGAATACGAAAAGAGAAGAAGGAGGAG
>NC_022030.1:35347274-35357344 GCF_000317375.1 Microtus ochrogaster
GCCGCCGCCGTTGCTCTGGCCCGGTGTCTGCAGGGTAGAGATGGACTGTGCTCTAAGGGTAGGAAGGTCAGCACATCTGATGGTGTGGAATCAAGCCTTGCCTAAAGGGTGTGAGAACTGTTGTTCTGGTCAGCAAGAGTTCGAGTCAAGCTGACTATTAACTGTCCTTCTCACCTTTGGGCTCACTCTCTCACCTCTAAACCCTTGCCGTTTTCCCACCCCAGGCTCTATAGTTCATGCACTGCCTCCAGAGTTTTCCCAGAGACCAGTATAGTAAGTAGTTTCTCAGGTGCAATGGTCAGGGAAGATCAGAGCCTTAACATGGCTGGAGGATGGGTGGAGACGGCTTCCTGGAGTGCCAGCACCCTGTTGGCTCCTTCACCCTGCTCTGGCTGGATACACAGCTGGGAGGCCCCTGATCACACTTCAGCCACTGTACCACTTTAACAGGCTCCCGGCCCTTGGAGGAGCCCAGCACCCTGAAGGACGTGGCTCACATGGCTCTCCCTTAGAAGCGGACAGGTTATAACTGCTACCCAAGGCCACAGCGGGGGCTCCCAGTGCCAAGCGAGACACGATTCAGGCCCGGCAGGCCATATTGCAGCTTCAATCTTTACTAAGTGTCTGGCAGTAAAAGTTCCAGCCAGCAGGCGGTGGGTAGCACCCCAAACCTACCAGGAACTTCTTACCTCAGGAGCTTCAAAAAACCTCAGCAATAAGCAATAATGTGTGTGCTCAGTAATTTCTGAGCCAGCTGCTATGGCACGAGGAAGCAGCAGAACATAAGGTCCTTCCCAGATAGGGGCCACCCTCAAGCTAGAGCTGTCATGCTGGGAACGTGTCTGCATTTCTCTAAGAAGTCACAAGAAGCGCCAGTCTCATGCAGGGCACTTCTGATTCCCGCTGGGATGTGGGGTAACACAGAAAATTGGGGCATGCATTCTTTCACTCATTCCTTCAACAAGCCTACTTTTAACCAAGCTGCGAGGTCAAGGAGAGCTTCTGACGCCATCTCTTGCTATGTGGGGTTGAATGAGGGCCAGAGCAGGGGCATCCTCTCAGCCTGAGGGGCCTGGGGACACTCAACAGACACTCTGCTCTTGAGCCTATGCCTCCTTTTCTCCATATAGCCTTAACAGTCACCTACCCACATGCCCCAAGGGCTGTTTCGGGCTAGATAAATGGGCATGGCTTCCTGAAGAATTCCACTTTCTTTTCCATTGAGCAGAGGGAAAGGCAGGGTACACTGTGCACACCGTGTGCACATCAGCGGGTGTTTTTTTTTTTTTTTTTTTTTTTTTTTTTTTTTTTACAGTGTATGTTTTGGGAAGAGGCTCCTGTAGGGTGCCTGTTTTCCTAGGAGCCAGAGGTTGGTTTCTCATGTTAAGAGGGTCAACCATTTCAATAATATTTTCACCTGCAATGTGGGAGTGGAAAATTCAAGGCTAGCCAGAATGCTCAAAGAACATATTGACAGAGATCTGTTAGGATGAGTCTTCACGTTCCTGAGATGTACAGGCGGCCTCTTCCTGCTGGGGAGTCCCTGAGCACAGTTCTTCCTGTCTACAGCTTACAAGTCCCAGGCCAGAGGGATTTTCAGTGATGGCTGCCTCTCCTCTTGCTCCGTGCCCTCCCTGTTCATGTCACCAGACCCTGCCACCAAGGTGAGGAGGCCATTCTGAGTGGGCACACGAAGGCTGTGGAGTGCCACCATGGTGGACGGTGTGGGTTGATGCTGGCAGCTGTAGGGATTGGTGTTTTGGAGATGGTGGTGGTGGACAGGCTGGTGGACAACGTTCCATGTCAGGATGAGAATGCAGACTATGTGGCTGGTGATGGAGGCATTGCTCAAGATGGTGGGGATGCCAATATGGGGCTGAAAGAGGCAGTGCTTGTGGCAGAGGTGAGGAGCCAGTGGTAGTACTGATAGTGGAGGTGGTAGTGCTAATGGTGACTGGCATTGGATGTGGCAGAGGCTGTGGTTAAGAAGATGGTGTTTTAACTGTAGACCAAGTTGGCTCAGATGTTTCTAAGCTGATTGGGTGATCAGGTGATTCGGAAGACTTCAGGGCTAGCGCTAAGTGGTCACTTCATCACAGCTCATTACCCCCCCCCACACACACACACCCTCCCCCTCCCCCGCTGTGCACAAGTGAGCGGCTCAGGGTCAGACCTTGGGAACAAGGAGACTCAGGCTTTGTCATCCACTGACACCTTTCCTGCATCCGTGTTGGGGGGTGGGAATTACCTTCGGGAGTCCCGTTTAGAGGGTCTGAGCCCGGATGACCAACCTTTGGACTAAGAATGGGAGAGAGGCGTAAACCCCTCCACACTGCCCCTAGCTGCCAGCCCTGCCCAGCGCAGGTCTTCTACAATTAAGCATGTCAAGCCAGAATTCCTTCTGGCTCCGGGCCTTGGGTGTTAACTGCATGTGAGGCTGAAGTGGCCCAGAGAGGTCTGAGACCATCACAAGCCAGATGCCCCACTGGGAAAACTGTGACCAGAGGCCATATACCCACTGCCACATAGCTCTGTGAAGGAACAGGAGCGAGGATCCCCACTTGGTAGCTCTGTGGATGCCTGGCGAACAACTCTGCCAATGTCCCAACAGGTCGGGCCATGAGCCGGAGGGGCGCGCCGCGCTCCGCTGGCCTGGCTGTCGCCTAGGTGCCCTGGCGGCTGCTCGCCCCGCCCTGCCCACGCCTCTCCAGCCAGCCGCTGTCCGGCCTTGGCGGCGGGAGAGAGGAAGCGCTGTCCTCATTCCACCTCTGGCTGCTGCGGTGCCAAGATGCTGGCCGCAGCAGCCGGAGTTGGGGAGGAGGGCAACGACGCCCTCCTTGGAGCCCCCTCGAGCTCGGGGTTACTCACGTAGAGTCCGGAGTGCTCGGCGCCGAAGAACGGGAAGGGCACCGAGAGGGGCTGCAGCCCCGAGCCGCCGTCGTCCTGCTTTGGGGTGACGGCGTCGCCGCGCTTCGTGCCGAACGGGTAGAAGTCGGCGAGGGGCACCGCAGAGCGCACCCCGCGAGCCCCGAGCCCCAGGGCTGCGGCCAGCAGCAGCGCCCATGCGGCGCCGCGGCGCATCGCCGGGCTCTGAGGGCGGACCAGGGTGCTCGGGCAGGTGGCCGCAGTCACCGCACGGCCAACTGGCCGCACCGTCGCCTGTCGCCTCTCGCTAGCTCGCTCGCGCTGCACTCTCGGCGCAGCGCTGCTTAGGAAGGCGCGAGGCAGGACCGCGGACCGCCGGCCCACCTCCGGTCCCAGGGTTTAAATAGTCAGCCTTGGCGGCCACCCGGGAGGGGCGGGGAGAGGCGGGGTCATGCAAATAGTGGCAGTTTTAACTTGCTGGTCTTGGCGGGAGGGAGCCAGAGCAAGGTCTCCCCGTTTCTAGGCTCTTAAAGTCGGACTAGTTCTGGGTTGGTTCCCCCTCCAGCCCCGAGACCCCCTAGCTTCTGAAGCTCCCTTGCAGTTGGGCATTCATGAGGTGAGGGACTGCCTTCTCTAGGCACCAGCTTGGGGCTTGCCCACCAGGGGCGCCTGGGCTAATCCAGCAGTTCTGAAGCTGACTGGTTGCCCTAAGGCCTGATTTTGGACAGGATTCCTGAGTGTCCTCTGGGTCCCTGTCTGTCCAGAGCATCTTTCCCTGGTAGAATGTCAGTCTGGGCCCACTTTGTCCTGCAGCACTCAGATGAACCAAGTGTGGCCACCACACCCCAATCCTAGCCTAGGTCACCAACTTTCTATGCCAGATGAAGCCTGTCCCAGGCTCTGTTCCTTATCTGGTTTCATTGAAGGTGAACCTTGGGCCTGGGAGACTTGAAGACTTACACAGCTTTCTCCCTATGTAAGGGTTTTTTATCTGAAGGGATCAGACACCTATCACAGCTGGAAAGTATCAGGGAGACCTGTGGGATAGGCCAGTATCAAGGCCCAGGGCGCACATCAGTTGCTATGGTGCCTTAACCTTCCTTGCTCATCTTGAGAATTGCTTTTTAAGTGGCTGTCCTGCCTTAGGAGTGCAATCTAATCCATTTCTGTGTCCCCAGAATCACTACAGGGATTTGACTCCTAGGGCCTCAGTCCCCATCTTCTTGTCTGCTCCCACATCCTGCTATTGGGTGACATATAGCTATAAGCCAAATCTGGGATCTCCAAAGGCAAGATGATTTCTCTCAAAGAGAAGAAGAAGATGAAAAAAAAACCCTGCAAGAGTAACAACTGCCGTTACTGAGATCCTGGGTGGTTTTATGCTGGCTTTGCGTTTTCCGTGTTTCCTGAAATCTCTCTAACAAGCGTGTGCTGTCTTTCAGTTAGAGCAAAGAACATTACATGCTATTTTTTAAGGTATAGCAGAGAGTTCTGTGTGTGTCAGTCAGGGGTTCCTAGCTTATACAGATTCTGTTCTCAGCAGCCTTACCACTGTGATGTCAGGGACAGGCACTAAATTTAAGGACATCTTTGTTTGCAATGGCAAGAGCCTTGAAAGTGACCAATTCCTTCCATCCTACCCTAGTGCCTGGCTTGCCTTGCTCTTGCCCACACACCTCACTTTGTGTGGCGATCCTGTTTTGCAGAGGGATAAACCAAGGCTGGAGACGGGAAAGGTTCACCTCTACAGTTAGCTATAGAAGATCAGCCCCTGGTGACAGAGGTGGCGCATGCCTTTAATCCCAGCACTCAGGAGGCAGAGGCAGGTGGATCTCTGAGTTTGAGGCCAGAGTGAGTTCCAGGACAGTCAGGGAACTACACAGAGAACTGTGTCTCCAAAAACAAACCAAACCAAACAACACAACAACAACAACTACAAAAGATCAGCCCTCGGGCCAGGCTCCTGGATTTAAGAGTGCTTTGTGGGAAGTTACCTGGCTTCACTAACCAGGCCAAGTCAGTGTCATCAGGACCAGGCCTCTCAAGGCATCCTCTAGTCCAGAGCTTCCAGCAGGCTTGGTCACTATACCCGGTACCCAGGAGCTCTATCTAGCCTCTTTGTTGGGTTCCGCACCTGCTAGGAAGCTCCAGTCTTCTCTCTCACATGAAAATGCAGTCCCAAGGGTGGAAGTTTAGGGGAATACAGATTCGCTTTCCTGCCCCTGGGACACTAAACAGAATCCGTCACTAGCCAGCTCTGCTGTCTCCAACCATGTACAGCCTTGCTTTACCCTGAGTGCCCAGCCCCACCTCAGCCCTGCCACCCTTCCCCCACATAGATGCCTCAGAGAGTCCCAGCAAAGCCCCACGTCTGGATTTGGGCTAGGGTCAGCTTGGGAACTTCCGGGGTGCCTCAGGACTCAGCACACTGCCAGGCACACAGTGTTGTTCAATAGATCCCTTGATTGAAGACCGTCTTTCCAGGCATGGAAAGCAGTGGGCAGCACATGGGGTCCTGACTGCTTCCCACAAGAACCCCCTGACCCTCTGCGGGGTAGAGGACACAGGCTGATCTCAGAACTGGGCTTGTGGGGAGGTACAGCTGCAGGTTGGGTCCTCCGATCTCCATTAAGAGAGGTGGCACTGACCTCTATCTCCAACTGGGTGCCCTGTGCAGACTTTCAGTGAGGCTTGGGAGACAGGGTTTGGGGGTGGAGTGGGGCTAACACAGACCTCACTGTTGTTGCTGGGTATTATTTCACACACACACACACACACAGACCCACAGGCAAAAATCGAGGGGAAAGTAGTTTTTTTTTCAGGTGCTAAAAATATTGTCAGGAAATACTTTTCAGCAACGTGCTGTTTTAGGTCCCCCCCTGGACTCAAGGGCGCCTTTGTCTCTATCACAGAAAATCCACATTTATCACAACCAAAATCGTTTTATCAAGCAGGCTCATGTTCTCAGGAAACTTGAGCCCCCCAAGAGGCCCGTGACACTTTAATTTAGGGCCCGACTGTGTGTGCCTGTTTTGGTAGGGGAGCCCCAGAGCCACCCACCAGATGTTCAGGCCTTAGGAAACCGTGAAGGTCAAGATGGGGAACACTATCATTGTTCTGCCTGGTCGGGGGGGATTGGGCTAGTCAGCTCGTCCCACACAGCGGGCCTGAGGCTGCCGCCCACCTCTGCCTCTTTCCGCCTTCCCTTTGGATGTAGCTGGAGAAACCCATGCTCCCCTGCAGCAGCTCTTTCCATCACGCGGTACAAACAGAAGCTCCCTCCCCACTAGTGATCCTTAACTGTTCCAGGATGGGGTGGGAGAGGCCTCAGGGCCCAGGGCAGGTGGGGCCCTGCTCCTGAGGAGAAGCACATAGCCTACCCACAGGTGAGACTAGACAGTCCGCCTCGACAGAGGGGAAGGACGCCATACCTGCAGAGCATCTGCACATGGGGCCTGCCAACCCCAGCGCCCATGACGTGACCTTTGCTATTGATGCTCAGCATGTGCACCCCAAATAGCTACAACTTGCTTTGTTTCAAGCAAATGGGAACTGAAAAGGCCAACGCAGGTGAGGCTCAGGCAGAGCTTTCCCACCTGCTTGAGTGGGCAGTGTTGCAGGAATTGGCCTATGAGAAGCTCTGAGTCCACTCGAGGTACAGGGTGGCCGGGAACACGTGCAGATGTGGGCCTGGGCTCCACCAGGTACCTTGGAGGCCAGCTCCTTCAGGGACAACTCTATTTCCTGCTTTCTGAAAACCGAAGCAGCTGACACAGGATAGGCCTGTAGACCTGGAGAAACCACAGCTGATAAAGTCACGCTGCTGGGATATTTTTTTAAAGGCCTTGGGAAAACTCCGATGACATCGTGCCAAGGAAAACATTTGGGAAACAGCATTTGGAGCAGCGTGCCCCTTACAACCATCCTAAGTGTGTGTTCTGAAGACGGGAACAGCTCAGGTTTCCCCTCTGAAGGAGCGGGGTTCGGATCATGTGCGGCGGTGTGATCTTTACTTGCCTCCTGTGAGGTTTTATTTTCTCGTATAACAATCTTCCTGTCAGGTACGGATCACATATTCCAGATGGTCTCCAAAGACTGGATCACCCAGGAATACTGCAGGGACCTCGGTTTGTGTGACAAACTCCGTGATGCTCTGCAGTGATCAAGTTGACCAGTGACATTTCTCAGATGCATCTTCATCGTCACACCACACGGGATGTATTTTTAAGAAAAACGTGAGCGTTTTAGACGTCTCAAATAAACAGGGCATGTCGAGTGCATCCTGCTCCGGCATAGTCAAGAGGAGCCTTTGCCTCCTGCTCCAGCTCTGACGCTGACCAATCTTGGTGTGACACTGAGCTCTCAGTCTGGGCCCAAGTTCTTCTGTTCTGTTTGTCTTCTCCCTACACTGACCTGAGAGGCTGGTAAGGCCAGTGGCTCCAGACTGGGGCATCCCAGGGGTGGGCGTGGCCAGAGCCCCCGGGTCAAGAGAATAAGGATGTTAGTACCCTCAGTATGTCCCAGATCCCTCAGTGGAGGTTGCACGATGGCGTGTGTCAGATTTTGTGTTATCTCTGGTAAGAACCCGATCAATGCCTGATTCTTGGCCCTCTGTGTGTATGTGTACCTGTTTGTCTGTCTCTCTAGTATGTTCAGAGCCCCAGGAGATACCTCGCCTGTATTTTGTGCTCCTCAACCCCTGGAAGGGATGAGCAGGCAGAGGCTCATCTCTGGAGCCACACACGGGTTCCAGGTCTAACAACATACGTGTTAACTCCAGGCTCTACGAGGAGCCCTAGGGCTCCACTGTGGCAGGACCAGGCCTGAGGGCCACTTTCTCATTTTCATAGACATCCAGAGAGCCTGTTCAGATTGCTCAGGTTAGGGGCAGAGCTAAGGTACCCATCTGAAGCCAGCACCTCTCAAATGGATGTTGGGATCCATCAGACTTTGTACAGGCCAGGAACCAAATGTGGGCGGTCCAAAAAAAAAGAAACTGCCTGCTTCCCTTGGAAGTGGGACTGGGCAATTCTAGTACTAAGGTTTCATAACCCTTTCCTCCCAGACTCTGGGGAGGATAAGAGCCAAAAGGCTGGGTCCCCCACCACCTGCATAGCCTGAATCGTTCACCCCAGCTGCCTCCTTCCTTGGCCTCACCTCTGCCTGTCCTCTTTAGTCTGCGTTCCTGTGCCTGCAGCTCCACTGGGCAAGGCCCGAATGGAATGAGCTGTGGGGTCCTGGGTTTGACCAACAGGTAGTTACCTATCTGATCCTGGCCCAGCTGCAGCTTCCCCACCCCCACACACTGGTCTCAGAGCGTGGCTGGGAAAGCCTTTCACAAGCACCAGCCCTCTGGCCAGGGCAGGAGTCACCAGACTCTGACACACACGAATGTGCACACACCTTCGAAAATGTTTAGAGAAATGCAATATATTCTTTAGAAAAATCCCTTTTCCCCAAATACATTCTTTTATGTTGAATAAGTAACAGCAATATTCCCCGCAGTGATTCAAATACTCAAAGCGCAGCATTCTCGAAAGCCCTCATTGTACTCAATGTTCTTCCGAGCAGCCCGTGTAAAGGCCCCAGATCACCAGGGAGCACCTTGGCTGGACCACAGCATCTTTCGCTTTGGTGCTGAAAAGTACCCAGGCCCCTCACTGCTAAAGTGTGTCCTCAACTTCCAGGTACATTTACGGGATACCTCCTCAGCTGGCAGCTTCAATCCCACTGATGTCCCTGGGATACCAGTGAGCCCTGCGTGGAAAGGAAGAGGCATTGACACTGCACGTGGGCTCCTTGAATGAGCAATGGAGGAGCTCCCTGACCTCCTGTGCCAATCGCCAGCTTCTGGGCCACTCTTGGATCCTTGAGCAGGGAGGTCAATACTATTCCAAGGGAACTACAGCCAAGGGAAGGAGGAAGGTGAGGCCCAAGTAGAAAGCCCCACTTTCTCAGTCCTGGATGGGTCAGGCCATCCACTCTCCTACACCAGGCTCAGTGTTGGCTGGTGCCTGGAAACCGTAGGTGGGCATAGAGCAGGCCACCTTTGCCACCAACCGCTTATCCTTTGTCCAGGGAAGCAATTGCCAAGGGGTCCCTGTGCTCTTCCTTTCAGAGCCTCAGGATCTTTCTTCACACGGTCTTCAGTGAACCAGCCTGCTTCCCACCTTGGCCGCGCAGGGTCTGGTTCCTAAGTTCAGCCAAAGGTCTGACAGGATGGCTGGTTTTAAGTCTGGCGGTCTTGGAGTCAATGACAGGCTGTCATACACCTCGGCCACAGCTACATGACTGCGACTGGATGAGCTCCAGGAGCTCTGGCCTTTCCTGCCCCATGCCAGCATCCATGAAGATGCTTTGGGAGGTTCGGGCAGAAGTACAAGCCGTGGGGCAACCTGCACCCTGTGGTGTAGGCAAGCATTTACCAGGCTCACCGATCACCTAGAGGTACTGGAAATGCCATTTACAATGCCAAAGAGCCTGGGGAAGAGAAGCCATTCTGACCACTGCTGAATAGGAGAGAGGTTTACAGATGCCATCAGGTGAGGCAGGAGCAGGTTCCGGTAAAACGATGGCCTCGGTGTCTCCATTGCACCAGAGCAGGATTCCCTACTGGCACTTGCCAGCACTTTTTGTGTGTACACTTTGTGTGGAAATGGGAGATGCTGGAACAACTTCTTATCTCCCATGGCCAGCGAGTCATGGACTTGTAGCTGAGCCATTTCCAGCCACCTGCCACGGCACCGGGACTGCAGTTCCTGGATGTGGAAGAGTCTGTGGCCTCTGAATATGGGGTGTGGCCGCTGGCCTTGCAGGACACTGTGTTTTTGGCTCTTGCCGGTGGAAATGTTTTCCATGTGTTTCCCTGTGTTTACAGATCTGAGGGCATGGAATGCAGCCCGTGGTGAGGGAGCTGGTCTGACAGGGCCCAGTCACCAGTGCTTGGCCCAATAGCAGGGCCAATGTGGGAATGGATCCCCGGGCTGGTATGGGCTGAGGGGTGGTCAATGTGCCTGCTCCTTGCAGCAGGAAGGAATATTAAAGAGCAGTGACCAACAATGTGGTCCAGCCCAACCTATGTGTTCCCCACAGGCAGGACTTCTGCAGTCTGAGGAGGAGCTGAAGGAATAGCATGCTTTGGTTGGTAGCTGCCTATATGTGCATCTTCTCACGACACACCAATGCTTGTTGAGCTTGCCCCCCCC
>NC_022030.1:35357444-35403152 GCF_000317375.1 Microtus ochrogaster
CCGGCTGGTTGCTGCAGGCCACCCAGCACAGGGAGGTAGCGAAGGAACTGCAATGGAGACCATTGCTTGGCTCAGAATGTCTAGTCACTGTGGGCCTGCTGCTGTTGCCGCCATCCTGCCTTGTCCAGTTGCTTCTTCAGGCTAGCCACCTGGGGACACAGGAGAGCTTCAGTCAGGTGGGAAGTGACCCATGGAGAGTTACGTCAGGAAGGGCTGGGGGAGGCTGCAGCCCATAGCTCCCAAGGGAGTGTGCATGGGCTAGAAACAGTAGGTAGACAGGCAGAAGGACTCTTTCCATTGGATTAGGCCAGCAATAATGGACATCGGTGAGCATCCTATGAATAGTGAAGGGGATCGTTTTTTTCTGTTAAGGCCAGAAATATACTTAGAATGACTGGGTTAAAATAAGCATTTCTAGTGGGGCACGAAACTAAATTGAAGGTAACGCTGGGCCGTCACTTGGCCTCTCTGTATCTCCGTTTCCTTTTCATAAAATAAGGGGTTTTGACCATCAGTGGTTCTAAGGTTCTTATGACTCAGTAGCTCAGCTACGGGCTGCGGCAGGCTCAGCATACATGTACTTGTGTGCGTGCACTGTAGGCACACTCCTGAGGCTCTGTGCACACATGTACTTGTGTGCGCACAGTTATGTACACTCCCGAGGCTCTGTGCACACATGTACTTGTGTATATGCACTGTAGGCACACTCCCGAGGCTCTGTGCACACATGTACTTGTGTATATGCACTGTAGGCACACTCCCGAGGCTCTGTGCACACATGTACTTGTGTATATGCACTGTAGGCACACTCCCGAGGCTCTGTGCACACATGTACTTGTGTACGCACAGTTATGTACACTCCCGAGGCTCTGTGCTCAGATGCACTTTTCCAACCCACTAAGCTGCTCACGTGCTGATGCTCTCCCCATGACTCAAAGGACAAGTGTGGGGCCACCACTGCTAGCTGCACACAACAGGCAGTCTCTGCATGTCCCTCATGCCTGGTCAGGGTCATGGCTACCTCTGACTGGAATTATCTTCTCAGGGGGCAGGGCAGTGGAGGTCTAGAACCCATGTTCTACCACTCATTGATCTGTGGATAACCCATGGAGCCACTCATAAAAGGGCAGACATACAGCGTACGCTAGGAATCAAGGCTCCCAACAGAGGCCATGTGGTTACCCTTGGGGTGCCATGGGGGCAGGGGCCCTTCCTTTTCCCTTATGCAGCCCTGCTCAGAGGACAGGGGCTGCTGGCCCTACCTGCCTTTCCAGGACCATCACCCTCTGCTGGTGTATCTGCTCACGGGACTCTAGAGCTTGTGTGGCCTGCAGCTGGGCCTCGTGGAGCCTCTCGGCCTCAGCTGCCAGGTCCCGCTGGTGCTGGGCAGCCAGCTCTCGGAGCCGCTGGGTGTGGGCCTGTTCCAGCTCGGCCATCTGGGCCTGGAGTGAGAACACAGGCACTGAGGGCTGCCGGGATCCTGGGGTCAGGTCCAGTGGGATGCCCCACCCTACCTTTGGGGCTGCACTTCCTGTCTTGGCCCCACTGCTTTCGGCTGGGGTGCTGGCCCTGGCCCAGAACCAGCAACAGACCTGGAGCTGGCATACATACTCAGCCCTCAGGTTTTGAGTCCAGGCCACCTGCTAAGGGTTTTGCTGGGCTGGAGCCCAAGCCACAGGCCCCAGGAGTGGGCCTTAAATCTGTGTGAACAGCATCCCAGGTTCCCTTGGAGGTCACTGAATTTTGATGATTATTCATCCTCCCTGAAGGTAGTCAACTGGAATGGGGGGTGTCCCATGGTGGAAGGGGAGACTGAACCCTCAAAGGAGCACAGGTTGGTATCAGGCCCTGGGCTTAGAAGACATATATGGCTCTATCCTCCAAGCATCGATCCTCTGCCATTCAGCCTGGCTCACAAAGGGCCTCACCAGTGCCCCCATTCCTAAAAGACTGTCCCTAGTGCTGACCCAGTTCTGTCTGGAGCTCTGAAGGGGGTCTCTGGTGGATTTCACTGTTGTCTCTCAGTCTCAGCTTGGCACTTGCCACGGATAGTGACCTGTCTAGCTGCCTTTTCTGTACACGTACCTGTATACACAGGTGACATTCACAGGCACGAGATACATGTGGGCCCACCCCTTGAGGGCCGCACCATTTGAACCTGCCCCAGGTTTACCCTCCAAGCTTGCATACCATAGAACACCATTGACTCAGCTCACCTGCAGCTGCTGGCTCTGCCGCAGGGCCCCGTCTACTTCCTGCTGTAGGCTGCTCAGAGACTGGAGCAGCAGCTCCTTCTTGGCCCCCAGCATTGCTGTGTCCTCCTCCTTCCTCAGGGTCTCCTGCTCTGCCTGCAGAGAGAGGGAGGCAGAACCGTGGTGGAATCTAGGGTCTTTCTGGAAGAGGTGCAATATGAGGTCAGACTTCCCTCTGGAAAGTAAAGGGCGCTTCTGGGACGGAGTCCAAATCTCCTGGTGGAGTCGGCAATGGTACTATTCCCTGTCCAGGTCTACTGGCATCTGCAGCCACAGCAGGAGTTAAGGAGAAGGGGCAAGTGTCTGCCCTGTTTTGGACCAGCAGAAGGACCTGTAGTAATCCTTGGTAAGGGATGTGGCATTTGAAGACCTATGTCTCTCCCTCTCCCTCAGGCTTCTTGAGCCCTATATGCCCCTATGCCCTTTTGCAATGCACAGGACCTGCTAACTGCACAGCCAAAGCCATGGATCTGACTATGGTCATCGTCACAGTGCCAACAAGCCTGTGTGAGAGTGGCCTAGCTCTCTCTGCCATCCATCCTGGGACAGAGCCCTCTTAGTCACTCACCCCCAGCAGGGTGGATACGGGCTAGGAGGAGTAGCCTGGAGGTTAGCTGTGAGACATAATCATTTTCCATGTGGAGGTCAGGGATCCTTTAATGCTGCAGCTGGGACCTCAGGAAGACAGAGCTGATGAAGAATCCTCTCCTTTGAGATCATCAGAAGCCTACCTACTCACACCAGGGCCTGGAGTGGCTGCACGGTGCTCTTGGAAACCTAGGGGATCCTGGCTTTATAGTCTCACCGGCAGGATCAGAGCCAGTCCGCCTCTGTGGTCACTGCTATGCCCGCCTGCTGCTGGCCTGCTGGGGTCATGTTCCGTGCCACGCAGCGCCCTTTCCAGTGCTAGAAAAACCCACTCTTGTCATCTGGGGCCTGGAGCCCACGCGAAACTCTCAGGGACCTTGGGATATAGTGAGCTGTTTGCACGGGCAAGGTTATAAGGTCAGTGTCTGAGCCCTAAAAAAAATAAATAAATAAATAAAATAAAAACTTTCTTCTTCAGCACTGAGAAAAACAAAGAGTTCTCTCCACTGAAAAGGGAACCCTGTTTCTTTAAAAAAAAAAAAATCTAGCTACACTGCTAGAAATGCATGTTATAAAGAGAAGAGAAAAGTGAAATCCAAAATAAATAATGTTCACATCCGGGTTTCCCCTCCTGAGACACCAATAAAGGGTTTATGGGTTTGTGGGCCCCTCACAGCTGACCTCCTGCAACTAATTAGCTGTTCCTGCCCTCCCCCTCTCAGGCCCCAAGGACCCAATGCTGGCATCATGCCCATAGCTTGCTCTGTTACCCCTAGGCAGTGCCACCTCCCCTTGCCCTAGCAACCTCCGGGAAGGCACGATCCTACTCCCCACCCAGGCTCAGGCTGGGAATAGCTCATCTTTCCCTTCTGCAGCTACGGGAAGACTCCGGTGACTTTATCCTACTGACGCCACCTTCCCTTTGTGGGAGGGCAGGTGGCCTTTTACGGAAAAACTGGTTGGTGGCTTTTGTAACTACCCTGGCCCTGCTGGTTCCTGTACCCTGGGCAGGCTGGGGTGGAGGGTGAGTCAAGAGTCCTTGAGAGGGGCAGCCTACCTTGGAACCCATGCCTGAGGCCCTCAATGTCTCAACTCAAACATTCCTGGCTCCGCTGTTTTGCAAATGGAGACCCCCAAAGCCCCGAGTAATCAGGTTGCTGATGCTACTTGGCCAGCCTGGGAGATTTTTTTTTTTTTTCGAGACAAGGTTTCTCTGTAGCTTTTTGGTTCCTGTCCTGGAACTAGCTCTTGTAGACCAGGCTGGCCTCGAACTCACAGAGATCCACCTGCCTCTGCCTCCCGAGTGCTGGGATTAAAGGCGTGGGCCACCACCTCCTGGCCAGCCTGGGAGATTCTGTCCTCCCCTCCGGTCTTCCACATGCCATCACCTCCTGACTCCCTGGGCCTTTTCTGTCTTGGAGAGGGCAGCGAGGGTATCAGAGCTCTGTGATCACAGACTAGCCCGGTGCTCTGCGAAGCTAGCATGAATGGGCCATGTGGCCGTGTCCTGCTCCTTCCTGCTTCTTTGTAGCACAGTGGACACCGGGCTGCAGTATTCTGCCTTGTACCCTGACTTGCGCTGAGCAATGGCCATCCCTAGCCCTACACAGCATCAACACTGCCCCGGTCTCATGGCCTGCCTGTCTGCTCTGCTCAACGCGAGCTCAGTGGTACTCTCTATGAGAAATGTGGTGTGTGTGTGGGGGGGTGGGGGGTGGGGGGTTAGGCTATGAATATGGAGAGAGGTTTGCAGAACCGACACAGCACATGGCATCCTCAAAGTTGGGTGTTATTTCCACTGTGAGCAGGACCCAGGGACCCAGGAGGTAGCTCATTTTGGGGGCAGAGCTGGCCACAAAGTCAGGGGTGGTCCAAGGAGGGTGTTTCACCTCCCTCAAAGACAATCAAGATGGGTGCGTTGCCACTACCAGAGGTCTCTACAAGGTGCTTGGAAGCTTCGAGGCCGGCTCTGAACTTGGCACCATTGCCAGGGCAAATGCAGACACTGAAGCCTGCTGGACCAATCTTTCTTTTTCCCAGCATCCGCTCTATGGCCATCCGTGGATCTTCCCCCACTTCTTGCAACCCTTCCCTCTGTCTCTAGGAATCTTTTCCGCCTCAAAACCAATACCTGAATGAGGCGCGTGCGCAGCGCCGCGAGCTCCCCCTGTAGGCGGGCCCTCTCGGTGCGCAGGGAAGTGGTTTGCTCCCGTAGGGCTCGCCTCTCTGCCCGCTGGGTCGTTGCAGTTTCCCGTTCCCTGCGACTCTGCAGGAGCACCTGGGTGGAGAGAAGCTGCATGTGTGGGGGCCAGGGATGGGGATCCTTGGCCTCTTGGAGCCAGGCACTCCGTCTGAGGACGGTCTTGGGCTCAGCTTATTGTTTTCCCCCAAACCTGCTAATAACCTCTCCCTCCGGAGGTGCCTACTGTAGAGCAAGAAAGTCAGTCCTCTCACTCCCTGTGGTGTCCTTCCAACCGGGTTTCCTGCCTGTCATCTGGGAATTGGATGTTTCTGGGTCACTACACGACTTCACACTTGCCTCTGGCATCTGCCTAGGCTTCCTTTTTTTTTTTTCTTAATGAAAACATTTAATTGTGGTGGATTGCTTACAGTTCAGAAGTTTAGTCCATTATTTTCTAAGTGGGAAGCAAGGTGGCGTGTGGATAGACATGGTGCTGAAGAATGGCCTGAGGGGTCTTACATCTTGATCCTGTAGGCAACAGGAAGTGATCTGACTCACTGGGCATTGCTAAAACATATACAAGACCTCAAAGCCAGCCTCCACAGTGACACACTTCCTCTACCAAGACCACGCGTACTCCAACAAGGTCACACCTCCTAATAATGCCACTCCCTTTGAATGTAAAGTTTTTTTTTGTTGTTGTTGTTTTTGTTTTTTTTGTGGTTTTTCGAGACAGGGTTTCTCCTTGTAGCTTTGGAGCTTGTCCTGGCACTTGCTCCTGTAGACCAGGCTGGTCTCTAACACATAAAGATACACCTGCCTCTGCCTCCGGAGTGCTGGGATTAAAGGCATGGGCCACCACCGCCCCTAGGCCTCCTTTTATACTGAAGAACTTTTTAGGTATTCAGATGCAGCATCTTGCCACAGTGAGCAGGTTCATTGCCTCCTGGTGACAGGTAGACTCTTTCCTCCTGGGGTCCCTCCTCCTGGGGTCCTTCCTCCTGGGGTCCCTCCTCCTGGGGTTCCTCCTCCTGGGGTCCCTCCTCCTGGGGTTCCTCCTCCTGGGGTCCCTCCTCCTGGGGTTCCTCCTCCTGGGGTCCCTTACCTGCTTCAGGGGTTCCAGCTGCCTCCCCTTCTCTCTAAGGCTCTGACTGTGCCTGCTGCTCTCTTCCAGCGCCTGGCGCAGGGTGTCTACTTGCTCCTAGGAAGAGAGAGAGAGAGAAAGAGAGAGAGAGAGAGAGAGAGAGAGAGAGAGAGAGAGAGAGAGAGAGAGAGAACACCTGAGAGTCGTGGCGTCTTCTGGAGAGCCTGCAAGGACATGGCTGAGGATAATGTGCTGTGCTTTAACTTGTCAGTGGACAGTGCAACAGCAGAGGGATGGAGGACTCTTTAGATGTCCTTTGGCTTCATTGGGAAGGACAGAACAGGGCTGGAGAGATGGCTCAGAGGTACTGAGTTCGGTTCCCAGCAATCATATGGTGGCTCATGACAACCTAGAATGAGATCTGGGGCCATCTTCTGGCATGCAGGCATACATGCAGGCAGAACACTGTACATATAACAAATAAATCTCTTTTTAAAAAAAAGGACAGAGCAGGCTATCAAGCACCCTAAACCTGTTCCTTGGGCCCCAACTGATGGGGAATTGAGGGGTATGTATGTATGTATGTATGTATGTATGTATGTATGTATGTGTTCATAATGCTTGTGTACATGTGTGTAGGTGCTTATCCCTATACACGGGAAAGCTAGAAGGATGTTGTACATCGTCCATGATTATTCTCCACCTTAGTTTTTTTTTTAATTTATTTTTGTTTTATGTGTGAGAGTATTTGCCTGCATGTACATGTGTGTACTGCACGCATGCCCGGTGCCTGGGAAGGTCAGAAATGAGCTTTGTTTGACTGGATTCCCTAGAACTAGAGTTATGGAATCACCATGTGGGTGCTGTGAATCGTATATATACTCGGGTTCTCCGCAAAGGAAGCAAGTGCTTTTAACCCCAGAGCCATTTTTCCAGCTCCTCCTCAATTTTTGAGACAGGGCATCTTCCTGAACCGAGAGCTCCTTTATCCCACTAAGTTGATTGGTTAGTGTGTTCAGGGCTCCACCTGCCCCCTGCTCAGTGCTGAGGTCACAAACACACCCCTGTCTACTCTGTGCTCATTCACCTATCCCATCACGCTGGCCACCATGGTTTTAATATTCTCCTCCATATCTCAGATATCATCTACCTTGTAAACAGACAAAACCAAACCAAAAACACCCAGCCAACAAACAGCCATCAAGCCCACACAGACATAAAGATGCACATGAAACTGGTTCAAGCAAGCCATCTTCTGCTGCACCAGAGCCCAGCTCCTCTAGGGAGCATGTATATATACAAGGGAGCCCCAGCTCAGCTGGAAGAGTGCATGCCTAACATGCATGAAGTGCCACGTTTGATCCCTAGCACCACACAAACCAGGCATGATGGTGTTTTTCTGTAAAGGAAGTACTAGGGAGATGGAGGCAGTAAAATTAGAAGTTCAAAGTCACCCTTAGTTAGGTACTGAGGCTAGCCTGGGCTATGTGACTCTGAAAAAAAAAACCTACCAACCAGACAAACAAACAGAAACTACTGCAGGGCACACATCAAATCACAGCTAGGGGAAACTGAAGAAGCTCAAACACCAACTGGTCATGCATTCCACATTCACAAAGTAGAAAACAGAAAAAAAAACCCAATATAATAGAGATAAGAGTTGATAAGATGAGAGTTGAAATGCATAGATGAGATGCAAACGAGAGAAGCGATAAAAGTTGATTATTTGAAAAGACAGACTTTGAATAAGGCAGATTAAAAATAACAGACTAGCAATGCAATGGTTAGGGACAGCGGGGTGTATGGGTCCAGCCACACCTCCACCCAGTAAACCATTGTACACATGCAGGCATTCATGTAACATATTTGCACCTGTGTGTAAGCCATCTGAGGTTGAGGGTGTTGAGCAGATGTATATACAGGTTCTTGCCATGCCTAACTCCCAAATGACACGCCGATCCAAAAAGTGGCAGAGACAAAGACTGGCCCGGAATGGAGATTAGCATGCACAGCAGGAGCTGTAGGGTGGAGTAGGTACCCTGTCTTGAAAAGCTGATTCACAAGCAGTTTCTATCCCTCCATTGATAGACAAGGGCAGGAAGCGCAACAATTCTTTTTATAGCATGAAATATTCTTAGCACAGATAAATCCAAACAAATGTGACATCATTAAAGGATTACAGCTGCAAACATTTGACAGCAACCATGGCCTCATGTCTGCGGTGTAAGCCCCGGAAAACGTGCACCTCCAAGGCAGGCCAGGTGCCTCCGGACTGGAACCCAGAGCTTGGTCCTGAGGCTTCCGTATGCTGACAGGAGAGAGAGAGAGAGAGAGAGAGAGAGAGAGAGAGAGAGAGAGAGAGAGAGAGAGAGAGCGCAGTGGGCTGTGGCTGTGTAATGCCAGTGGAGTTGTTCAGGGTGTGCTTGCCACAGGGGAGGCCTGGGCAGGAGTCCAAGGACTCTTCAGGTGCCGCTGGGACTATGGGGCTGTGTCCTGGTGCCACAGAGAACATCAGTAGCCTCTCCACTGGGGTATGAGGAATGTGCATGGGGTGGGGGCGGCAATTCTTGGTTCCTCTGCTCGAAATGTTATCCAGATGCATGTGTCCTGGTGTTGGATGGATGCATGTCCTCATGCTGCAGACATGGCGGGACATACATGGCGGGACATACATGGCTGGACATACATGGCTCCCTGGGGGTAGTCCTATGTGTCCTGTTATTCTGCTGGGTCCCTAGGACAGTCCTCTGTGTCTGCCATTTCTCTGGGTCCCCTGAATAACCTTTGTGTCCCATTTTTTCTCTTGGGTCCCAGGATAGCCATGTGTGCCTTGTTGTTCGTCTAGATTCTCAGGGCAGCCCTGTGTGCCCTGTTGTTCTGCTAGTCCTGGAGTAGCCCTGGCAACGGGAAGGAGTTGCTCTCAAACAAGAGTTGTACTGTTTGCATAGCACAGCCTACCATTTAATTAGAAAAATATGTTTTTAATTAACTTTTTCTTGACAAACACATTGGCTTATGTGAACCAAGTGGTGGTGGGGGGAGTGGGGCGGGGGGGAGTCAGTCCGTGAAAGTGAAAGAAGTTGTAGAAAATTCAGGGCTTGCTTTGGAATATGCCCTAGGTTTGGCAGAACCAGGAGGGCACTAGGCCAGCCCTGTGGGGGCCGGCAACTACCCAGCTGTGGCAAGGGGGGGGCGGCACGAGGAAGCCATAAGGGTAGCCATGTCCCCAGGTCTCCAGCTGGCCAGGAACAAATGGTACTTTTCTAGGGTTATGGGAAAAAGATGGCATAATGTTGATATGTTCTGCTATAAAAGCAAAGTGAATGCTTCATTGAATCCAGAGGTGATTATGGACAGGGGAGAACAGAGAGACACAGAGCTGCCCCCTGCACCTTGAGGGTGGGAGGCCCCAAGGGGAGATTTCCCAATCCCAGGTAACCTGGCTCGTGTGGATGAGGTGGTCCCCTGTCCCCCTCAGGACTCCACCCTGGCAAGTTTGAAGCAGAGGGCACCTCTATAACAGTGTAGCTGGGGAAGCAGGCCTTTGTCTCTTTGTTCCCAGGACGGAGGGGCTTTGGAAGGGGGAGACGCTACTCTGATGCAGGCCATCAGGGTTTCCTTCACCAAGGGGGACGCTGGAACCTTTCCCTTCAGCCTAAGATGTCAGGATGGAGTCACTGACTTCCCTCTGGTTCTGCCCCCACTCTGATTTCCAACAATAGCAGAAGTCCGCTCTTCACAGATAGGCAAAGTTAAAAACAAAATCTGGAAGAGTGGTGTTCAGAGGGGTTACGTTTGAGGCCCTCTCACTAAAATGAGTATTGTTTTTAAGGTGAGGTGGGGCAGGAGCCAGAGTTCCAACGAGCAGAAAAATGCCAGTCACAGCCCAGGGTACAGGGAAGACTGATGACCCAAGTTCTGGATTTGGGGGAATGGTGATAGGAAGGAGAAGTGGGGGTCAGGGGCCAGGAGTCTAACTTAGGACCCAGGATCAGGAGACCTGAGTTTAGGACGAAGCACTGAAAAGCGAGTGATAAAGAGAAGGGTTTTGTTTGTTGTTTGGTCTATTCTTGTACTGGAGATTGAGCCTAGGGCCTTGTAAACGCTAGACAAAGGCTCTACTACTGAGCCATATCCTCGGCCATTTTCCTGGACTCAGGATTTTACCGTGTTGCCCATGCTGTCCTTGAACTCCCTCAGTGTTTTAGTTCAATGCCCTTGAACTTTCAATTTTCCTGCATCAGCCTCTGGAGTGGCTGGGGTTACAGTCCTGGCTGAGATGTTTCTGAAGTGGGAAGGATGTGAGCAGAAGGCAGGGAATTCAGCTCTCCTGGTGGAGAAGGCTCACAGCAGACAGGCAAAGGAGATAAGAGGGGCTGTAGCAAGCCAACATTTTGATAATTCACACAGCCCTGCCTGGCTTGGAGCTTTCTTGTCATATGAAGCAGGTTGCCTTTGAACTTGTGGCAATCCTTCTGCCTCTGCCTCTGCCTGAGTGCTAGATTCACCACCATACCCAGACTTGGCAATGTATTTGGATTTTAAAGACAAGTGAGCCTTCTGGATTCTACCTTGGAGAGAGCCCTAAGGAAAAAAAATCTGCGAAGTGTCAGTCACATCTTTAGAACGCACCTGAGATGCTGCTCAGAGAGCAACAAGGAACCTGAAGTCTAAGAGAAAGCAGCTCCCTCCCAGGGGAACAGGGTCACATGGTGCTTCCTCACCAGTGACATCATCTGGAGTGGTCCATTGAAACCACATACCAGTCAGGTTCCGAGGGACCCTTGCATCACCCCGCCGTGCTGAGATCTATGAGGTCGCCTAGCAAGGCACTAGGTAGGGGGTGTGAAGTCTACACATTTGTGGATGGGCTAGCTTGTTGCTCAGCTCCATCCTGTCACATAGGAGCTTTGAGCTGGGATCAGAAGAGGAGCAGGAACCATCCTGAGTTGCCTAGCTCACACTACCCTTCTGTGAGTCAACCCAAGAGGGCCCATGGTTGGGAGTCCGAGCCCTGGAAGCTAAGTGGTACTTGGTCCAGGTCCAGAACCACAGTCTTACAATGGCAAGGAGCTGGACTTGGCCTAACAAGCCTGGAGGGCCTTCTCCAGGGCCTTTGGTGGGGATTCTGCCAGCTCTCCCCCGGAGAGGCCCTCTGTGCCAGTGCTGTCTCAGGGAATGGGGTTCCTGCATGGGGGAATTTAGATCATGAGCTCATGGTCATGAGCTGCAAAGACCCAGGAAGCTGCTGGCCAAGTGCAAGTGCAGGCTGTAGTGACTAGAAAGCTTGGGTCTGCAGCAGAAAAGGATGTGGGAGCTCAAAACACAAGTGTGAGATATGGTGGCAGGCAGCCTCCCAAGGCTACTCTAGAGGACAGACAGACAGATCCTCGGTACCAAGACACAGGCAGAAGGAGTATAAGGAGCCAAAGATTCACAGGACATTGCCCGGCAGTGGGAGGACCCCCAACCACAACCAGCGATGATCACCCTTGAGACAACCCTAGAGAAAGACCTGAGAACTGAGGCTGGAAGAAGATGGGAAAACAAAGAATGAACTTCCTTCTTGTGGGTAAGAAGAAAGCTCAGAGAAGTGAGCACGGATGCACTCCGAGGAAAAACCGTGTCTCATCACGTGACACTTGTCAGGGGGGGTAAACCCCTGAAAAGGTAAGGATGGATAGAAACAGCTGGGAATGAACATAAAGAACAAACATGCAGAAGCTTAGCTGGGCAGATAGTGTAGTGGGGGCCCCGTTAGCCTTGGCTCAGGTACGACTGACGACACAGCATTTAACTGGAACGGAGGCCACTCTCCTCCATACACTAGCGTGGGACACTACCTTAGGAGGAACATGCCATTGAGTCTGTGCTGAAGATCCACAGAAGCAGCTGATAGTGACAAAAAGAGGAGCTGGACAGATGGCTCAGCAGTTAAGAACCAGTAGCTGCTCTTATAGAGTCCCTGGGTTCAATTCCCAGCACCCACGAGGAAGCTCACAACCATCTGCAACAGTAGTCCTATGGGATCTGATGCCCTCTTCCGGTGTGCAGATACATATGTAGACAAACATTCATTATGCATTAAATAAATAATAAATAAATCTTTAAAAAATAGTGACAAAAAGTCATAGTAGACATAGTAGACATCAACACCTTTCTCTTGGCCTGGGGAATTCAGGAGAGACATCACATTGGCAGAATATCAGTCTTTGTAACTTTGTAAAGGTTTAGAAAGCCCCCTTCCAAGTGGATAACCCCAAAGCAATAAGCTATTTTCAGCTCTGCTTGGAGAAAACACACACAAGTGAACATACATGTAAAATAAAACTGACCTAGCCCAGCAGGCCAACCAACCCTGGCTTCTCTGATCCCTCATCTCCCGAGTACACCAATCCTGTCACTGCTTATCTAAGCCATTTAACTGCAACCAAGGCCATTGTCCCCATCCATCAATGTGGGGCTATATTAGGAGGAACATGCTACACACACACACACACACACACACACACACACACACACACACACACACACACTGCAGCGGCTGTGCCTAGAGGGGTCTTTCTGAAACTTCCTGGGCAGATGAGGAAGCTGTTCTTGGAGGCAGGAGAGGCTCTCTCTTCTGCTTTCTGTCTCCCTCCTTATAGGCTGAGGGAGGCCCCTGCCCACCTGACTGCTCTGTGCAGAAGTCCCCTGAGGGTGGCTAGACTCCCCCCCCCACCCCCGCCCATGATCCCCGTGTGGAGAGAGGGAATGTAGGCCTGAGTGAGGCTGGTGACCAGTCTGGCCTAGTAGTTGCCTCTTCAGTTGAAACTTAGAAGCCTGTGAACCCATGATGTCGAAAGGCTATTATTCACTTGCCGCTCCCTCCTCGGAGGGATACTTGGGGACAAGTGACCTGCAGTTTTTACTGCGTTCCCCCGTTCCCACCCATGGTTGCCAACTTTATCCTTCTGGCAATCGACCCAGGGGATCCCGTTTTCCCGATACTTGGTGGAGGCCTTCCAGCTGAGTGTGTTCTTCCCTACACATCTGGGCCTGTCCAGAACATTTGGGAAGGCCTCAGCTGAGCTCTGGAGTCCCGCCCCTGACCAGGGGAAGCCCAGCATTTTCTGCATTCCTTCACCTGTAGTCCGTGGTAGAATCCCTTGACTGAGCAGGTGGAGGGATGCCAGAGCCAGGTCCTGATCTATGGTTTGACTGCTCCCTCTCTAGGGTTTCTAGGTCCCATATCCTCAACTAAAATGGAAACTCCAGCAGCTACCCATAGCACAGTACCCAGTATAGGAAAATGTACTTGAGTCCCACGCAAACCCTTCTGTGTCTGAGTGTTGCAGAATAAAAAGCAGGCCAGGAGCAACAGCCAAGGGCCCCATGAGGATCTCAGAGCCAAGCAGGACCTCCTCGTGCCCGCTTGTGGGACCTCAGATAAATGGGTGGACCTGGAAGGCAGGAATCCAGTCCTAGCTCTGCCCCTTGCCAGCTCTGCCCCCATCAGAAGACCTCAGTTTCGCCAATCTGTACGATAAGGTCTAGGACCACCTCAAAGGTAACTGCGCTGGGGATGGGCCCAAGACCCACGTTCTGGTGACCATCTGATTTGTCTGTAGCAACGTCCCAGGAGTCTTACCTGCATCCTCCGCCTCTCCTGGCTTGCAGCTCGTGTCCTTGCCAGATGCTCTGCTTCCAGCCTCTGGAGTGCCTCCTTCTGCAGGGCCTGAGTTGCCTGGGCGCCATGCAGTGCACTCTCTGCCCTGCGTTGGCCTGGGGGCAAAGCAGTGTGGCTTGAGGCTCCCAAGCTTGGCAGATCTATGGGGTGACTGCCACTCGGTACTGCCCCTCCCCAGCTCAAAGACCGCAAGTAGATTGAGTGAGTTGAGGCAAGGTTCCCCTTCTCAGCCGGGGTGCTAAGAGTGGTCCCGGGGCCTGATCGTCTGACCTTGGGTCACTGCTCCCTGTATCTGTCTTGCTTTCTCTACCTATCACCCTTCCCTTCTTCTTTCTTGGGCTCTGGGCTGCCACTCCCCCACATACCACATGCCGCCTTTTTAATGGGGGCAGTAAGTTTAAAATAGTGAGGGGAGCCCCAGCAAAGGGCCTTTCTGAGGAGGTGACAAGGGGAGTCGTGTGACTTTCTGGAAGGGAGGGTGCCATGTAGAGGGGGGCACAGTTGCAGCTGGCCTGAGGTGGAAGTATGGGGGGGAGGGGATGGTGAAATTCAGCAGGTCCCAGAGGTCTCTGAAGTCCACCCCTCTAACAGGAAATCATTACTGAGAAAGGTGGCATCGAGTCATCCTGGGGACTTGGTACAGTCCCAGGTCTACCCCAGAGCCCTCCCGAAATCATACACCAAAAGTGGCTAAAGGAAGGGCCATGGAAGGGCCCCTCATAGGAAGGAGAGATCCACCTTCCGCTGCATCTGCTAGGTCCCTCTGTAGCTGCTCCACACGGCTCTGTAGGTGGATGAGCTCGCTCTCTGCCTCTCTCAAGCGGCTGCTCAAACTGGCAACCTGGATGCAAGAGTTGTCCTAGGCAGAAAGAAAGAACTCAGCAGGGCGAGTTCTGGCAGGCAAGAGGGAGGGGACAAAATATTTACTAGTGAGCTGGGTGGCCAGGCAGGCCTCTTCTGATCTAGCCCCTAACATATGGAACAGAGTTGTGAAACCATAAGCTGCAGGGAAGCCAGCTATGGTGGATGGCTGAGTTTACCCACTAGCTTTGGAAGACATAAAGGCTGGCTTTGGGCAGAGCCTGAGGAGCCTAAATTTGGGGTCATGGATATAAAGTGGGGGAGCTTCCAGGGGTGGCCATAGAAGGCTGGAGCAGTAGGCTAAGGATTAGAGCTGAGAAACTTGCCCCCAGATCTAGCACTGTGGGAGGGGGGAGCCCACAGAGAAAAGGTAGACAACCGCTGTGGTGTCTGTGATTATGGTCTGTCCCAAGCTCATCTGTTACCAAGGAAGTCATAAGGGGACAGCTACTGTGTCCCTATTGGTTACTAGGAGGAGAGAATGCCTCCATGTGAGAGACAGTGGGGAACACTCAGGTGTCCTGCCCAGGTGTGCAATGCAGTGTGTCCTCAGACTCTAGAAGCTTCAGGAATGTGAGCTCCAGGGCACTTTCTGCTAGCTACCCTGAAGGACAGAGTGACCTGTGCCATGTGAGGCAGCTGGATCTGAGAGATGGTGGCATTCCTGGTGTTTGCCACCACAGGGCAGTCTGAAAACTGACCACAGAGTGTTTCCCAGCATCTCAGCAGGCCCAGAAATGGACAGACACATAGACAGAGGTCTTCAGTGAGTGATTAAATTCCTCCCTGCCTCCCAGAGTCCCTGGGGATATATGCCCATATGGGTGTGGAAGACCCGAATCCCTTTTACCCGCTCCTGCTGGGCTTCTTGAAGCTTTTGCACCAAGTCCCTCAGGGCATCCCTGACAGAGGCCACATCTATGATCTGCGAGTCGGGGTCTCCAGGTACAGGTGAGGGCCATCGGGATGGAGAGTAGGATCTAGTAGGGGGACGGTCCCTTTGCCGTCCAGGGCGAGTCTGGGAGCTGCCTGCAGGCGGTGAGAGCCCGGGGAATGTGGGTAGGAACAGACACATAGATATCCTGCCTGTAGGAGCTGGGAGCAAAGCTATGGTAAGCACAGACTCCTAAAATTGTTGGAACTGCTCTGGTCTCCTTATTATGTGGGTTATAAGGCCTAAGGAGAGGTTGGGGTACTCAGGTTGGGAACAGAACAGAGCCGAAAGCACTGACCTGTTGTGGGAGAATGGGACCTCTCTGGAGAGGCCACATGGCTTTGGCTCCAGAGCCCTAGGCCACTGCGGAGTGTGGAGCACAGTCGGCCCAGCTGGGCCTCTGCATTGTGCCGGGCACCCTCAGCCTGGGCCAGCTCCTGCTCCAGGATGTGGACCCGGCTACAGGCATTGTCCAGGCTGCCCTGGAGGCTGTCTGCCTGGCTGCTGGCCTGTCGTAGCCTCCTGGTGAGTTTGTGCAGCTCGGCCCGCAGGGTCTGCTCAGCCCTCTGGCTCTCACAGAGATGTCCCTCCAGCTGCTTTGCTCGGGCCTCCCCTGCTGCCTCGACTTCGGCCAACTTCTGCTGTAGCCCTAGAACCTGTAGGAAGGACGTTGGGACTCAGATGTAGGATCCGACATCTAGGCTGGTTGAGTCAATGGCTCAGCCAGGCCAGGAGGAAAACCCTGTTCTACATACCCCTTGAAGCATCATTTCAAGACAGGTTTTAGCTAGAAGGCGCCCTAGCTCTGTCTCCTAGTGTTTAGCAGGTGGGTAACCCAAGCCAGGTTAGGACTGCCGCCTCAGCATCATGGTATATCTGTCAGCAGCAGAGAGTTCTGCTGGTAGCTGTCTGCAAAACTGCAGCTAGCTAGGACCACAGACTGGCTGCCCTCTCCTGCTAGGGACCCACCTCCGCCACTCTTCTTCACCGGCTGCTTCAGAGCCCAGTCATGACCAAAGCATGCTTTGTTATGTTTCTTGCCATGGAACAATACCTGTGCTCCACATACTCATGCATGCACGAGCTGGGAATGCACAGGCGTGGGGAAGACGGAAAGGCAGCTTGCCCCTTCCCCTGAGCCAGCAAGGGGAGCCTGGCCTCAAGTCCCTTTCTGGGTGACTGCATCCTAACAATGGCCCTATTCACAGAAGGAGGTGTGGGGCTGAGGTCATTCTGGGTCGCCTGAGCTTGGGAGCTAAGCCCCCACATTCTAGGCATGACTGGTGTTCAGGATGGCCAGGCATGCAGTTTGGGTACGGAAGCTGGGGACTGCTGGGCTCAGAAAGCCCTCCCCCCACCCCCCCGTCCCTGGAGGCATGCGGTACCTTTAGTACACTGAACTGTGCTGTGGTTAGACAGTGTCTTGGGAGCTGGCCTAGGGGCTGTGTGAGTCCAGGGTGCAGGGGTGTGTATACAAGGGTTGGGCATGTGTGATGTGAGCAGGCAAGGTCTAGGCATTAACTCCGTGTCCTCCCTACCTGGCTCCTGCCCAGGACTCTGCCTAGCACCTGGGCAAGACTCGGCTCTTTCCTAAAACAAATCCGGGGAAATAAATGGGTTACAGCTTAACCAAAACCCTTGCCCTCAGATCCCTTTTGCCCGCCCCTTGCTGCACATGGTCAGGTTATCATGGGGACAGCGGATGGAGACGGAAATGGACATCAGGTCTCTTTCCACCAATTCCTCTCATTGCCTCCTGCCTCCCCCACAGGTGTTCCCATGGACCTTGTCTCAGTTCCCGTTTGTACCAGAGCTCGGTGGTCCCCCTAAGAAGGGCAAAAAGCCTTCCTACCTCCTTCTGGGCACCGTCACGGGCAGCCTGGGCCTCAGCTACCTGCCTCTGCAGCTCCAGTGCCTCCTGCAGGTTCTTCCGTCGCTGCTGTGCATCCTGAGAGACTTGGGCCCGCAGCTCGTTCACCTCCTTCCTCTTCCTCAGGTTCTCAGCTTCCAGTGTCCTTGTCTAGGATGTAGGGGCGGTGCTGAGGGGTCAGGAACCCAGCAGCCCCCATAGCTCCTGCCTCTTGTTACATGGTCTCCGTTTACACATTCCACATTCGAGGGGCCTCAGTTCAGGTCAGAGGGCTTGGGATCCAACCTCTCCTACTCTGCAGACATACACGTGGGGCTCCTCTTTGGGGGTGCTGACTGGGGAGGGTGGGAAGCAGCTATGTGTTGGTTATAGCTCTTCCTAGGGGAGTAGCTCTGGCCAGTGTCACTCTATGGCTATGAGACAGGGACAGGGGAGGAGGACCTGGGGCAGCCTGGTTGGGTGGAGGTCCCCTCACCTGTCTGTGGCGCTCCTGGAGCTTCCGGCGGGTATCCGTTTGTGCCTGTTCCAACTCCTGCAGCCTGGTCCTCAGCTCGCAGGCGTCCTTCTGAGCTGCTGCTTGGGCCTCCTGAAGCACCAGCAGCCTTTGCTCCTGCTCCTCCTTGGACCGCTTTAAACTAAGCAGGCCACAGGCTGGCTGGACACTGGGCCCAGAGCTCGTCAGACAGACCCTCCCCAGGGAGATGCTATTCTTTGTGTGTGCCCTATGCGCTGCCCTAAGACCTGACCTCTGGAGGGCTCCCGTTACCCTTGACTCAGAGTCTATCCAAGTCTTAGTACCAAGAAGTGCACCCCTGTCCACTTTCACTTCTCAGCTCCTCTTTAGCCCTACCCTCTTTTACCTCTCTTTCAACCCCCAAAGACCTCTTGTCCGACCTGGCCTCCTGAGCCACTCATAAGGACTCCAGCTCCCTCACCTGTTAAGTCTGCTGAACGGGAACTCCTTGAGGACAGGAACAGGTTGGCTTGGTCCTTAGCCTCCCCGAATAGACTAGCATTTGTAGGCATTTTAATCTGGGTACCTGAAGGTTGCTTTCACTGTCTTTCTGACCCAGCTCACAGGTTACCCCTGCCCTGCGCTCTCTCACTATGGCCTGGCTGAATAGCAGGGCTGTATGCTCTTCCCATAACTACTAGATAGGGTACCCGTCATACCCTGTCCTTACCTGGCCTTCTCTTGCTCAGCCCTGTGGATGGTGGCCCGCAGCTTGGTGTTGGAGTGCTGCAGCACATCCTTCTCTTGAGCCTCATCGTCCAGTGCCCGGCGGGCCTCCAAGGCCTCCCTGCGGAGCCCCTCACAACTCGCTTCACTGTCCTGAAGCTCTTGGCGCAGTTCAGACAGCCGTTCATGGGCGATGTTCAGCTGGGCCTGTAGCCCCTCAGCCTATGGGAGAAATGTGCTCTAGTGACCAGTTTGGGGACCCGTGGGTGCACAGGCAGCTGCTCCAGGGACCAGAGAGGGTACAGGACTCTGACTCTAGCTGGATACCCGCACCCCCCCCCAGTCACCCAGCATTTGCAAGAGAAAGCAGGTCCCCAGGGTACAAGGCCCAGATAGCTTTCACCCTGACTGTTCCTGGAGCTGGCTCCATGCTATGTTCACCCTGTAGAATACTGAGACGTGGATTGGGGTTCAGCAGGGTCTTCCTGGGGTATAGTTTTGTTTACACATAGCTTTGACTACTGATACATCTTTTTACCTGCTAACCTGGGGCCTGCTCCTCCCTTTTGATACCTATATAGGTAGTGGGTCAGCAGCCCGGTGCTTAGCACCAGCAACTACATAGTCGTGAGCTCAACCATCCTCTCCAGCCTCTTATTAGTGAGGGAGACAGGGGAGGGGGAGGGAGAGCTCAGACACCTGCGCTCTTCAAATTCTCCAGCAGACTCAAGGCTTCTCAGGCCAGGCTGCTCCATTGCTGAAGCAAGAGGTGATAAACATCATAGGAGTCTCCAAGGCAGGGGCATGGATACCCTCAAACATAAGGGAGGCTACTTAGTACCTCTGTGAACTGACCCAGGGAAGGCAAGGGGTCACAATGTAAGTTCCCATCTCCTGCTGGCTGGCCCATGGCCCAGAGGATGACCCCATCATTCTGGAATTGAGGAGAGGGCTTTCACACTGCAGGGGTACTAAATCCTGGTTTCCTGCCCTGGGGCATAAAGCATCTCTGGGCACCCAGGTTCTATATGGAAGGGTCCAGAGAAGGGCCAGTCCACTCTTAATTCCCAGGCTATGGGATAGGGACTTGCTGAGGCCTCCCAGTCCCAAACTACAAGTCTGACCAGAAGCCTCAGAGAAGGCTCCATCCTGGCTCTCAAGTGTCCCTGGGGAGGAGGTGGAGGAAGCCAGCAGGGACATGTTGAGAGAGGAAGCCACAAGAACTCAGTGATGTTGAGTTGCTGGTTTGCCAAAAGCAAACCCCTCTCTGCGAGCTGTTTTCACGGGACATTGTCCAGGCCCCCGGCCGGCCCGGCTCCAGAGTACGCCCGCTGTTATTGTTGTTCTGTTTTTGGGAAGGGCCAGGGCCTCCCCACTGCTCCCCACCCACCCCCCACATGTGGGAGCCACAACCGTGCAGAGCATTTTCCGCTGAGCTCAGCAGAATCCACCCAGAAGGTCAAGGACCAGGGAGAGGGCCTGTCCATCATAAAAGGAGCTGCACTCATTTCCCGGAGTAGGAGAGATGAAAATAAGCAAAACAAATGGGGGAAGGGCCCCCCTGCTGCCAGGACACCTCCTCCCCTGCTATCCAGCACCCCCACCCACCGCCTCTTGAGGACATCCATCCCTTTTGCAGGAATTTTACAGCCAAATCGCTTAATGTGATTATAATAATTATTTCTTTACTAGAAGTTGTATAAACAGTCTCTTTTGAAATTTCCTGCAGGGAGGCAACTCCAGAGCTCTGCAGGGAGGAGGGCAGCAAGGCAAGCAGGGGAGAGGTGACAGCGGGGTAGCCTGTGTGTGCATTCATGCATGCATGCATGCATGAGTGAGGGTATTCATGTGTGCTTTGTGCACACCCAAAGGATATGTGTGCATGCATATAGACGTATGTTTACACATGTATGATGGGTGTGCTTCTAAGTATGCATGTGTGTTTGCTCTTCATCTACATGCACATGTATATGCTCCTCGATGTCTGTGCTTTCGTATGCGAGCCCTGCAAGTGTGTGTGAATGCCTTAGGTGTGCCTATGCACACTGCTTAGCGTGCACATACCAGCGTGTATCTGTGTTCATAGATGTGTGCTGTCTTAGGTTGCACGAGATGTGCACATATGTGCATACAAATGGGAGGTTATCAACATGTAGGCTTCCATGTCTGTGTGCATATTTACATGTGTGTGAACCCCAAGAAGGTCTGTGAGAACATGCAAGTTCCCGCAGTTGCAAGTGGGGGAATTCTGAACCAACCTGACCTCCGGGACACCTTTCTGCAATCATTTCTCTTTTCCACTCCATCCCCCCACCTTTTCAGACTCCCGTCACTCCTTATCACTTTCGGGGGGGCTTCCTTACTGAAAACTTGACTTTGCTGTGAGGTTCATATCCTTCATCTGACCAGAACAAAGAGCCCCCCCTCCCCTCGATCCTCCTCTTTCTGCCCCCAGTTTTGAAATTACACTTTGCTTCTCCATGTGGTCGCTGACCAGGCCGCGGCTTTGAAATCTGTTGGAAGGAGCCCGCTCTCTTTGGGGCCAATATAAACAGCCCGTCATGTTCGGTCATGCTCTCTTCCTCTCCCGGGCTCTTGGCCGGCCCCTTGGGGTGTGCTTGGGGAGGGAGAGCCCCTCTCCTCACCACACCAGGCCAGCTGCCCTGCCTGCCAGCCTTGGCACACAGCCCAGAAGCTGTGAGGCCGCTTTGTCCCCACAGGCCCCACCTGGGTTCTGGCTGACCCCCCTCCATCCTCAACCCACATACCCTCCTGCCCTTGCCTCTCCCAGGAGCCCCCAAGTCCTGTCAGAACTCCTCAGAAACACCTTTCCATCCGCCGGCCTGCTGGGCCCCTGCCTGGCCTAGCCCTGGCCTCTTCTGGCCCCGCCCAAGACTGTCCCCCATCCTGTTGTGATCATGTGACTCCCGGAGCCTCTGTGAGAGGATCAGGGCCCATGATTGTCCCTGAAAAATCCCACCACCATTCCACTTCTGCCTCTCTGCCCTGCATATTCTAAACTCAGCTTCACGCCTCCCCAGCACCACGCCTCTTGTACAGGCTCCCCATGGCTCGTTAGGTGGACAGATGTTTAGATAGCATCTCCCACCCCTGTGTCACAGTGGTCCCTCAGGCAGGCTTTGGAAGCCACCGTACAATGACAGCTCCCTGTCTCTGACTCCTGGTCTCTGAACTGTGTAGAGGTGAAGGTTAGGCTGGGGAGAACCTGGAGCCCATGCCATGGTTCTTATCAATTGTCCACGGCTAGTATCCCTGTGTAGCCAGCCTCTGCCTGTCCCAAGAGGAGCACAGATGCTCTGTGGTCTCCCTGGGAGGAGGCAGGACCGGTGATAGCCATGACTGGGCCTCACATCTACCTGCAGCAAACTACAGCAGTTCTGCTTTCTCTTAGCCGTGGCTCAGTTCTGTCCTGTCAAGTCTCTCAAAGCCCAATCTATCACTTTGGGCTAGAAATGATGCTAGGCCATGGCTTGCTTTCCCCAGCTGATGTCAGGAGCCAGGTACCACTTCACCCCTCGGAGAGATGCCCCTGGTTGCCGAGCCAAATGGGGAAGTCCGTCTGACTCTTGCTGGCCTTGTGGTATCTTCCTTTCTCCTGCATCCTTACCCTCTCAGTACCATCTCCTCACCTCTCTCCTCACAGTGCTCCGCTCGGCTGCTATCTCCCGGAGCTTTTCTCTCAGAGTTTCGGCTTCTCTCTGGTGGGTGGAGATAGCCTCCTCAAACTGGACCTGGAGAGTCCTGAGCTCTTCCGTCATGGAGGTGATGGTGGCCTGGGGATAGAGGGACCACTGGGTTTCTGGGAGGCTGGTCTGTGGCCCGACTGCCAGGCCATGAGATAAAACACGTGGTATAGATGCTCTGAGGTGAGGCCCATGCCCACGGCTCTTCACTTTCCTTCTGGGATTCCCAAGCTATCAGCTCGTGGCAAGTGAGTGGACAAGGCCTGGCGGGGGAGGGAGTGCGGTGGCTCAGGTGTCCTTTTCTGTTTAACAGTCCTGTTTAGCCCACTTTATGTGGAGCCCACCACTGGGGTCCTGCCCTCAGTGGCACTACGTAGGCAAGCAATGGATCTGGGGCTGAACCTCTACCCCTGCGAAACTTTCTGCTACTCAGGTCACCCAGGTCTGGCTGGTCCTGGGGCATCCACTATGGTCAATCTCGGGTTGGCATGGGGCAAGGAGCAGAAATCCCAGTGCAGAGATGTGGAACGGGACTGGACACTGCTCACCACGTACGTCCCCGTCCACCTGGTACCCAGTTTCCTGAACTTTCCAGTGGGTAGGTGGCAATAGGGGACAGCTACCATACTACCATCTATAAATAAATGTGCTCTAAACGTATGTGTCTTACATCCATATGTCGCATGCTGCCCTCATAGCCTGGCAGCTGTGCTGTGCCAAGGACTCAGTGCAGCCCAGGTCTGCTGTCCTGTTGCACCCACCACAGACTATTTCTACAGACTGCTGAGCACCCAGAGAAGACTGAGGTCCTCTAGGCACCAGCTCCTGGGTTCAGTCTGAAGCACTTCCTTGTCCAACGATATTACTCTCCTCATCTTGACGAGGCCCAATGTCCCTGGTTAGGGTTCTTCCCCACTCACTCTGGGCCCCATCCTAGGCCTCACCCAGGTTCTTGCCCAGGACTGCAAAGTCTCAGTATTTGGAAGAAAGCATTCTTTCCCCGTGATAGGCTACTGTGCCTGATAGGCTGGGGATAGAGACATCTAGGCAGGTGGTGTCAGGGCTCCTCCAGAACCTGCAGTTTTACAGCGAGGCACCAGTGATCTGTGGAGGCCCCACCCCCACACCTGCATTCTGCAAGCCACCACCTGGGGTTAAGGCTACCATCTGGGGTAGAGGCTTCCATCTGCCCCACCTCTCGCTCTGGGCCTTGGCCCCTGCTCTCCTTCTCAATGGGCACGAGTCACCTAGGATGCCCCAGGTCAATGGTTTTGTGCCCACATGGTCCAGAATTGCTTGCTCAGTGAGGTTGCGGTTCCCTGTGAATCTTGGGGACCAGCTCCTGGAGGCAATGATGACTCAGGCCAGTAGGCCCCTCCACCCATCAGTGGCTCAGTGCCATGTCACCCCACAGCTGGGGTTCGTTGGCTGTACTTCCCCTCTCTCAGCGGGTTTTAATTTCCATTTTCTAAGCCGAGGTGGCAAAAGAACCCTTAATGAGCTCCCGGCGGAGCCGAGCTGGCTGGAAGGCCTGGTCCCTAGCCCAGGGGGAGATTTGGCCAGCGTGAGAGAAGGCTCCAGAAGCTGCAGAGGCTGGTCTATGAGGAGGCAGCAGCTCCCTGGGTCTCAGGATGCTTTTCTGCCCAGAGGGCAGAGATTGGTAAAGGTGCAACTTGGAAAGAAGATCATAGCCATAGACTCCTCTGGGACCATGCCAAGGAAGTGCTGTCGAGCCCTAGTGAGGGACTGGGGGTGAGAGAAGACAGAGCAAGAGGAAAAAGAGCCAGGGGAAGCTTCTGGAACCTGGGTACCACTTAGGTTGTCCTCATCTGTGATAGGGGGTCAGGGTATGTGCTCTGGCGGGCGGGGGGGGGAGTCATATCTAATTGCCACACCGTTTCCTACTGCACAGCACTGGGGACCAGCCCCTGCTTACTTCCACCAAAGCTACCAGACACCCTCCCCAAGGGCCTGCCACCTCTGTGCACCTGCCTCTTTCTCCAGCTGGGTGATCTTCTCTCATCACCCATGTGGGTAACAAGAACAGATCTCCGAGAGTCAAAGACTGGCCACAGGAAGATTAGTCGAATGCCTTCCCACAACTGGGCTTTATTAGAACTAGCTTGAGCACAGCAGGCAAGGTTTGTGCTATATAGACCAGAAGGTGGGGACATAGGCCTAGGTCTACTCCTCTCCTGGCTGTTGCCATCCAGTATATGGTCCAGCCTGGCCCTCCTGCCAGTCTATATCAAGTCCTGGGAGCACCAGGCCAGAAGAGTCTCAGTGCCCATAGCCAGCACAGGCAGGGGCCAAGGCATAGAGAGCCATAATCACTTGGCTACTTCTGCCTTTGAGATGGTGGTTTCTCCCAGAAGAAAACTTGGAGACCAGGGAAACGTGGAGACTCAGGAAGACACAAAGAGGGGGGTATACTTCTAGAAGCAGGCAGAATGGGGGTATTTTGGGGGCTCTGCTAGGACTTGCTTGGCCCTACAGGACCAGGCAGTCATCTGACCCTTGCCTGGGAACTGTCGTCAGTGGGGCTCACCTCAGCTTGCGCTTGCTGGTGCTGGGCCTCCTGGCGGGTCCGTTCCAGCTCTCTGTTAGCCCCAGAGAGCTCCTTGCTCAGCAGGCTCTTCTCTGCTTCCTTCAGAGACATCGCCTGGACATGAGGAGACAGAGAGCTTGTGAGGGAGCTGAGGAGTCGGGGAGCTCAGCAGAGCTGCTAGGGCTCTCCCTGTCTGAAGCACAACAGAATGAATGCCGTGTTAAGTTTCCTGTCAGGCTTACCAGCTTTTGTTTGCATACCCTGCCACTGGGCAGGGGTGGTCCTGAGCTCAGGCCTTTACTGGCAACATACTCCTTCACCCTACTCTCCCCTTTGGGGGTTCAACAATCCTTCATGCCGTTCCCACTTTTCCATGGCCAGAGGTCTGGTTCTCACTGGACAGACTGGTGTTTCATGATTCCCTATCGTCCCGGTTACTGCTTCCTACAGTGATCAAGAAGAAGCTGCTGATGGCACTACACCCCAAGGATGTCTGTCTTACCGAGGGTGTGAGCAGGACACAGCAGCCAGACTCAGGGAGACCCAGCTCCCCGAATGGCAGGACTGGAAACAGTCTTCAACCATGTCCCAGTCGTATCATTGGTCATGCCAGGCAGAGAAGTCCCAAGAGCCTTGGATACCGGCTCAGGGAGAGTTCTGGTTGGTGAATACAGACAGGCTAGGAGTGTGATGGGCCAGTCCCACTGGCAGCTGCACTCAAACTGGTGTCCTGGCTTGTCCTGAATGAGATAAAACTGCAGCAGCAAGCACAGCACATTCCTGATGATCCAGTCCTTCCCCTGACTCTGGGTCACGGTACTTCTCAGACTCGTGGCGAGGCTGGTCAGAAGTAGGGGTAGCGGGAGAGCACCCCCTTAAGCTTCCAGCCACCATACATCTAACCCACAACAGCTAGGATGGGTTGCATCACTGAGGAATTTAAGGATGACAGTAGTCCCTGAAGAAGAGGTGGCAAGGCAGGAACGCCACTCTCCATGTTTCAAAGAATTAAAAAGCAAACAAACAATCCTTTGCTCCTCACCTATCCTTTCCCTGTCAGAACGCATGCTTGCTTTCTTCTGCCTCATTCTGGTAACCCGCCCACCCCTGGCCTGTGAGACCTCTGAGACCTGGGGCCTTGATTTCCCTTCTTGCTAATGGACATAGCAAGAAAATACTTGTTGAAATCATAAGCAAAACTTCATGAAGGACAGAGTGTGACTTTCACTGCAGCGAGGTGAGCAGGTCACGGTTCAGGCCCAGCAGACTACAAGAGTGGAGAATTTAGGGGAAATGGTCCTTCATAACCAGTTGGCTTGTTTCTTTGAGGCCTAGTCCATGCAGACTCTTTCTTCTTGCCTGAGGTCTCCTGAAGATTGCATTATGGTTGAAATTGTCAGTTTCTTCCAAGAAGTGTGGCGTGCAAGTTCTGCCTGCCCGATCTTCCCTACAGGGCACTGTTTCTTCATGTTGACATGAGGGGGAGCAGATGGTGTGGGCAGAGGGCCAGGGAGAGGCCCCTGGCTGCTGTGGTGACCACTGCCCACATGCCTGGCTTTCTGGATTATAGCATTGGAACACAGTGTTATTGTGGTCTTGCTGTGGGTTCGGGGAAACCATTGGAGGCCATCTTCTCTGCTTGTTCTCCTCTTATTGACGCTCCTCTCTTGGGGCTGTTTCTGAAGCCAGGAAGCTTCAGTCAGATGGGAATAGGTGGTGTGGCCTGGTGTGGCCTGGTGGGTGGTCTCAGATGGCAGTAAGGGTCTGTGTTGGGCCTTGACCACTGCCCCAGATAGGTTGCTTCTCTGAGCATCTTCTCATACACCCATGGGGATGATGTCACTGGATCCTTCACAGGTGCAGCTTTTTCGGCTTTAAGCTCTCTGTGTCCTCTCTGAATTCAGCCTCGTTACCCCAACCCCCTTCATATTACTCCTGCTTGGAAACATCTATGTTTTCTATTACTTGAACCTGGTACATAGGGCCTTCAGGGCTCCTCTGCAGTCCTTGCCATCCAGTTCACACAGATTCTGGTGCCCATACTGACACATGCATTCCAGATACTACTGAATGCTCTCATCCAGCCTCTTGCTCCTATTTCCATACCCTGCTCCTCTTGCAAGGCCTTAGCTTCCTCTAGTATGGGACACAGTTAAAAATCACGGCTCCCATGCCCAGAGTGTACATGGGCAGGAGACCAACATGTGCCCTTCTCAATTTCCTACCAGTCAAATAAGCTTATGAGGCTAGAATGTTGACAGTCAGTTCATTAGAAACACAGTGTTGTCACAACCCCTACCTCTTCCAGCCACCTACATTCTCTCCTTGCAATCTGCGATCAGTGCAGAGAGATTATCGTCCTTGCTCACTGTGATGGCATGCTTGCATGTGTGTACTTGTCTGCTCAATTTACTCAGCAATGAATTCTTGAGGACGGCCCAGTTCCTTGGAAAAGCCTGGGCTCAAGGGTAACCCAGTGTCTAGACGTGTGGCATGGAAGAAGGCTCAGGTTGGATGAAAGTTGTGTGGCTGGACCTTGCAGATAACGGGGTGACTGGCTGATCTGGTGAGAGAGTTGACAGACACATGGATGAAGAGTTGGGCGCCTGGGTAGATAGCTGAACGCACGGCTACTGAAAGGGCATCTCAGTGGGTAGACCGATGGCTGGCCAGGGAAACGGACAGAGGGATGGCTGGGCAAATTAATGGTCAGCTATGTGAGAGCTGTGTGTGTTTCTGGATGGCCATGAATGTAAGCAGAGGTCAGTGAGCATAGAAAGAAAGATGGATAGTCGAGTAAATAGAAGGAAGATGGATGAGTGGAAGGACATTCAAGTGTGTGCATGGGCAGGTGGATGGATGTGCAAGGAAATATATGAACATGTAAGTGTGTGTGTGTGTGTGTGTGAGAGAGAGAGAGAGAGAGAGAGAGAGAGAGAGAGAGAGAGAGAGAGAGAGAGAGAGAGGAGGGGTGGTTGGTTAGATGACATAGGAACGTGTGGCTGGATGGTTGATATATGGGCATGTGAATGAACGGATGGGTGTGTAGATGGCTGGATGTGTGGGTGTGTGGATATCTGTTCAGCAGGATTCCCGTGGCAGCTCAAAGCTGTGGCAGCCTGGAAGGGATGCATCTGCACGGGGAAAGCCTCACTGTGGCCCTTGTGCTGGGACCCAGAAGAGAATTGCCGCAGGTAAGGACCCCAGTTCCCATGCCACCATCACCTGCTGCATCTCATGCTCCAGCTGGAGGAGGCTCTCATCCCGCTCCTGCTTCAGGCTTTGAATTTCTTCCTCCAGAGCCTCCCTCTCAGCTGTACTTCTCGTCACCAGTTCCTTTTGCCGTTCCATCCACTGGGCAGCCACCTCTTTCTCCTCTGCCAGGGATAAACTGAGGGTCTCCTGGCCAAGGCAAAGGGTAGGTTGTGAGGTCAGGACTGGGAGACAGTAGACACTTGAAGCTCTGAGATTTATCAACCTCCTAGCCCCGAAGAGCTCGGGATCAGTGGTCCAGCAATCAGTTCTCCCTTTGTCTTCTCTACAAGATCCCCCAGATCTTCCCAGAAGCTGGGAAGAGCCTCTCTGGGTCTCAGCATCTGCCATCCCTAGTAATCTAGCAGATCTTAAGATGCTCCTGAATCTCTACCAAATGTCACTGGTACAGGGGCATGGACATAAAGATGGATGAGTATATAGATAAATGGCTGGCTGGCTGGCTGAATGGATGGATAGATGGATGGATGGACAGGTAGATGGATATACATATAGATGGAGGGATGGATATATGGATATGTGTTTGGATAAACAGATGGGTGCGTGTCTATATGGATGGGTAAATGTGTGGATGGATGGATGGATGGATGGATGGATGGATGGATGGATGGATGGATGGACAGACGGATGGACGGATGGATGAATGTATGGACGTGTGGCTAGAAGAATGGGATGGAAGAAACAAGGCCTCCAGGGTCGCATGACCCTAGTGGTACAGTCTGACAGATATGAAACTGTTTGGTCTCTATAGCAGCCTGAAGCCAGGATAATGGATCTTCAGGCTCAGTTCCTTCTCCGAGCAAGAGCCTGCTCAGCACATCAGCTGCCCCTCCCCCATACCGTGCAAGGCCTTCCCTGCCAGGTCCCCCTCTCTGTTCTTCCACGTCTGCCTGTTGGGAGGACATGGAGGACACAGCAGACCTTCTCCCTCTGCAGCCGTGCCAGGTCCTCTCTGTGGGCCAGTCCCTGGTGCTCCAAGGCCAGCCGTGCCTCCTGCTCCTGCTGTGCGGCCTGCTGCTGCAGCTGTCCCAGATCCTGCTGCAGCTTTGTCTCTCGAACTTCCCAGTCACCTCTCAGCCGCTCCAGTTCCACTGTGAAGTGTCAGGAGTGTCAGATCACGGTGCCCTCTATCCTTTGAAGTCACCCACTTAAGAGGTGGTTGCCTGCTCTTCTAGCACATGGTGGGCAATCCAAACGGGGACAAAAATACTGGGAAAGGGTGTGGGGCAGGGAGCCACTATACCATCCCTGTGACTGCACCTCAGGTCTGAGCTCTGAGTCGGCCACAGCCACAGAGCAGAATGGGCCAGGCAGCCCCTGTACAACCCACACAAGCTCTAAGCCCTTGGGTCTCCCCTTACAGGACCCAGGGAGGAAGAACAGCACCTATAGGGACTGAGTTCACCCCTACAGTGACTTGGGGGTCAGGGCAAAGAGGGTCCACCCACTGTCGCACCTTGCAAAGCCCTGCGAGCCAGCCGAGCAGCCTGGGCCTCTCCTTCTAGCTGCTCCTGCTGGGCCTGCAGCTGTGTTACCAGCTGCTGAGCCTCAAAGAGGCTGTTCTCCAGAGAGTCCCTCTCGGCCCTGTGGAGAAGCATCAGAGAGCGGGCACGTCACCCACATGGTCCCGAGGTGTCTCCTAGTTTGAACATGTAAGAATCGGTTGCACTCTACACAAAAACACGTTTCGGGCCAAATTAAAAAAAAAAACAAACCAAATTCAGAAACAAAACAAAATAAACAAGTCATCGCAGAATAACTCAGAACTGTAAAAATAGAACAGATGCGGAAGATATTTTAATCTTCTTAAGCCTGACACGAAAGCCACAATTAAAGAAAAAATAAAGAGGCCAACAGATCTGGATATACTTAAAGGAGGAAGGGGGGGTTTTCCATAGAAGAGATTCCATAAATAAAGTTGGAAGGAAAGGGCAGGTAATGAAACCCATCACTTCGACTGCTAACTTAAGAAACTGGTCTTTAAAAATTAAAAATAAAAAAAGATGACAAGGGGAAGAATTGGAAGAAAACCTGTATGTACTATCTAAACATAGGGGTAAGCATCCATCCTATGTAAAGAGTTCTTGATAATCATTAACAAAGTCAGCAAAACGAGAAAAATAACAGTTACAAAGAAAGCTTCAAATCAAGACAAAAGCACATAAAACGTACTTTACCATACCATGAGAGAGCAGAGCCCAGGAAAATTCAAAGTACAGCCAGGCAGTGTCATTAGCCACACACCAGATTAGCAAAGTGCTACAGGCAACATGCCTAGTGGTAGCGCAGCAGTGGTGGGGGAGTCTAGGAGTGCTGACTTCACCCAGGGCAGGACAGGTTGCTCACCATGGCTTTACGTGGGGTGGGAGCTAGATTTGATTGGAATGCCAACAAATGGGAAACTGTTGTAGGCATGGTGGTGCATCTAACGCATGCAGCATCACACCCTTGGCAAGGGAGGGGTCACCCTCAGAACAACCAGCAGAACTAGAGTGGTGCAGGCAGTATGATCCACTGTGGGAAATGCAGCCCAGCTTTGAAGGCAGAGGCCACCATTCAGAGGTACGTCTTGGAGCGAGGTGTCCCGCCCCACAACAGTGCCCGCTCCCAGGGGGTGGGGGTGAGGTAACTGCCAACAGCTTGACTTCCTGACCGTCAGCTGACAGCGATGTGTCAGCCCAGAGCCACCAGCATGATTTGTCCCTGAGCTTTGGTGACACCACGAGCACCCCAATTTAATGTGCATCATAACACGACATCAAGGTGTGCTCTCAATGGGCGAGGGAGGCCACTGCCCCTGACCAGTCTGAGAGTTTTGCCACAGCTCCTGTGTTGTCCTGGAGAGCACCAGAAGCCTGCCAGGCCTTTCTTCTGTGGGAGGGAAAAGTTCTCTGGGCCCAGGCTACAAGCTCTAGAAACCTCAGAGTCGGCCTCGCCATAGCCTGGCCCTCGTGTTAACTACACATTTTCCACTCTACGAGGGAATACGTTCTCTGCCGAAGTGTTCTTCTCAGCTGTGTATGGAGAACATCCTTCCTCTGGGCTGCCTTGAAGGCCCCTCCTAGAACTGTACCTGGTTTTGTCTAGGGGACGTGATCTCTGACCCTCTGGTGTCTGTCTGCTCACCACCTGGGAATCTGAGGGTGTGTCCAGTTTCTTTTCCCAGAGTCCCAAGAGCATCTCACTGTGGTTGAGCTCACGAGTAGAAGCCTGGTGTTACAAGGGAAAGGCATATGGGGAGTGGGCCAGCTGCGTGGTGATGTACAGGTGTATACATCACGTATATATAGATGTAAACCTGGCCCATCTCACTGATGAGCAGCTAGTATTCCGTGAATGGAGAGAGGTTTGGTTCAGGCATGTCCCCAAGTGGCCCTGCCACTAAAACCAGCCATCATGGTACATTGGTGGTTCTCAGGGCTGCCATATGCAATGGCTCTGGGTCCAGAGGTCAAGCCTGGAGCCAGGGGAGTGTGGGGGTGGAGCCCTACCCATGGAGGACTCTGACCAGGCTCATGGAAGTCAGGACCCACTCTGCTCTTGCCCACCTGGGAAACTTCCCCCTAACTTGCCATTTGGATGTCTGCACCAGCCTTTATTCAGAAAGTTTGGTTCTGAGAATGATGTGGGAGTGATTTCTTATTAATAAAGAAACTGCCTAGACCCATTTGTTAGGCCAACCCTTAGGTGGGCGGAAAAAAACAGAACAGAATGCTGGGAGAAAGAAGCCGAGTCAAGGAGTCGCCATGATTCTCCCACTCCAGGCAGAGGCAGGTTAAGATCATTCCTGGTAAGCCAGCTCGTGGGCTACACAGATTAATAGAAATGGGTTAGATCAATATGTAAGAGCTAGCCAATAAGAGGCTGGAACTAATGGGTCAAGCAGTATTTAAAGGAATACAGTTCCCGTGTAATTATTTCGGATAAAGCTAGCCGTGCGGGCGGCCGGGTGCCGGGGACACAGCCCGCTGCTCATATTTCAACATGAGAAGTTAAAGATCTGGGTCCCTCTAGTTCCCCATGGCCCTAGTTTCTGGAGTTCTCCATGGCTGAATAAGCTCTAGAGAGAGAAATAACCAACCAGCCTTGGGTCCCTGCAGAGGCTGTGGGACCAGTCTAAGCCACCACTGTTCTTGCCTCTGTGTTCCCACTCTAAGTTTTGGATGTTGTGGGCTTCCCCGACCTCCACTGTCAGGACCATGGTTCCCTGGTTGGACCCTTCTCCAGGCTGCACAGTTTTATCTCTCTGGTTCCCAGAACTGTAAGGGAATAGCCACTGGATAGAAGTTCAGGCAGACTCTCTTGCTACCTCTAGGTGTCTCCCTGGGAATGAAATCTTGGAGGCACTCAACAGATGGAGGAGGGGAAGGATCCCTGAGGTCCTAGAAGCTTCTAGACACAGTCGACCTGAACTCCTTATTCTTCAGGAAGAAATTGCATATCTTTCTTCTACTGGTCTGAACTGAGTTTCTGGTCTCATAGGGTTGCTCCAGGGCACCTCATCTAATACTGAACCATCTCAAAGGCACAGTGCCTCCTTCTGTACAACCCATAATACCATATACTGAGAGCAGATATGCCCTGCCCTTTGCTACTATGTCTATGTAGCACCCCTGGAGTCATAACCCCATGGGCTGTCTGAAGGCAGGACCACGAGAGGTGTGCCCCGACTAGCGGTCTCACTGGTACCTCAGATCGGCTGCCTCCTTAGTCACAAGCTCACTATGTCTTTCCAGGGCTTCCTGCTTAGCCAGTAGTTGGGCCTGCTCCTCCAAAAGAGTGTTCTTCTTGTGGAGAGCTTCTTGCAGAACATCCATCTGAGCCTCCTGATCCTGCAGGCTCTGTGCCAGCTGCTTCTCCAGGGCCTGTTTCTTGCAGGTGACCTAGGGGAGGAAAGAGGGACCATGGGACAATGAAGAGAGTGAGCTAATGGGAAGAAGCTGCGGGGGGTGAGAAGGCACAGGAAGAGGAATGCTATGCAGAGTGGCATGGAGGTGACCGTAGAGAAGGTGGGTAGACATGAGAAGCATCGACACCCATCAATTCACGTATGGACACTCATCAAATTGCATATGGACTTTCCAACAGAGGGAGGGGCCACTCTGAAACCTTGGTGCACTGTGACAGAACCGGGTGTTTCTAGGTGAGAGCCAACTGTCAGTCTCAGTGGCAACCTTTGCTAGACTGTGAGTGCCCAGGGAGCTGGATGTGTGGTGTAGGGGTACAGACGCAGCACAGGGTGGAGCCTAGTGTTTCCACTAGGAAGCTCAACAGAATCCAGACAAGACCTCTGGGAGCCTTGCAGCTGCAGAAGCAGCAATGTCTAGAGCAGCGGGGCTCTTGGGGCAGGGAACAGCCACTTGGACCTCTTCTCTCCTTGAGGCATTTGTTGATTTGTAGTTTGGGTTGGGACGATTCTGAGGAATTCAGTTACCAAGAACACCCCAAGTCTTATTTGGTTCCATTGTCCACAGAGGGCTTGACTCGAGTTGTAACTGTGAGCCAACTATAGGCCACTCCTGCAGAGTAGGAGGCAGGATCTAGCTCAAGGAAATGGGTTACTAGGAATAGGCCATAGTCCCTTTTGTCATTATTTCCTTGCTTCCTGACTTCTGTGACGTAATTGCCACTACTTCTTTCTCTTTTTCCTCTTTCACATTTTTATGCCAACATGGTATTCTGTCTCAAAACTGGCCTAGAAATGTAGAGCCAAATGACCATGGCCAGAACCCCCTGGAAATCAGGGTCCCAAATGCAAGGCACTCTTAAATGTCCTTGTCACTCTTTTATTGCTATGAAGAGACACCACAACCAAGGCAATTCTTATAAAAGAAAGCATTTAATGGGAGCTTGCTTACGGTTCAGAAGCTTAGTCTAGTATCATCATGGCAGGAGCATGTGGCACTGGAGAAGGAGCTAAGAGCTACTGATCCTCAGGCAGAGAGAGAGAGAGAGAGAGAGAGAGAGAGAGAGAGAGAGAGAGAGAGAGAGAGAGACTGGGCCTGCTGTGGGCTTTTGAAACTTCAAAGCCTGCCTTCAGTGACATACTTCCTCCAACAAGGCCACACCTCCTAATCCTCCTAATCCTTTCAAACAGTTCCACTCCTTAGCTACTAAGCGTTCAAACATATGAGCTGATGGAGGTCATTCTCATTCAAACCACCACAACTAATATGTCAGATGCTTTGCCACAGTGACAGGACAGTAACTCACCCAGCAAGGCAACCCAAACATGGGGGTCCCTTGAAACAGGGCCTGGTCAAGTGAAGATTAGCATGGAAGACAGCACGTATTGGTTCCTACCCCACCCTGCCTGCCTGGGCTTCTTACACTCTGATGATATTGGAGTCACCTGGAGGGTAACTGAAATCCATATTTCAAAGTCTTACTGAGGGAGTGTCTGACTCAGATGGTCACAAAGCTTGTGTTGTTACATACTTTGAGATCCATGAAATTGATATGAAATGGGTGGAAGGCCTCAACCAAGGCCACATGAAAACACAGAAGGCGAAATTTTGTCCTTAGGAAATCTACAGGACATAGGAAATACTGATTATAAGATAAAGGAAGCCTGGCCTGGTGGCTCATTCATATAATCCCAGCAGTTAGGGAGATTAAGGAAGGAGGGTTGCTACATTTGAGGCCAAGGTGGGCTACATAGTGAGTTTCTGGCTACTGTTTCAAAACCAAACCAAAACAACAAGTCCACCACAACAAAACAGAGCAATGATTAAAAATGTAAAAGAAATTTGTCAAAGTTAAATTTTTATGTTCTTCAAAAACACCATTAATAAAATGGAGTTGGATGATGGAACACACCTTTAATCCCAATACTTGGGAGGAGAGGCAAGTGAATATTTGTGAGTTCAAGGCCAACCTATTCTACAGAGTGAGTTCCAGAATATCCAGGGCTACACAGAGAAACCCTGTCTCAATAAACCAAAAAAAGAAAAAAGAACAAGAAAATGGAAAGATAAGGCACTAGCTGGAGAAATCATTCACAGTACATCTGTCTGACCAAGTACTTGTATCCATATATATCAAAAACTCCTACATAGACCAAAACACAAAATTTACATTTACAAAACACGCAAAATCCTAAAAAAGACACAAATTCAACAGGAGCCTGAAAATGTGCCCAAAACACCACTAGTTACCTTGGAAACAGGAATCAAAGCCTTAGCACACAGAGAAGAGCTTAAAAAGTCAAACGCGTGATATCAAATGCTGATGAGGTCAAGGAGGAGCTGAAATGCTAGAGCCACTTCTGAATCAGCACACTCCTTCCCAATGACCCGCTCATCTTCACTCTTTGTATTTGCTCAAGAATACTGAGGAATGAGTATACAGAGGTTTTCACGAGTCTTGTGTCTCCTGCCCAAGCCAGAAATAGCACAGGTATGCAGAAGCAGTGAGGAAGGAGCTGTGTTTGTACCTACCACAGCGTGCAGTTATGTGCAAAAGCAAAGAGCTATGCTACATGCAGTTACATGGATGAGTCTTACAGGGTGTGTGGAGAGAGAGAACCTTGGTACAAGTGACCCACACAGCCAGTGCAGGGTACTGCATGTCGGACCAGAGGCTCCTGGGACTTTAGGAATTTGGGCAAGAACTGGGTAGCCTATGAGGGAAGCTTTTGGACTGGTGACTGGTCATCCATAGGGCATACCATTGTCAACTCATTGTCCTGTCTTTCACCAATGCTGCATACTGATTATACCTTACCCAAAATGGGAACATTATAAGAATAAGGGCCTGAGAATGGGGAGAGGTCACACTGTCCCACATGAAACAAGGATTCCTGGATGTCACCAGAGGTCTGAGACCCACCAGAGACACAGTTTCTGCACAAGATGTATTGTAAAAGACCAAAATGGCTTCAGACTCAGTCTACACTAAGTGATTCTCCTATAGCTCAGTGGGTGAAGAGTACTGTGGGATAATGGTCTTGTATCCTGTAAAGATTTGTCACTTGTATTGGTTTAATAAAATGCTGATTGACCAGTATCCAGGCAGGAAGTATAGGCAGGGTGACCAGACTAGGAGAATTCTGGGAAGAAGAAAGGCTCAGTCTGCAGTCACCAGCCAGATGCAGGGGAAGCAAGATAAGAATGCTGTACTGATAAAAGGTAACAAGATACATGGCTAAACATAGACAAGAATTATGGGTTATTTTAAGTTGTAAGAGCTAGTTAATAATAATTGGCCTGAGCTAATAGGCCAAACAGTTTATAATTAATATAAGCTTCTGTGTGTTTTGTTGGGGCTAAATGACTGCAGGACTTGCCAGGACAGAAACTTTTGTTTACACCTGAGTTCAACCCCAGAGCCAATGTTGAAAAGAATCTGAGCATTGTGGTATGTTCTTGTAGTCCCAGCACTGGGCAGAGACTGAGGAATCCCCCATGGTCACTGATCAGCTTGTCTAGCTTAGTGAGCTTCGGACCAGCAAAAGATCCTCTCTCATGAACAAGGTGGAAGGGGCTGGAGAGTTGGTTTAGCTGTTAAGAGCACTGGCTGTTCTTCCAGAAGACCCTGGTTCGATTCCCAGCACCCATGTGGCAGGTGACAATTATCTGTAACTCCAGTTCTAAGACACCCTCTTCTGGCCTCCATAGGCACTGCATGCAGGTAGTGCACAGACAGACATGAGGTCAAAACCCTTAAACACTTTAAAATAAAAAAAAAAATTAAAAAGAAAAAAAAACCCAAGATAGATTACATCTGAGGTTGTCTTCAGACCATCAACACGGATATATGCACAATGAATGCACACACATGTGCATGTACATCTGTACATAAACATAAAACAACCCCCCAAAGATATTCAACAACCAAAAGACAGGAACTAAACAAAAACACAGATGTTTAAATGATGAGTGGGAGGCGAGTTCAACTGTAACACACAGACCAAGTCCCAGGGGCCAGAAGCAGAGCCCCATCCCAAACGTGAAGAACAGGTCGGACTCAAATCTCCCTTCTACAAACTCCCTTCCCCTGCTCACTGAAGCTCCCACAGGGATCGCATATGCTGCTGGTGGCTCCTCCATCCTGTAGGTCCTGATAACCTCAATTCAGGCCCCCATGCTTGTGTACCCAGCTCTTTATCCCCTGTGCCCTCTCTCTACCCCTCTTTAGAGGTACAACCAGCAATAGCAAGACAGATGTGTGACTGCTCACCGCCTGGTCTCACCTGGTCCACCTGCTCCCGAAGCTGGGCACTCTCCTGCCCGAGCAGGGCCACCTGCCCCTCTAGATGTCCCTGCTTTTGCTCCAGGTGCCCGCAAGTCTCCTTTAGACTTCTCCGCTCAGCCCCAAGGAGGCCTAGCTGCTGCTCTGTCTGTACCAGCTGCTCCCTGACGTTGGCTTGCTCCTGTTCCAGAATCTTCTGTTGCTCCCGAAGCTGGTCCCGCTCCTGTTCCAGCTGCAGAGCAGGCAGGAGGGCATTTAATCTGTGGACCACAAACCTCTAGTCCCCACAAGCCATGTAGGCCTTCCATGGAGATGCTGTGACCTCTACTTCCAGGTTGGCCAGCATCCGTGGTTAGGGTCTGCTTCCCATCTCTAGCACCTACCCTTGGGATGGTGGTCTCAGTCCATGTAGGAAAGCACTCTGAGGGATGGATGACAGGACAATCCCACAGAGAAGGTTCAGGGGCACCTTGGGGAAACTGAGGCCTTGGCTCTTGCCTTACCTGAAGCACCAGATGGTTTAGGGTGTCTTTGTCTTGGGAAAGCCTTTCCACCAAGGTAGTCATCTTGGCCAGTGAGTCCCGATGCTCTATGCCCTCCGACTTCAGCCGTGCCACCATCATTTCCAAATCAGCATTGCTAGATTCAGCCTGCAAAGGCATGGTGGTCACTCAGAGTTGACTCTGGGGAGAGGCTGCAGATTCTTCCCAGGAGAATTAAGGTTCTGACTAAAGTTGATGACTGGTGGCCCAGGGAGGATTGGCTAGAAAACGTGGCCAGAAGGGTTGGGAGAGCAAGGGGTCAAGGGTGAGGCTGGTGTACAAAGGTGGTGACCAGGAGCCCTGGTAGTGGACCAGGCTGTGTGGGTAAGGACAGAGGCAAGGACGATGTGTGCCGGGGCACATACCCGGGCCAGGGCATCACGCAGGCTCTCCCTTTCAGACTCCACGATGTCCCTCTGCAGCTGCATTGAGCTTAGTGCCTCCCGGGCTGTGGCCAGCTCCTTCCTGAGCCCAGAGACCTTCTCTTCCAGCTGTTCCAGGCGGCCCTGACTGAGGGCCAGGGCCAGAAGGCAAAGTCAGTGGTGTCTTCAGAGATGCCCCCACAAGACTTATAGGCAGGGAAATTCTAACAAACCCCTTTAAGCCCAGGGAGCCCCAAAGCTGCATGGTGCCCCCCTTGAGAGCAGCCTTTGGCTGTGTGTCTGGGTAAGGTATAAACATGGGAAGTTTGTATACATAGGGTCAGGCATTGGGCTGATAGAAGTGTGGGGATATGGGCTGTGTGATACCCTGCCTGCCCCCTGCCCCTGACACATTGTTGGTGTCTAACCTGTGGTCTCACAGTCTAAGGGAGCCTGCCAGCCTGCAGCCCCTCTAGGACCCACCTGGCCTCCAGCTCGCGCAGGCTCCGCTCACTCCGCTGGGTCAGCTCGGCTTTCTGCTCTGCCCGCAGCAAGAGGCTTCTCCGCAGCTCTGCATTTGTGACCTCCAGCTTCTGTGTCTCTGCCTCCCGAATGTCTGCCTTTGCTCTTAGCTCCTTCATTGTCGTCTCCAGGGCCACTTTCTCCCTGGGAGCAGGAGCAAAGGGAGAGGCTGCCTCGAGCCATGCTTCAGGGGGGAAGCCCCTGAGGCCGGCAAGATTTACTGGAATGGGGAGGGTGGTCAGGGGTGAGTGGATATGGATCAATAGGGTATGTGTCCGTAGAGGTTGGGGTGGGTGCAGATCCTCAGGGGTCTCAAAGGCAGATGGAGTTCAGGGAAGAACAGGAAGAGGAGTTGACACTGTGACCCAAAGCCTCAGGCCCTCACTAGCTGGCTGAGATGACCTGGCCACTCTCTGGCTAGACCAGCCTTCCCCTTCCCTTGCAGGAGCTTAAAGTCCAGCTCTCTGCCACATAGGCCAAGTCTGGGCAGTCGTCATAGATCTCTCTCTGCACACAAGTAATGTCCACCCCATCCTTGCAAGCCTCCACCATAGAAGCGACACCTCCCTGGCTATTTTCTACCCAATCTGTCCCTCAGCCCTCGAGTCTACACGCTTGTGGGTCCTGAAACCGCTGTGCAGTGGCCATGGAACTCTGGGTGCTTAACCACGCTTCTCTTACCCTGTCCTCTGAATATCAGATCCCATTTCCTGAAGGTCATTTGGATCTGACACTGCATGGGCCCATTGTGTCCAGCTGATATCCTCCCAGCATGCCCCCTGCCGCTTCTGCTCTGCTCCAGCACCCCACAGTCACCCCCATCCCACGTGGCCTCTTGTGGCCTCTGCTTTTGGAGATGTGGATAGACCTCCTTCTGTGACATGGCCCTGCCTGCCCAACGGGCTCACCGAAGTCTCCCTATAGACTGCCCCACATAGTGCTGCCTTCCCTCTGGGAAGGCCTCCCTGTCTTCTGTGATCCCATTACTGCTGCTTTTGGGTTTCAGCCCCTGAGTAAGGCTGCCCTGATCTGCCCACCCCTGTGCCCTCCTGCTCTGTGTCTCTCCAGGACAGACTGATTCATACTCTTTTTGTGTGTTACTACACCTAGTGTAGTCTGCTTAGAGGAGCTGTGGAGGATGTGTGGTCTGTCCCCAAACCGTGGTAAAGGGGGCATAGTTGTCCCTGCTCCCTGGGGCATTGTACATCTCCTTCAGGAAGGTTTCCAGACTCATGGCTAACACCTGGTTCTTACTCAGCTTGCATCCAGTAGATCGCAGAGATTCACTGTACACTCCATGGCCCTGGTTCTTTCCAGCCCCAGGTCTAAGAGTCCTGTGTAGAGAGTATCCTGAACTCTATCGTGGCTGCAATGGAGCCATGGGAGCCACAGGGTATGTGGGGAGTGGGGTACTTTTGGCCATGGTAAAGGGTCACCTGTAGAGAAAGGTCATCTAGAGGGGAGTCTGGGGCACGGGTGGTAGGAGGACAAAGGCTGCATGAAGCCAGAGCTTCTGGAGATGGGATATGGGCCTGGGCCTGCAGAGAGCTTAGGGCATGTGCAAACAGTGCTTTTGATGTTCAGGGTAGGGAAAGCCAGATCAGGTATAGTATAGGGGTCACGGAAGAGGGAGAGGAGCTACTCAATCCAGGCAAAGGGGGTGCCGAGTGAGGGGTAGCCTGATCACCAGAAGGTCTTCCCTGGAGATATGGCGTTTTCTAGCTCCTCCCATGAGAGCTCACAGTACTGCCCCGTCACACCCTGCCGCTCCCATCACCTTTCCAGGAGATGGATAGACGACTGGCGGTGCTGTGCCTCCTGCCTTTGCGCCTCCAGCTGGCCCAGGAGATCCTCGTGCTCCTGTACCCTATCCTGCAGAAGTCTCTGTGAGGCCCGCAGCTCCTGCCGGTACCCAGACAGCTGCTCCCGCAGCCTGGCTGCCTCCTCCTGGGAGGACTCCAGCTTCAGACACAGCTCCTGCAGGGGTAAAAGAATCATAGTGAGCATCAATGGCCATCCAGAGCTCCTCAATTCTCTCAGAAAGGCCTCCCGACCCCTGAAGCCCCTTCCCAGGCTTTGGAGCTCAGTCAGGGGCAGGCATGATGGAGACCTGGCCACCAGCCCCACCCCCACCCCCGCACCAAGGCAGGTTGTGAAAAGTTCCATAAAGGTCAAGATTTGTGGCTCTGGTGACCCCATGGACCGTGGTCAATACCTGCTCCCTCTGCTGCCGCCTCTCAATGGCGGCTTGCACAGCCTGAAGTGCAGAATCCAGGCGGCCTGGAGAACCGCTCAGTGTTGGGGACATATGCCGGTGGGGTGACACAGAACGAGGGGGGCTTTTCAGTCGTCCCTGCACCTCCCTGACTTCACTGCTGCTGCTCCAGGTCAGCTCTGGACACATTGCATCTGACTGGGCCACCTTCAGGTCATACAGAGAGGAGAGAGCACAGGGCCACCATTAAACAGTAACTTCTGGCTGAGGATCCACTAAAATCGATGCTCCCAGAGGCCTTCTGCATCCAGGAAGAACATCAGGCAAGACCATACCTCCTTGATGCTGGCCAGGACATGGTGCAGGGCTTCAACCTCATCCGTCAGTTCATCTACCACCACTTGGCCCCCACTGCGCTGGGATTTCTGTGGACAGAGAGCCCTGAGCCGAGCAGACATGCCCCCATGGCAAAGCACCCCAATCTCCCACCCCACAAACCAGTCTCTGGATGTCAGCCTTGAGTGTCAAGATGGATCTCTCTCCTTCTTCCTTCTGCTTAGAGAGCTTCTCTATCAACAGGGTCTGCTCTGAAAGTCTGGAGAAGATGGGGTGATAATAAGGGACCCTGAGGGTGCTGTGGGCCCATCAGGACTCCTCCCAATGGTACAGCCTCCACACAGTACTAAGGCTATGCCTCAGTCCATGTCCTGACTGGATGCTTTCTCTGCTATAGAACTCTGATAACTCTTGCTATCTTGAAGCTCAGCTGTCATGGCTCACGCTCTCACTCCGACTCAGATCTGCAGCCCCGTGTCAGAATGCTGGGTGCCATCACCCAGAAAAACTGCAACCATCTTAAATCCATGCCTTGTGGGCATCCCTGCACTAACCAGCCAGAGCCCAGGGCCCACCTGGCTTGTAGCGCCACCTTCTCAGCCGCCCAGTGGCCCTGCATCTGCAGCATTTCCCTGGCCTGCTCCCTCAGCCGCTGCTCCAGGTCACGGGTCACACTGCTGGCTGTCAGCTGCAGGTGGGAGTCGAGGCTCAGGCAGGCCACGTGCAAGCGCTGGGCCGTCTGGGCCATGTCCGCCTGAACGTCAGCAAGACCCCTGGAATATAAGAGTTGTACCTTGACTGAGCCTCATGACGCTGCGGAGTTTAGGACCCAGGATGTTGCAAGCCAGACCTCAGAGGGAGAGGCAGGTCACATGAACAATGACCATCTTCAGGAGAAGCCCTACTGTATGCTAAGAATTGGCTTATATGTCATAGAATCACCATGACATATATATATTTGGACGGAGCCAAAGAGGAGTGAGCAGGGATGAGCCTGGCCAGAAATGACAACTTTGAGTAAGACACTGGCTTCTGGGCCTTTATTTCCTCCTGTGTAAATGGGGGTACGATTGCATTGAGGGTAACTGGGCATGCCTAGGATCGCCACGAGGTGTTCAGAAAGGCCTAGATGGATCCCTGAAATCCTGTGAAAGCCAGTGTCCGCCCTCCCACATATGTGCCAATGCCCTGCCCTCATTTCCCCTTCTCTCCTCCTCCCTCTCTCCTCCCCAGCTGTCCGCCTTCCCAGGGGGCAGCCAGAACCAGCACAATTGCAGCCCGGGAGGAGCCGAGTCCTACCACTCAGGCGCCACGGGGTGGGGACTTCTGCTTACCTCTCAGTGGATGCCCGGAGCTCAGCCAGGTGTGTCTGCAGAGCTTTGGCTTGTCTCCACAGGGGGAGGATGTCCCCAGGCTGTCTCAGGCCCAATCTTTGGGTCTGATAATAATAAGAGTTTGTGTTTACTAGGCCACATCCCTTCCCCCTCCTACCATGGGCTGCAAGGGGAACCTGGATCACCTATTAGGTGTCCAAGCCTCATATCCATCCCATGGGCTTCCCAAAGCCACATGGGAGACACTGCCATGTCCTCCAAGAGAGGACTGTTTCCAGATCCTACCATGGCAGCAGGGAGTATTGTCCCACAGGAGAGGGCATGGCAGGGCTACTGAGAACCAGGTCTCCCCAGAACAGAAAGACTCCCCCAGGTACTGGTGCTGCTCTCTGAGGGACGAGCTGCTCCCCTGTCCCCTTAGTGCCGTGAGAGGTCTGATGCTAGGGGTTTCTACAAGATATGCAGGACCCGTGCCCTGCAGGGGCTAAGAAACTGAGCAAGAGCACCCAATAGAACCCTAGTGCAGCCAGCAGCAGAGGAGTTAGCAGAGAAGCCAGGCAGGAGGAGGAGGCAGCTGGTGATGGTGAAATACATGCCCATCATAACATGTGCCCACAGCCTTTAACGAACAGTGGGGACCAGAAGGCTCTTGGAGTCTATATGCTACCTTCCTGTCATCATATCTCACTGTGTCCTGTATGCTGACCTCTGGGACCCACAGGGTTCTCTGTATCAATTGCTCTGTTATAGCTCCTTGCAGGTCCCTGCATGATTTAGCTCCACCTAGGACTCTTCAGCATGGCTTTCTGATGGACACTCTCCCTACGCCTGTCTAAAAGCCACACCTCTTCCTGTGTGAGGCCATTCCTGACTCCAGCAGACCCTGTGTCTGAGCCCTCTGTGGATCCTGATTCCAGGACCACGCTTCTGTACACCTTGGGACCCAGCAAGGAACACTTGATTCTGCTCTGTCACATCCCAGAGATGAGATGTACAGCCTCCTGTCTCATGGGAGCATGAAATTCTAGACCTTTCCTCTTCTTGACAAGGCTGAGTGAGCTAGCACAGGAAGTGCGTGCAGCCAGGACATGGTGCATAGCCAGGTGCAGGCGAGGAACCCGGCACCATGTAACTTCTTTCTAAAAGGAGCAACTTCAGCATCGGTTTCTGGACTCTGGGGAGCTGAGCAAAGGGGGGGGGGATCTTCTCAAACATGTGGACATCCAAAGCTGCACTCAACACATTAAAGCTGAGTAGACCAGAGAACAAGAAGACCTCTGACGTGCCACAAGCACACACTCACACTTTCATCCTGTTCTCATATGCCAGCTCTCACAGAGCCACAGACACGCAGATTCACATGCACACAAACATAACACCCATACAAACATCACACTGCAACACATTGTACTCACACAGCTCTCAGAAACTCAAACACTCACACATCCTTACACACCCAGATGTCATTCACCACAATGAGCTCCCACGTGCACACATACCACACGCCCACACATGCACATATACACACAAGTCTTACGCATGCCATACACACAGGCTTACACACACACACACACACACACACACACACACACACACTGTCTTGCAGAGAAGCTGCCTGTCTAAAATGTTAGAGCAAATAAACAAAAGAAACAGCTCTTCCCTGTGCCTGGAACCACGGTGAAACATCATGTAGCCTAAATGCACGCACACAATGTAGATTTTTACAAACGCAGAAGCCGAAAGCCCATTGCAGTGAGGCCCGAAGACTACTGGAGCCTCTAGGCCCCCATCAAAAGCAGTTAAAAATCCTTTTTGGAAAACTCCTGCATTCATCCCAGTTTCAAAGAATTTTCAGGAAGTTCCAAGGAAAATAACCAGCTCCCTGTTAGAGAATCGAAGATCACCAGTGACATAAGGAGACAACGCTGAGGTCAGCAGAAACAATGGGCTCAGACTCCGGCGAGGGTAAGTGGTGGAGCATCAGACACCAAGCACAGCATAGCTGCGTGGGATCCACACCAGCCAAGGAAGGGGATGTTTACAAAAGACTCGATCTATTCGCCTAAAGATGAAGTCTGCTGTTTGTATTTTAAGTCACGGAGGCAGAGCCCAAGGCGATTGAAAGTTAGAAGGGACAGTGATGACTAAGAACGTGGGTCTGAAGAAATTAGCCTGGCTCAGGGTAACTCAAAATGATTCTGAGCACTAGAGATGGTGTAAGATTGACACAGACCCTTGTTGGCATAAGAGGAGGGGGAGGTGGGCATAGGTAATACTGAAAGGGTTCACGGTTGGCATGAGAGGAGGGGGAGGTGGGCATAGGTAATACTGAAAGGGTTCACGGTTGGCATGAGAGGAGGGGGAGGTGGGCATAGGTAATACTGAAAGGGTTAACGGTCCTTTCTGGGCATGAGGAAGGACAGAGGCTGGATAACTCTTAAGCGGAATAAACAGGAAGAACCCACACTGGGGTGTGTCATAGAAAGCTGCAGCCTGCCAAAGTCAAAACGAGGTGGGAGAAGTCGCCCGAGCAAGGAGACCAACAGTCTTGTGTCGAGTTAGGGTCAGGGGAGGCCACAGCCTTGTTGGCAGCAGCAAAGAGTCCAGAGGCAGAGCCCTTCACAGGCCTGGGAGGAAGGACCTGACCCATAACGAGCAAAGTCAAGGTGACTGTGGACACCGCTTGTATAACATTGTTTGGGGGAAGCCACTCAGGTGGGTGGCACGAACCACACCCAGATACATAATGTGGGCAGGGCAATGGCTGTTATCAGCCTCAGCAAGCCTATTCCCAGACCTGGGATGGCAGACCCGGCTCTCTGGTGCCTGCTCCTCACACCTTAACTGTCACAGCTATCCTCCTGCAGAAGTGGTGACAACAGGTGTGTCAACTGTAGTTGCTGCCAGTAATGACAGGTATGGGACAGGGGACAGGGAACAGGGGGCAGGGAACAGGGGACAGGGGGCAGGGGGCCTCTATGGCTGCCTTTCCTGACCTTGGAGGGCAGGGCAGTGATGGCCTCTCTGACATGGATTTGTTTGAAGGGACTTATGAGGACC